>NW_027325375.1:30354761-30804761 GCF_036924035.1 Leuresthes tenuis | reverse complement strand
ATCCATCATCCATCCATCCATCCATCCATCCATCCATCCATCCATCATCCATCCATCCATCCATCCATCATCCATCCATCCATCCATGGACCTCTCTTCACCACAGCGGACCTCATTACTGCTGACGAAGCCCCGATCCTTCTGTAGAGATTTATTGTTACACAGCATGGCATAAAGTCCATTGCTATGCTGATGATACTCAGCTGTTCTTATCTATGAAACCAGATGAAACCATCCATCCATCCATCCATTTTCTATACTGTCAATCCGTCGGTCGGGTAGAGGGTGGGCTGGAGCCTTTCCCAGCAGTCAGCGAAAGGCGGGGTCCAGATGAAACCAATATAACCATATTTAACCATGTGTTAAAGACATAAAGCCCTGGATGACTCAGTTCTCTTTGGACCTGAGCGCTTCAGGAAGAATCTGTTGAGTTATATAGTTACTCTAGATGGTATTTCCTCGGCTTCTGGTACTACAGTGATGAATCTTGGAGTTATTTTTGACCAGAATCTGTCCTGATTCACATATAAAACAGGTTTCTGCCTTCTTTCACCTTCGTAATATCATTAAAATCAGGAACATCCTGTCTCAGAGCAGAGAAACTGCTCCATGCATCTGTTCCTTCAGGACTGAACTACTGTAATTCTTTATTATTGGGCTGTCCCACAGACTCTCTGAAAAGCCTCCAGCTGCTTTATTTTGAAGGGAGAGAATAATCATTGAAGATCCGGTTCTGTCGAGCTAAAACTTTGCTGCTTGTGTCTCTCTGCAGCAGCAAGAAACGCAATATCTCTGCATAAGAGGAGAAAGGATGGAGCAGCAGCAACCGTCAGTCTGCGCGCATGTTTAGCGGCACCCTCACATGTTATTAATGTGCTGATGTTTAAGTAATTATGCGCTGTCTTTGTTCTTCTTGAAAACAAAGCCCTTATTTGTTTGGTTAGATTTGTACAGTTGTTCATCATTCTTCATGTCTTCTGGAGCACGTTACAGAAGAAATAAACGAGTAGTCCCAGATTTATTTTTCTGGACCATTCATGAGGAAAAGCACACAACAAAAAGAGAAATGAACGCTTTTATTAAAATGATCAAAGCAAACAAATGGAGACCAGATGTTGATCGTAATAAATTAAAAAAATGGATGAAAGAGAGGCCAAAGATTAAAATGATAACTGATGCGCTGCAACGGTGCTTTGACAGCCTTTATTTATACAACACATGTTTATTTATCTATTCATGTATTTTTACTCTAAATAACTCTTTCTATTTAAGATTTTAAATATATTGTAAGCAACGGAACAAAAAAGCAAGTTCCCTGACCGGGAATCGAACCCGGGCCGCGGCGGTGAGAGCGCCGAATCCTAACCACTAGACCACCAGGGATCTGTGTGCCTGGTGTCTATGGTAACTGAATTAAAGGTACAATACAACACATTTTAGCACTGTGCCCTCATGTTTTGTAAATTTACTGGACTTCTCCTGGGTATCCTGAGTTTAATGAACCAAGAAAAATACTATTCATTGTTTCAAGCCATTTTTTTCGTGTGTGGATTATTTTACAGCTCAGTGACATAAATAAAGACATTCTAATAGTGCGATTCCATCGTATTGTTGAGTAATATAAGTATTTCTGCACGGAGTAGAGACTAACTAGTAATTTCCATCCACCATAATAACCTTAAAATAGGTCTTATGGGTCATTACAGCTGTTTTCTGCCTGCCTAAAAGTGATTGCAGCGCCGATCTTGTTACCAGGAGATGATTCTGTCTTAAAAAATGACTTTTTTAGGGGTTTTTTGTACAGATTTAGAGGTTAACTAGTTATTTTCACCGACTACTTCGAAATGTAAACAATTAATTGAAAGGTTGACAATTTTTGGTTCACGTGGGAAAAACGAAGCGTATTACTGTGGATCCACGTCCACCGAGCGGCTGCGCGCGCCTGTTTCTAACTACCCTGGCACGAGCCATGACTACGGATTATCCTCCATAACTTTAAGATTATTGTTATAGAATATTAACAAACAAAACCAACAAACAGTACCGTTCCTGAAGCCTTATTTTTATTTATCTAGGAAAGATTCTACCACATTTTGCATGGACCTCGTGGCGCAACGGTAGCGCGTCTGACTCCAGATCAGAAGGTTGCGTGTTCAAATCACGTCGGGGTCAAAGTTTTAATTTTGGACTTTGCTTTGAAATTACCGCTGAGAGTAATTGAACTAATCGATATATATCTAAATAAACCATAAGCCCTACAACAAAGGACACTTCTGGGAGGATAAACTATGAATATAAGAGTTAATATGACGGAACTGAAGTCATCGTGAGTAAAATGGCAGCTAAAATTTGTACCAATATAAATATAAATGTTTGAAATAGTTTAATTAGTGAATGAATACAAAATGTTTCCATAATTAATTTGGAAATATAACATTAAACATGACACAATTCACTACAATAAGAGGCTGTTAATGATAATTTATTTATCTATTTAAGCATCTAATTTAACCTTCATAATCTACATATTAATCCACCATTTTCTACTTTAAATGAAAAGCCACAGTTATGGATGCACATTTATTTACTCAGGACCTCAGTTTACGACTATTATCACAGGATATTATTATTCTCATCAATTCATCTTTTGTTTCTTTTGTTTTGTTTTTTGTAAAATGAAAATAATGAGATCCCAAAAGCTAAAACCTGATAACCTCGCAGAGTTATTTGGTTTAATTTACTGCAGTTTTCGGGTTAAAAGTTGTGATTAAACACATGTGGCTCTGTGTATGTACGTTAATGTGATTTAACAGTCAATTAAAGCCCAAAATAATCTGTATTCAACAAGATCTTTTTAGTTTTATGACACAGAAAAGCTTTCGATAAGTTTATTAAGCAAACAAATAAATAAAAATAAAGCTTACAGACAGACATTCTGAACAAACATCTTCACAAATGTTATTTTCTAGCTTCTTTTTCTTCTTGCAGCTTGCATAAAAGCACATAATGGTGCTTTTAAGTAAGATCAGAGCAGAGCAGGTCGGGCGTAAATGATGCCTATGTCGTCCCAAAGGGGCTGCGAGGACTAAAAATATATTCAGGCCAGTTAAATCCAGGCCTCCGATGAACAGATGATGCCAGTAATGAGGTTTTGAGCTCACGTTTTAAAGCTAAAGACTTCTTATTAAGGTGTTAAACTAGAAAATGTACTCGTTAACTGAGGTCGATGATGACATGTCTGAAAGAGTGAAGTTGCAGACACTGGAAACAGGGATTTGGGCTCAGCTGAAGCAACACAATCTGCATACGAGCAACTCTAAAGCTCAGCTCTGAAAGCATCTACTGTGAAAACTACAATTATACTAATTTATTTTCCATTTCTTTAGCTGCATCTATGAAAAACAGCAAAGAAAACACAGTTTGACAGACAGAAAATAGGATTTCTGCAGCAACAAGGTGATTCCCAAAGAGCTATTAGCTGAAAACTTGGCATATCTCAGCATGGTGTGCAGTGTGTCCTTAAAACATTTGAGGAAACTGGACAAGTGGAGGACAAAAGAAGAAGTGTCAGGCCTAAAAAACAGTATCTGAAAGGGAAAGAGGACAAATAAAGCCTCCACAAACTCCAGTTTTTGTCTCATATATTGAATTTCCACTGATGTCGACACACGCTTTAATGCACTGCTGCACCTATTTCTTTATTCCCTGCTAATACATATGAAGAAATGAGTGAAAATCCGACCTGTGGCTCAGTACTGTAGGTGTAATTCAGAGCTGAAGGTGCATTTTGGGTCAGAACCAGGCTGTTTTCCACTCCAGTTTAAGCTAAGTTGACTTTAAACACAGAGAAGCTGTTTCCAGCAGCTGAACAAAAGTAAAGCGAGTTTAATGAAAACTAATTAAAATTATCCCCCTTTTTTGGGTCGTCATAGGCACAGGAGAGTACTGAAGGCAAAAAGTACAGAAGAATGTGTTTAAGGGTTTTAAAATCATCTGTTCATCAACCCACAACAGGTTGTATTTAAAATGACCACCAGAGGGCGCCAAAGTCAACTTTTTCACAATTTAAAGCTTCTCGATGTCCGGAAAGACCAGAACAGCATCCAGCTTGATGCTGGCACCACCTGACGTGTTAAACACACCTGTATAAGCCATCCAGGTGCCTGTAATACTCACTTATCCACCAAATGTGGACTCACCTGAGGCTGAAAACAACAAATGCTCCTGTTCGTTTGAAACTAAATGACTTCTTAAGTGACTCTAAAGGATCAGCGGGCTGAAAAACTAGTTTTTATCTGTTGTTTTTAACTCCTCTGTACAGCCTAAACACATCCCCTTCCTCCCAGCCTCTGAGCCGCTTCCACACACGAGGAGTCCTGCTGCTAGCTGGCAGAGCCGGCGCGTGACTCGTGGATGCTGACCCTCTTGCGCGTGTTGTCGGTGCAGCGCTCCAGGATGAGCTCCGGACTGGGCCGGGGGGGGACGACCGGAGCCTCCTTCTTCAGCTCGCTCTCAGAGCTGGAGCCAGACACCTCGGGGATGTTGTCTGTGGGTCAGACGCAGGCAGCAAACATTCAAATCAAACTGTGTCCTTTCAGGTTTGCATTAAAAAGCGCGTGCTTCCTTACTCTGGTTCTTCCTCTCTCGCAGCGGGGACTTTGCGGAGCTCTTTTGGCCGCCCTTCTGCTGCAGGTATCGGCGGCTGTTCCTGCGGTACGCCTCCTGGCTCAGCCGCTGCCGGGACTTGTTGTGGATGCTTTTGGCATTTCTGATGGTGGACCTGAGCCAGAGAGAGGAAAAATGTGCAAATCTCGACTCTATCTACCTCAGAAATTCAATGATTTCCAACTTCAAAGAGCTGAATGTTGAGCTGGGACTGAAAACACAGTTTAGGCATCTAAATCCGACCAAACTTCAGCTTTATTGACCCACATTTACATCTAATCCGACCTAACTTCAGTTTTATTGACCCACATTTACATCTAATCCGACCTAATTTCAGCTTTATTGACCCACATTTACCTCTAATCCGACCTAACTTCAGCTTTATTGACCCACATTTACATCTAATCCGACCTAATTTCAGCTTTATTGACCCACATTTACATCTAATCCGACCGAACTTCAGCTTTATTGACCCACATTTACATCTAATCCGACCTAACTTCAGCTTTATTGACCCACATTTACATCTCTAATCTGAATCATTTCAGCGGATCTGCTGAACGGGTTCGAAGAGCAGAGTCTTGCCGGCCAAATATGGAGAAAGATCGTGAAACCCCAGCGAGGGGAAATGAAATCTGGCTTCGTGGTGAGATGGTGTCGACAGACCGAAGACTTCTCAGTAATCTGAAGTGATGCAAGTCAACACCAGAGTGTCAACAGAGGAGCTACCTGCACCCCCCATTTTAAGCCACTGCAGTGAAACAGTGTTTAAGAAGCTTTTAAAGCTTGGTGCTGGAAGCTCTTTCCCCTTTAAAAGCCTCTCGGGTCCCTAAACATGAGGCTAGATGGTCATGGAAGCAGATGCAGGAGCTCACCTGCGCGGTGGAGGTTTCTGTCCCCGCAGGTTCACCCGCCCCGCTGCATCTTTCTTGCCGGCCTTCTGCAGGAACATGGAGGGAAAGTGACCCGTTTCGTCTCCTTTCCTGCACAAAACACCGATTCCAGCTCAGTTCGGTTAGAGATACGCCTGAACTGAAGGCAGCTGGTGTTACAGAGGAGATGTTTCCATTAGTTCTGAGCTCGTACCTGACGACCCACCAGCCGTCCAGCAGCTTGTGAATGACCTCCACGGTTTCGCCCATGTCCAGGGAAATCTCGTCGTCCTGCTCTGCCTTGTAGGCGTGGCAGGTGACGTGCAGCTCTCCTGCAGAGACGTCACATGAACACACGTGCGGGGAAACGCCGTTCAGCGCATGACGCACGAGACTCACCTTCGTAGTCGGGGTCGGCCTCCTCGGCCTCCTCTGGTCCGTCCAGAGGCTCCAGGTAGGAGGCAGGAACCCATCCCCGTTTGGACTCACACTGGCAGAACCACCAGCCTGAACACGTTCAAACACGGATTCAGTTTAAATATTCAGTCTCAGACCGTCTCTGAGACATGGATGAAAGCCCATCACCTCCAGCTTAACCTCCCAGAAACTGAGCTGCTTTGTCTTCCCAGGCAAACCAACCAAACACCACAGCATCTGCATCCAAACTGAATCTCTTGCTCCATCAAAGGTTGCTAGAAACTTGGGTGTCATGATTGATGACCAACTAACCTTCAAAGATCCCGTTACCTCGGTTGCTCGTTCAGCCGCTTTGCATTACTAAACATAAGAAAGATCAGACCATACCTGACCCAACATGCCCCCCAGCTCCTGCTGCAGGCCATGGTCATCTCCCACCTTTACTACAGCAACGCTCTCCTAACTGGTCTCCTAACTGGTCTCCTAACTGGTCTCCTAACTGGTCTCCTAACTGGTTTCCTAACTGGTCTCCTAACTGGTTTCCTAACTGGTTTCCTAACTGGTTTCCTAACTGCTCTCCTAACTGGTTTCCTAACTGGTCTCCTAACTGCTCTCCTAACTGGTCTCCTAACTGGTCTCCTAACTGGTTTCCTAACTGGTTTCCTAACTGGTTTCCTAACTGCTCTCCTAACTGGTTTCCTAACTGGTTTCCTAACTGGTCTCCTAACTGGTTTCCTAACTGGTCTCCTAACTGGTCTCCTAACTGGTCTCCTAACTGGTTTCCTAACTGGTCTCCTAACTGCTCTCCTAACTGGTTTCCTAACTGGTCTCCTAACTGGTTTCCTAACTGGTTTCCTAACTGGTTTCCTAACTGCTCTCCTAACTGGTTTCCTAACTGGTTTCCTAACTGGTTTCCTAACTGGTCTCCTAACTGGTCTCCTAACTGGTCTCCTAAATGGTTTCCTAACTGGTCTCCTAAATGGTCTCCTAACTGGTCTCCTAACTGGTTTCCTAACTGCTCTCCTAACTGGTTTCTTAACTGAAGTTTTCCTGTCAGACTTTACTGAGGGAAAACTAAAGCAGCAGCATCCGATCAGCTGGAAATTAAAACAAAACCTCTGAAATGTAGAATAAATGTATGAAGCATCAGATATTATAGTTTTATTCACTTACTTTCCGATCCTACATGTGGCCCAGAAATAAAAAGCAAATGTTTCAGCTCCATTTCAGACACACAACTTTTAAATCTTCGGGCATCTACCGGAACATAAATCGCTGGATATGCGAGGCTCACCGTTCTGGTTTTTCTCCACAATCTCCACCAGGTCGCCGGTGCGCAGATGGATCTCGTGCTTGGTCGTCTTTTCGAAGTCTGCGATCACTCTGTAGGTGTCCAGGATGATGGGGCCTGAGATCTCTGGGAGGGAAAGCACAGCCGAGGTGATTTTCTGCTTCTTTAACCTGCTGCTGGTAAACTGGAGATGATCCGATGATCCCAGCAGAACAATCTGATGGATCAGAGGTCCGTACCTGAAGCGGTGCCTCTGGCCAGGTCTCTGGACACCACAAACGTCTCATTTCTTTTCAGTCTGGAGAATAAATCGTCAGTTTTCACGTGTTCTACGCGGCTGTCGCTAAGCTTTTCTGAACTTGTGATATACTGACGTGTTTGGCGCAGGAGGGTTTTCGTCCTCCGGGCGGACCTTGAAGAAGCCGGAGAGGTGTTTGCAGCGGGAGATGTGAGGCGACAGGTTCACCAGCGAGTGGCAGTACTCAGCCAGGGTGGTCTTCCTGGACTCCCTGGACTTCTGGGTGTCCACCCACCGCGGGGCTGAGGACGCAGACACAACCAGGGGAGATACAGCTTGGTGACATTTACAGGTTCAGATTGATCAGAAGATGGATTTAAAACACAGTTTCCTTTACTTTCCTTTAACCTGCCGCAGACACCTGCAGATAAAGCTGTTACAGAGCCAAGCTCGGAGGTGCTGGAGCGTGTTAGTCCAGCTGAGTTCAGCTACTTTAAAGGTGATTCTGCCACACGAGGCTGTGGTTATAAAACCAGGATTTTATTAGAGCAGAGCGGCTGATTTTCAGCCCCAGTTTCTGGGCAGATTCACTGGGAACTCAGATGTATTATTGTACACTTTACTGCTTTCACTGGAGCCTGTACGGAGCACCTAGGACCGTTTGAGTCTAGGAGAGCGTGCACGTGCAGGACTGATGGGATCCGTGGCATGTTCTGCTCGTTCAGAACTAGTTAATATACAAGTTGAACTAAGCAAAAAGAAGTCATGAGAGGATCAATCACACTTTAAAACTGTTTGACAATGTGTAAATGACAAAGTTATGGTCAGAAAATGTGTAAAAGTGAATGTAATCAACAGCATTCACTGAATTTAGGCTGAAATCAGCGTTTTATTGGTCTCCTCCGCCTGTTCACGGAGCTTTGTGAAGCCAGCTGCCCCCACAGTTGCATCAGGGCCGAGGCTTTGTCTTCTTCTTCTTCTTCTTCTGCACATTGCAGCAAGTGTTTGGTAACTGAGGTTTCTCAAAGGCGGTGTGCAACGCGGCAGTTCTGTTTTCATCAGAAAAGAGTTTAAACGGGAACAGAACCGTTGAATCTGCACGAGTCTTTCATCCCACCTGCTGTCAGGGAAAACTAACCAAACCCGAACCAGGGGAAAAAAAACCACAAAAACTCTGTAAAATGACAACTTTTGGACATTTTAGCGTCACTTCTGTTGGGTTAACTGGTGTTAACTATGTGAACCCTTTACACAGCATCACGGCTGGATGTTTGTCTCTGGGTGATGCTGCTGATGTCACTTTATTTTACTACTTATTTAACTGGGACCTTCTTTTTCCTGGACCAAACTCTGGCTGTAACCAAAGCAGAGCCCGTCTCATCTGGGCCCAGTTTAACTTCAGCACGACTTTGGTTTTAACTGCCTGGACTCGTGCGTCCTCTTTGACTTCTGGAGCAAAGAGAGAGCTGCAAATGTGGATTAAAGCATGCTGAAGAGACACAGATCATAAGGTGTTTGACTCCAGACTCAACGGGTTTTAATCAGACGGATTTTTAATGTTTGATTCTCAAACTGATTTATTACCACATTGATCACTGTTGAAAACAACCACGGGGCTCTAAGGCACGAGACATTTCCCTCGTCCACCTGTAATAACAGGTTTTCCTGCCTTTACTCTGAACTTAAGTTACTTTCCCACAAAGATTCTGCCTCCTCTCTCTGTTTTACACCGTGTCTTTGGGCTGCTTTCTTGTTAAATCCACTTTTTATTCCCAGATAATATAAAAAAAGCTCATTGCTGCTAATGATGACTTATCTCCAGTCACAGATTTTAATGACCGGGACAGGCTCACATCTGTCTGCTTCTCTCCTCCTTTCTCTGCTCATATAAACTGTTTTAATACTTCCTGCACATGCGCAGATGCGCAGGGACGACACTGCGCATGTGCAGCAGCTCTGAGCAGCGTGGAGGTCGTTCGTCCCGTGAATCGTGCGTTTATCGTGAGTCGCTGTTTTGATAAAAAGTCTGTGGTTATAGAAACTGTTCACAACATGACTGGAGTCCATTTTCTGAGGGTCAGTGCCTGAGCAGAACCTAAAGGACCCGGTTCTGCTGCTCTAACAGCTGAATGGATTCAGTCTTCGACAGAAACTCGTGTTTTCTGCCCTGACAGTTCACGCGCTTTGCATCACTTTTGCTGTTCGTTGGAAACACGCAGCTGTACAACCTATAACTAATTAATTCTGACATTGCACCTCCACCTCCAGCCTAAGATGGAGCCTCATCCGATGAACACCAGCATCCAGAATCTTTCCTTTCATACGAACCGCCAGCCAAAAACCTTATTTATCGACTTTCATTCCAGTCATTTGTTCTTCAATCCTTTCATCATTGCACTCATAATAAATGTGTTAAACTTTTAATTAAAGATTGACAACAGTTAATGTGTAACAAGAAGAAATATACGAGGGATTTTATTAAACGCAGGAGGTTTTGAACACAAGGGGATGGCTGTGTTTGCGTCACAAAACCCAAGAAGAAGAAGAGTACCGTTGGAAAGTGGAAGAATGGTGAAAATAAGCATAAATCTCATCATGTACAGTTAGAACTGGAGTATAAATGTGACAAGCCACCTAATTATCTCCATCTCGAGCTCTGAGAGAAGTTTAAACTGTCTCATGCTGTTTCCCAGCTTCTTCAGCTGCTTTTCCAACACAGTTTTGCATCCTGTGAATCCAGAGGACTTTGCAAACCTCCTGCAAAGTGTTCGCTGCTCTACAAGCTTTTGGTTTGTCCAGAATTATGAGTTCGCGCAGCTTTCGCGCAGCTTTCGCGCAGCTTTCGCGCAGCTTTCGCGCAGCTTTCGCGCAGCTTTCGCGCAGCTTTCGCGCAGCTTTCGCGCAGCTTTCGCGCAGCTTTCGCGCAGCTTTCGCGCAGCTTTCGCGCAGCTTTCGCGCAGCTGTCGCGCAGCTTCTTTAAGACTTTAATAGTCTTTGATGATATAAATGTTCTTTGTTTATCTTTGTCTATTATTTCGTCAGTTATGAGCATGAATGTATCTGCAGCTGTTCTCAGAAGCTAAATTTGGCCTCTAACTGATTTCTGCCTTGTTTCACTTCGCAGAAAAGGAGAAGTTGAGCCAAACCCGTGTTTTTGGTCAGCGCAGGTGCTTCCTGAAAGGTAACAGCACCCAGAGGAGTTTCACACGGCTAAAATGTCTCTTCTGCATTCATTAATGAGGGAAGCACGCGCAGATTTGACCGTTTCATCTGTGATAAAGCAAATTCTGGCAGTTTTTTACCTGGCAGCGAGGGGATGATCCTGTCCCTCTTCTCTATTTGACCGGACTCGATGGGAAACATTTCCTTCAGAGCTTTCTGCGACCAGAATATGAAACATCTCAGTTTACAGATCGTAACTTTCAGCTGAGCCAGACTTTCCTTTGTTAAAGAGCAGAGGAACTCACGTGGAATGTGTGGATTTCAGGATAAGTCCTGTAGATCAGCTTCTCCGTGAGGTCGCTCCATTTCACCATCAGCATGTACACCTGCACACAAAACGGACCCATAGATGATTAGATGCCTGCGTGAGACCTGTCTCTGAATTAAGTGCAGAAGTTTGCAGCCTTACGCAGTGCTGACTCGGAAAGAAGCGCTTCTCGAAGCCCAGCAGCTCCACATGCCTGACGTAGATCTCCTCCATGCTCAGACCGACGGATCCACTCAGCAGATGATCGACTCTGTGAGTTCAGCAGAGCTCAGTTCCTCTTTACTGCGCTTTAATATCCATCCTACTTCATCAGAGGAAACCCAGGAAGGAAATGGATGCTGTTGCTTTCACCTCCCAAATGTAGAAACATGATCATGATGATAAAAATCCATCATCAGAGGCTCTCGGTCTGCGTCTAAACTGCGAAAGAATCAGTTTTAATGGAATGAAAGAGACTGAACCAACCACAGGGCAACTTTTTAAAGGACTTTTAAATTAGGTCAGTTTATAAAAACAGCGTTTAGATAAAAAACAGAGCTGATCATGAAGGAAAAACATCGATACTGAGGACATTAAGTCTTCAAATGCACATGTTATGGTGCGACAGTCCCTGATGATGAAGCTGTTCTTTCTCAGATTTATTTCCCCTTTATTTGATGCTGAAGAAAGAATAAAAACATGTTTTCTCTCAGGAAATAACGACACATGTGATGTTTGGACTGAACTTATTTCAGAGCCTGGTGAGAAAACCGCTGATTTAACACTGAGTTCTGTCCTCTGAAACTTTTACAGATTTATAATCTGCAGAGATGCGGATAAATGTTTAACTAATCAGATCCAGATCCTCAGTTTCTCTTTTACCTAAAAACGCAGCAAACACTCAAATGTGAACAAATACTGCAAGCGAGGAATTTCCCCCTTAAATGTTTCTCAATTGTCCAGAAGGGAAACACTGTTAAATTTATTCTTGTGTGCTTTCAGTTGACCTTGTGATTTCCATTTTTTCTGCAACACAAAGAAAGGGGAAGAAAACGATGGAGAAAGAATCAAACACGGGTGAACTTCCCCTGCTGTGGCAACCAGCTGCATGCAAGCCTCTGAAAAACAGGCAGAAAGACACATTTTGTTTAGTCAAATCTGAAATGAGGAGAAGCTCCTGTTGGATTTCCAGCTCACCTGTGAGAAAAGATTTTAAAGAAAATACAGACCGTTTTACATCGATTTCACGTGATTTCCACATGATCCAGGAATAGATTTAATCATTTGCATTTTGGGAGTAAATTCTGAGAATGTGGTTTCCCTCCATGACACATCTTCAGTCACATTACTGTCAGAAGGGAGACCCGATGACCACATGAGCAAATGTCACCAGGAGCGAGACCGGCGGAGACGCAACTCCACACATAATGTTTCTGTTTCTGTATTTATCAGACGCTTTTATCCAAAGCGACTTACAAATGAAGATATAACAGCTTTATAAAAAGCTAACAATAAGCTACATAGAAGGAACCCAGGAGTCCGACTCTGTCAGAGGGGACAGAGTAGAGATAGGGTGCAGGCATAGAAGGAAGTGCAGAAAGATAAAGTGCAGAGATAGAGGGGGGAGGGAAGTACAAGGTAAGTGCAGGATAGGAGATGCTCTCTGAAGAGCTGGGTTTTCAGGAGCTTCTTGAAGATAGACAGGGACGCCCCTGTTCTGGTAGCGCTCGGTAGGTCATTCCACCATCGTGGGACGACACATGAACAGAGTTTGGATTGTCTTAGGCGTGGTGTAGGAGCTGCTAGACGACAATCCTGGGACCAACGGAGGGACCCAGTTGGGACAGAATCCTTTGCAAGAGCATTCAAGTAGATGGAGCCGCTCCATTAAGCTCTTTGTAGCTAACATCAGGGACTTGGATCTGATGCGGGCGGCTAAGGGCAGCCAGAGGAGCTCAAACACATAATATTTAACTCTTTTTTTAAACAAACTTTCCCGGAGACAGCTTCGAATTGAACGGCTGCTACCAATGGCGGACCGGCTGCTTTGTTTAGTCGACACGGAACATTTCTTATCGATAAAGTGTGTTTTGTAAAATCAGTATATCAGGATAGGGACTTTCTTTTATAGTCTACGTCATACAAATGAATATGGAACAGCTGTTTCCGTAGTGTAGTGGTTATCACGTTCGCCTCACACGCGAAAGGTCCCCGGTTCGAAACCGGGCGGAAACATTATTTTGGACGTTATAACATAAAATCAAATAACAACTTGTGCATGTGTAACAAAGTTTTGAAGTTGTAAAAATAGTTTGTGTATGTGTAAAACATATTTGTATCTGTGGGAATATTTTGTGCATGTCTAAAACTAACACACAAATTTCCCACCTTCAAGTGTGACCCTGAAGTTACACGTTTACAAAAGTCAATTCACAAGTTTGACGCCTGAGTGAATAGCCAGTCAGCACGTTGCTTACTGACCTGCCAATTAACCCGGTGCCCACCCACGCGCCAAAAAGAGGATGGAGTCAAACGCCATAGTCAGGTAAGCTAATTGAATATAGCGAAATCAAAAGTTTCTCGATGTCATCATGAAAGTGGTCATTTAGGCCTAACAACGGCTCTTCTGACACAAACTGTAGTTTAATGTAAAGGGCTACGCTTTCCCACTTAACGGAAATCAACTTCTGGCAGCAATAACTTTCGGCATGACACCTGTCATTTCATGTGCAACACATCTGCAGCACAGCACCTCGCCACAGGGGTCCCCCAAGGTTCAGTACTGGGACCTCTTCACTGGGCCAGATCATCCGTTCACGATGGTAGAATGTTTTTCCATCTATGTAGCTTATTGTTAGCTTTTGATGTTAGCTGTAATGTTATATCCTAACATAAACTCTCTATAGTCTAATTCTGGGCATGCGTTTCCGTAGTGTAGTGGTTATCACGTTCGCCTCACACGCGAAAGGTCCCCGGTTCGAAACCGGGCGGAAACATTATTTATGGATGTGTTTTGACCACATAACTTATCGTTAACACTAAAGAGATCTATGATGACGTAATGAGACACACTTTGTAGATACTCGACCGCCCGGTCAAGGTTTCCGTAGTGTAGTGGTTATCACGTTCGCCTCACACGCGAAAGGTCCCCGGTTCGAAACCGGGCGGAAACATCCTTTTATCTTCTTTGTGGGATTAAGTGGTTTAAATTTATTCACCATTCACAATATTACTGTTTAATGCTAGTCTACTTTATCTAAAATATATATTTTTAAAAGAACTAAAGAAGAAGAATTGGTGTAAACATTAATAATTTCCCTTATTGTCCTGTTATAACCTACATGGGACGTAATGTTGTTTTTTTCCAGTGACACATAAAACTTTGTCTTTGTAAATTTTACTGAAGCATAAATGCATTAACAAACTTAATTTTAAGCTTTTTTTAAAATGAAAATTGAGAGTTTATTAACAAGTTTATCTGCTCAGGACCTCCACCTGGTGGTAGATTCTATGTACTGCGACACGCTGTATCTCATGCAGTTTATGTGATTAAGTGACTCCTTTCATCCATCCATCCATTTTCTATACCGACAGTCCGTTAATCGGGTAGCGGCTGGGCTGGAGCCTATCCCAGCAGTCATCGGGCGAAAGGCGGGGTACACCCTGGACAGGTCGCCAGTTCCTTTCATCCAAATATCTATTTATTTAGGTATTTTCTCCATTGATAAATTATTTGACAAATAATTACATGAAATCAGAGAATATCTCAGGTTTATTACCTTTGCTAGTAGTTATTTTTCCTGGTTGATTAATTGCACATCTGTAGTTTTTCAGCTCATTGCAGCAGTTTAATGACGTTATTTCTGTGGCTTCTCCACAGGCTGTGTTTTTAAGAATGATTGCAAAGTAACAGAAGTTTGGCTGTGAAATGATTGAAATTGAAATGCAGGGATGAGCTTTCATCATTCTAACCCCCTCAGGGTTTAGCAGGACTGTGGTATTACCAGTCACGCCGGTTTGCAATGCTTTACTTTTCAGTCAGATGCACTCTGGTTGGATTTCTGGTAAAAAGTTCTGAAGGAAAATGAGTTTTATGTATCTTCCAATGAGATCAAAAGGCAGTAAAAATGTGTACAACAACCCAAAGTGAAAAGTTTGTAACAGGAACATGTTTTTTTAACAGGATTAGTTTAAAATCTGGGTTCGCTGTTCACGTTTCATCTGCTGAGACTTTCACCAGCATCCCGTCTCCCACAGGTTTGGTGGTTGTGGTGTCAGCAGGGACGCCTGGGATTGGCTCTTAAAGGCCCAACCCTCTTCCCATTCCAACAAACACTGGATAGAAATGAAACTTTATTGCTCTCATGGTGCACAACAACATTCCACATCAATACTACAATGATAATAGTCCAAAGTGCAAATCAATTCTGCAACCAGCAGGAGTGCAACAGGGGAATAAAAAGATAATCTGCAAGAATTCAAGGAGTTCTTCAAAGTTTAGAGCTGGGATGGCCTGAGGGAACAAACCGTTTCTAAATGTTGGAAACAGTTCATGTCCAGGGTGTGTGGGCCCTTAAAGAAGGAAGGTCTTAAGCAGCTTCTCCTCCAGGTTGTTCCTCCTCAGCAGCCCGAGGAACTGGAGACGCTGTTGGGCCTTTTTCCTGATTTCTTTGGTGTTGATGGACCAGGAGATGTTGTCTGATGCATGCAGCCCGGGTCCTGGAATGGGTGAATCTCATTAATCCAAAGTGGCGTTTTCTCCTGAAATCCAGTAAGTTTGTAGAGGAAGGACCAGTTGGACCCGAGCAACGGTATGAACCAAGTCAACAGGTCTTAAAGAAGCAGACTCTGATCATCTAACCCGACCAGGTGGGTAAACTTAAAGATGCAGCCCATGTACAGAACTGAGTGTTGAATGAGGCAGTCTTCTTTTTAAAATGAGGGATGGTTGAAGCGAATTATTACAGACTTTAGTGGCTTATTATAATTGAATATTCAACCAAACCTGCACATTGAAACCGATTCAGGCAGTTAGCATTCAAATTGTTTGCTTTAAACTGTAGAAATAATTAAAGGAGACTGACAAAGCTCATGAAATTTCATCAGTCTTTCCTCAGATGATCAATTCTTCCACTGTTTTTAATTTCCTTCCCATCATTCTCTCCGTTGGAGGCTGTTTGTGTCCCGCAGGCTGCAGCTGGAACAATCTGCGTCTCGGCTTTTTAGATTAAACGCGACTCGCTCATCATCTGAGAGACATTTTCAGCTGATGGAAACCGGAGGGTTCGAGCAGCAGCAGCAAAGATCAGCTGTTTGTGCTCGGTCTGCAGCAGATGGAGCCAAAGTCCAGCTTTTCGAAGGTTTTCACAGCCTTTAAACCAACAGTTTCTGAAGTAGTGTAAGATAAGAAGTGCACTAAAGTGTTTCACTGTGTGAAACATTTTCCTTTACTGCCTCTTAAACCACATAAAACTGATGAATCCTGAGTAGTTTTAGCTCATTAGAAGGATTGTGTTGATGCTGAACCACTGCAGGTCTTTGCTGTGGTATTTTTAATTGGTTTTCTTGTACTTTTTCCCTGAATCAGAGGTTATTCATCTGTGAGGGATCTGCTGTTTCCACAGCTTATGAGGAGACTTTATTCCTTCTGTATCTGACTTTCATTCACTCCGTTTTAGAGGCTGATGGATCAGATTCACTGAGACTGATCTGGAGCTCTTTTGTTAAATGTGTTGAAGAAAACTATTTGTGAGCTGAACGCTGAATATTTTGTCCTCATTGAGTGATTAAACTCAAAACTAAACTTCCTTCCTTTTTACAGAAAACTTTGGATCTAAATTCCATTTCTACATTCGGATGGAAACATCAACTCTGAGAGGTTTCATTCCAGCTGTTTTCACACATTTTAGGTTTGAGATTTCCCCTAAAAACATTCCAACCAGCTCAATCAGTTCTATACCAGCAGGTATACGGTGACCTTATCTGAGTCTTTTCGGCACCGGCTCGGGCTCCGGCTCGGGCTCCGGCTCCGGCACCGGCTCGGGCTCCGGCTCGGGCTCCGGCTCGGGCTCCGGCTCCGGCTAGGGCTCCGGCCAGGGCTCCGGCCAGGGCTCCGGCCAGGGCAGCGGCCAGGGCTCCGGCCAGGGATCCGGCCAGGGCACCGGCCAGGGCAGTGGCCAGGGCAGTGGCTAGGGCTCCGGCTAGGGCTCCGGCTAGGGCTCCGCCTAGGGCACCGGCTAGGGCTCCGGCTAGGGCACCGGCTAGGGCACCGGCTAGGGCTCCGGCTAGGGCTCCGGCTAGGGCTGCGGCTAGGGCACCGGCTAGGGCTCCGGCCAGGGCACCGGCTCGGGCTCCGGCTAGGGCTCCGGCTAGGGCACCGGCTAGGGCTCCGGCTAGGGCTCCGGCTAGGGCACCGGCTAGGGCTCCGGCTAGGGCTCCGGCTAGGGCACCGGCTAGGGCTCCGGCCAGGGCACCGGCTCGGGCTTCCATTTCTGTTGGTATTCCTGATGGAAATCTGGGAATTAACTGTTTGTGAAAGTCACACAATTCAAAGAAACGGTGTAACAATTACTGGCATCTTATGGCCAAGCTGCCTTTGAATTGGTTCTGCATGAACTGGACTAGTTTGGAATTGAATGAACTGAATGAAAGACGGCCGAAAATCATCTCCCAGAAACAAACTGCACCCAGAAAATACAGAAAAGTGAAAACATGGATCCAGTGTTTTCCATCTGATGGTCCAGCTCATTAAATGTGTATGTGGTGTCCCCGGGCTGCTAGTTACTGTGGTTATGGCCGGTCGGCTGATGTTTTTTTGTTGTGATTTTAGTTCAGTGGCTTTGTTGTCGTCACTGATGCTGAGCTGCAGGCGAATCAGAATAAAAGAAACGAGAGCTTTCATCTGGAGTTCACAGTTAAAGATGGATGGTATCGTCTTCAAAGACAGAGCCAGGGTGTGTTTTAACACCCCAAAGCATCTCTCTGACATTCCTTTTTCTTCCATTCATGCACATAAATGTGTTTAACTCGAATCTTTCTCACTACAGCAAGTTTGAAGACTGAAAGCAGCATCACTGCATCTGAAATCACTTGCATCTCAATGTCAAGAAGCCAAACAAAATGAGTAAAAATTGCTCAGCGTGCCGTGAGTATCTGTTTCTGACCTGACTGTGAACCTCAGACATGTGAAGGTAGACACAGGACAGGTAACAGCCACTGATGCTCCAGCTTTAGCTTCTCTTCATTGGCTCCCTGTTAGATTCAGAATAGAATTTAAGGTTCTTCTCCTCACATATAAAGCTCTTAATGACCGAGCTCCATCACATCTTAAAGATCTCACAGTTGGATATTTCCCCAACAGAGCACTTTGCTCTCAGGCTGCAGGTTTCCTTGTGGTTCCCAGAGTTCCTAAAAGCAGAATGGGAGGCAGAGCCTTCAGTTATCAGGCCCCTAAAAGCAGAATGGGAGGCAGAGCCTTCAGTTATCAGGCCCCTAAAAGCAGAATGGGAGGCAGAGCCTTCAGTTATCAGGCCCCTAAAAGCAGAATGGGAGGCAGAGCCTTCAGTTATCAGGCCCCTAAAAGCAGAATGGGAGGCAGAGCCTTCAGTTATCAGGCCCCTAAAAGCAGAATGGGAGGCAGAGCCTTCAGTTATCAGGCCCCTAAAAGCAGAATGGGAGGCAGAGCCTTCAGTTATCAGGCCCCTAAAAGCAGAATGGGAGGCAGAGCCTTCAGTTATCAGGCCCCTAAAAGCAGAATGGGAGGCAGAGCCTTCAGTTATCAGGCCCCTAAAAGCAGAATGGGAGGCAGAGCCTTCAGTTATCAGGCCCCTAAAAGTAGAATGGGAGGCAGAGCCTTCAGTTATCAGGCCCCTAAAAGCAGAATGGGAGGCAGAGCCTTCAGTTATCAGGCCCCTAAAAGCAGAATGGGAGGCAGAGCCTTCAGTTATCAGGCCCCTCTCTGTGGAACCAGCTGCCAGTTTGGCTTCAGGAAGCAGACACCCTCTCTACCTTTAAGATCAGGCTGAAACTTTCCTTTCTGATAAAGCTTATAGTTAGGGATGGCTCAGGTGGGCCTGAAGCATCCCATAGTTAAGCTGCTATAGGCAGATGGAGGCTTTTTCTCTCCCTCGTGCTCAGGACGGAGGATTGGATCAAAGAGAAGTTTCGGTGCTCGGCTTGGATTGAATTTGCTGCACAGACGCCGTCTTTAAGTCACTTTATCTGTGATTCTGTCATTTGAGGCTGTGGTTATAAAATCAGGATTTTATTAGAGCAGAGCGACAGTCTGGAAATGCTTTCAGTGTCTTAAAACTGCTTTCTGTCAGTCGAACACATTGTTTTTTATGTGCCCAGTGTGGATCATTTCAGCTTGAATGTAGACCAGTTTAACCAGTTTAACTGGACCAGTTTAACTGGACCAGTTTGTCCATTTAGTTTCTTCTCACTTCCTCTCCTCCAGTGGAGCCACCCCACATAACCATTGGGTTGGGGTTAAATCTTTGGCTGATTGTTAAAGTTAGCTTGAGCACACCTGACCCAGTTTGGACCTTTCAGTCTCAGGTGTCCTTGTTAGCGCCTGAGCAGGATCTGGGGAGTTTCAGCCCATCCAGATGACTGACAGCTGCTGGGGGCAGAAAGCTGCCCACCTGCCAGGGAGGAGGACAGTCCTGCTCAACAAAGAGGAGGAAGACTGCAGGGTTTGGTGAGTTTAACTCGCAGGGAGGTGTGACAGAGTACCTCCATGCTGCCTGGGAGAGGGATGCCATCGTTTTAGAACAAAGTTAAACTTCATGAACATTATGTTGGGTCTGAAAGTCAGAAAACACACGTTTTATCATTTAGAAGCATTTAAAACACGATAAAGAGAAGATTTCTCAGGTTTCAGTTCAATTGAACTGCATTAAAACCTGTTAGAGGTCATCAGATTTCCTGCAACCCTGATGTTTTCCAGAGATGATCTGAAGAGGATCTCATAATGCAGACGTCCACCACATTCGCTCTGGACTAAATATCTGTCCACAAAGTCCTTTCAGAGCATTTTCGGTCATTTCCTTCCTCTGATAAGTCAACAGAATTACTGATGAGGATTTATCTTTCACATTAAAGCAACAAAGCAGACGGCAGCGACGCTATTTTCCCACTTTATATCTAAAAAATGAAATAATACTATCAATTAAATGTTGAGGGAGTCGACTTCCTCTGATGTTGGGTTGGATAGCTGTGAACAGAAGGTTTTATTTAAAAGAAACCATAAATTAAACAAAGAATATATTCAATAATTGATGAACAAGGAACGAAACTACAGAGAAGATCAATGAAGCAATGAACAATGGAGCTCATATAATGTGAGGAGCTAAAGAGCTGCAGCTTTGACGGAAAATGAACAGGTGGGAGTGGAAAATAACAGAATAAACTTCACACTGAAGTAAGATCACGGCTGAGAAAAGGAATTAAAACTAAACAGGAAACTAAAGGAATGAATAAATACACCAAGGAGAAAACAGCTCACAGAAACTAAACCAAAGCAAAGGTCACAGACGAGGATAGAAAACATATAGATCAAGAAAGTGAACAGAGCAAAGAATAACCTGGAATATTAAGACCAACACCTCCAAATCCTTAGATCAAAAATCAGATCAAACCCAGACACTTTACCTCAGACAGGAGCATATCCCAGACTCCTGAAACTGAACAGAGCAAAGAATAACCTGGAAAATTAAGACCAACACCTCCAAATCCTTAGATCAAGAATCAGATCAAACCCAGACACTTTACCTCAGACAGGAGCACATCCCAGACTCCTGAAACTGAACAGAGCAAAGAATAACCTGGAATATTAAGACCAACACCTCCAAATCCATAGATAAAGAATCAGATCAAACCCTGACACTTTACCTCAGACAGGAGCACATCCCAGACTCCTGTCCCGGTGAGTTTTGCATTTGTTTCTGCACACCCCCGAGTATAGGCTGAAAATGACAAAGTATAGTTTCTACGTACATAAATACTTCCTTTGTTAACATGTGGCGGCGATGTTTAACACAACAACTGTTTCAGGAAGCAAACTGTACAAAGAGGCCGTGCACCTTGGGTCCTGAAATCTCCTGAATAAACCAGGAATAAGCTCAGCTGATCAGAAGATTTGGATGCTCCTCGTTTAAATGTTCAGGTCTGAATTTTGAGTAACAGTCAGTTTATTTAATTAAAAAATTTGAATGTAAAGAGGCTTTGGCACTGGAGTTTGTCCCCATGTTTGTGTGTCTGGTAGATGGTTGGAGGGGTGTTGAATGATGTGGAAAGAAAAATGTGCTCTGGGAACAAAAACACACCACAACACACCGGGGAATAGGCTGAGAGAGGAAAGCAGGGGAATACAGTGTGTTGGAAAGTTGAAAGCTGTCCCTGCGGATGGCCACAAACTCACTCAGTCGCACAAATACTCAGTCACAAAAAACACAGCAAAACCCAGGAAATACGAAGCGTCTCAGTGAGCTGGAGGTCGGTGCTGAGCTTGAATATTAAAACTGCTTTCAACAGGCGGGTTTGGAGCTCATGGCCATCGTATTGGCTGGTTGAGTTTCTAAAAACATTTTTAAATTGGTTAGTTATGTCAAAAGTCCTCCTCTAATCCAACAGCATGTGGAACTTCTTATTATTACGAAGTTATGAAAAAGTACTACACTGAGTGAATTATGGAAATATATACAAACACACAAGAAGTAAAGATTAAAAGACGCAGAATATTTTGTCTCAAACAGTGGTGAAAAACAAGTTTGAGAACAGTTTAGAACCGCCTGGTACAGGTTGGAACCGGTTTGATCCAGCCTGAGAACATGTGACATGTTGGCCGAATGCCAACCAATGGGGGAGCAGTATTGGGTGTGATCTAATTGTTGCCAGGCAGAAGAGAAGGTTGGGGGCTTAATCAGAAATTGAGTGTATAAAAGCTCCTTTTTCCGGATAGGACTCAAGTTTATTCCTTATTCCTGAATTAACTCCACTGCACTGGATTTTTTACTCACTCCAGAGTCTGTTTTTGGGCTGTTTTTGTGACTCCAACAAAGCGAAAACACTTTGAGTGATTTCAAAGTCGTAGACAGTTTTCCAGAGTCAGAACGAATGGGGAAGATTCTCCCATGAGCTCGGTGCTCATAAAACTCAATCCAGGCTGTTTTAAGGCTTTAAGTTTTTCTCACATCTGAAAATCATGTTAAAACTGCCGTGACTCCTTCAAATTGTGTCGTTCAGTGACACGTTCTTCGTTTTCAACACTGTTGTCTCCTCCAAATCCAAACCTATCACGTGCCTAAAAGCGTCGTGAGCGGCCAGCTGCCGTTCATTTTCAATGTAAGCTGGCGTCGATGAGCGGCGTGTTGTGGGCTTCGTGAGCTTTAAGAGTTGAGAAAGGCTCAACTTTATGCAAATGAGCAGTGACGCTACGCGACGACAGCCAATTAGGGCCGATCTGGATTCCGAAGGCGGGAAAAGGTGGAAAAAAAGCGGAAAACGGCAGAGCGCAAACACAAAGAAACACAAAGAACGCTGCCAAGAGTACGATCCATGGTGAAAGAGGGAACCGATGTATGGATGGATTATTATCTATATCTGCTAGTTGCTATACATATAAGCCCCGCCCCTTTAGCCACTTCCGGCTTCTCTGGCCGCTTCCGGTGGCAGAAGAAGTAGAAGCGGCGGGTTGTGAGCCCCCGGTTACATACAAAAAGGTTTCTGTACAAATATAGTCATGTAATAGTGAGACGGGTGTGATAACGTAACCAAGCAGAGCTCCAGGAACAGGGTCAGGTGTGGTGCTTTGGCATGTGACCTCCAAACATTTTCTGTGCTGGTTTGGATGCGGTGCTGCTGGAAGGACTTCAGATGGAAACTCTGGCATTTATATTTCACATCTGAGGCCTGCATTAGCCGTCACCCCAGCTGACCCGGGCACATTTAGGGAGTTTGGGGCAGGTGGTGTTTATGTGTCTGGTTGGTTACCTTCAGATAAAACTGACAGATGGAGGGATAAATGATGTAAGAAGTAGGTTGACACTGGTTCATCTCAGGAAACCAGCGCTGCCCCACACCTGTATTCACACCTGAGGTGTGAGGCACCCAAAGCCCTGATTTTCCTGCCTCTGTGGGGTCTTAATATGCAGCATTGTGACCCAGCTTCACATGAAACTAACCACAATGTTTGGGACAACTGGCCTCCCAGGTGTTTGTGACCTGGTGACTTCAAACAGTCTTTGAGTGAAAGAAAGCACTAAACACGACTGCTTTCATTACTTTGTCCCAAACGTTACATGGTGGAACTGAAATGTATGAAAATGACTTTAAACTAAAGTCTGTAATGTGCACTTTAATCAGGTTTTAATGCTGGACTGAACAACTTGGACTCAGCAACAAGCAGCGGTAACAACAGGTTCCTCACAGGCTTCCACAGCTGATGGTAAGCAATCACCAACACGGCTTAGATGTTTTTATACAGGCAAAAGTCAAACTTGTATCTGCGAAGAGAAGGTGGGGAAAGAAAAGATGAGAGTGGGTGCTGCTGAATGGATGAAGGATGTGTGTGTTTGCTGGTAAAGAGCTTAGTGAGCATGAAGCAGCTGGACAGACCTGATAACTGTCCTACCTGCCAACACAGAGCATGTATAAAAATACAGCCGCGAACATGCTCAAACAGCCATTTCTGGGCTTCAGACTGTTCATCGACTGGATCGGATCATAGACCCGATAGTGGCAGGTTGTGACATTTCATGGTCTAAATCCATCTAATAGTTGTGAACAATAAATCATCTCTAAGAAGCTGTTGCTTGCAGTAACTGCCACTGCCTCCAGCTTTAAAGCATGAAGAGATGGTTTTACAGTCCACACTTTCTGACACTTTCTGAGATAACTGGACGAGCATTTTATTTCAACAGGCCCCTGATACTGAGATCGGCTGCTAGCCGCCCCACAGATGCTAAAACTGACCCGTCCGAGCTCTTGCTGTCAGTTTTAGAGCCTCCATATGAGGCGTAACCAGTGTAGCCAGGTGGGAAATGTAGTTTCATCGGACCAGAGACATAAAGTTATCGTATTTTGAGTCATAACTAAAATAAAAAGTCTATTGATGCGCTTTAGTCACTCTGGTGTTGAATAGAGTCTAACAGGCTCACGGCTTTGCATCAGCAGTCTGGATAAGTTAAAAGATATCGTGCAGATTTCATTCATAGACACATGAGAAAAGAAATGTTTTTAACCTGGATTTAAAAACGTCTGTAACAACAACATCTTTCTGTGTAAATATCTCAGATTACACTGAGGACCCCCGCGGTTTATGACCCGGTGCGGCCTATACAAGCACTAAATGGATTTTCTTTTTAAAATGAGAGGGTGCGGCTTGTATTCTGTAGCTCTGAATTTACGGTATTTTGTGTTTTGGAGCTGAGGGAAGGACTCTGAGCCGTCAGCAGTAACCAGTGATCAGAGCGCTCTCAGTTTGGAGAATCAGGGACGAATTTGGCTAAATGTAAATGTAATTTATTTAGCCCTTTACAACAATCCATTTCGGTACCAAAGTGCTTTACAGCAGATAATAAATAAAGAAAAGAATAAGTACAAAACAATAAAATAACAGTAAACGCAATAAAATACAGCAAAACTGAATAAGATAATATAAAAGTGTCACCATACTACTGGGTATTAAAAGCCATCTGAAATAAGTAGGTTTTTAGCCCTGATTTAAAGAGGCCCAGGTCAGAAATAAGACACATCTGGGGGGGGGGGGGGCTTATTCCAGAGCCTGGGGGCAGCAGCAGAAAAGGCTCGGTCACCTCAGGGCTTGTATTTTGACCTGAAGACTTCCAGCAGAAGTTGATTTGTTGACCTCAGAGCTCTGCCAGGGTTACGGTTAAAAGCTCAGATAAAAGCTAAAGCTAAAAGCTACTCAGAACAGGACAAAACAACAGCCAAACAGCGGCCGTTCAACCCATCCTACTCCGTTTTGTTGTCTTCCAGTTAATATTTTGAGTAAGTTTTGTATCCAAAAAGCTAAATGTGACAGCCTGACGCCTCCAGCCTCCTGTCACTGTGCACAAACAACTGTTTCTGCCGTTCTTTTTGGACACCGAAGGCGTTTTCCTTCTGGTTCCTTCTTGGTTCTGCGACACTTGGACTCCAACTGCTGCAGAGTTACCTGCAGATCCTTTGAGGAAACTTTGGGATTCTTGGAAATCTGAGTTTAATCTGCTGGGGTCTTTAGGTCTGCCACATATGTAGGTTTAAAATGATTTTATCAGACTTTAGATGACGACGGCGTGCACTTCAACAGCAAAAATGACCCTCAGTGACCCTCAAGCTAATCTGAACACCTTGGTTCAGATTTCACTGACCTGGATGATAAATCCAGGGATGTAACAGGAGCCTGATTGGAAAGGACTTCCACTGTGGACTGCAGTGGGACTAAGATAACCCAGAGATAGACTTTTATGTGAATGAGCAGAGACAGACTGAAGACGCAGCATGTCAGACATTAACCTCCAAGCCTGTCTGGAACCCACCTGACGAGACGAAGGAGACAACAGAACAAAGAGAAAGTTGTACTATTAATAAACACGAGCGATCCTGGAAGTCGTTGTTCGCGGAGCCTTTTCAGGCTCGCTTTCTTTCCTCCTCGGTTGGTATTTTGCCAGAAGCAACAGGCTGAATTAACAGGCGACCTTAATGCAGGCAGACGTGAGCCGGTGCATTCTGCTGTCCACAGGTTAGCTGAAGGCTAATCAGTAAATTCAATCTGACTGCCGGGAAGAGAAAGTGACGCTGCTTATCTGACTCCTGGGGGGGGGGAGCAGAGGTTAACTTACTTTATATAGACACATGTTGAAAATGGCATTCTGTGAAATTCTGTTTAACATCTGCTTTAAAGCAAACCTCTCTCTGCCTTTCATACATTTTACACATCGTCTCTCTGGGGCTGGAGACACTTTTATCGAAGCTGCGGCGTCTATTTTCTATTCACTTTTGTTGTGGAAAGTTGTGGATATTACAGATAAGGGATTTATTTAAACTAAAAGCAAAAAAGAAAGAGAAACTTTAACCTTATGTGATGAAACTGAAAATAGCAACCAGATCAAGAAGTCAGAATATGTTGTAATTTATGTATTTGATGACAGTAAGTAAAAAATATCTCACTATTCTGGCAAAACTGTTCAAATTCTGTTGTATTTTTCCTTCTAATTCATAATATCAGGCTTCAAATGCTATAAAAATGTTTGCATGAGTGTTTTTAATCTGGCCCTAAACTCATTTACTCAAATAAAAGTGAAAAAGTTCTGAAATGTACTTTAACCCTGAGACGAGTGTTTTCAGGCGGTCACTTTAAAGTTTTTCATTGCGCTAAAGGTGCTAAAAAAAGAACATTTTCCCATAATACTGCAGTCATTTCAGGCATTGTGCACCAGCTGTTTTTACATTATTCAATCTGATCATTTGTGGTTTTACGGTGAAGGTTAATCACAATCCATGCAGATAGTGAGCGGCTCTTCTTTCACATTTCATTGGAGTCTCCATCCTGTCGGTGTAGTCATGTTACGTTGTTCAGCCTGTCGAGTGCAGTTCGATGCAACAAGGGATTCTCAATATTTAATGTCCCATCCCTGTAAGCTGAAACTGATGTTGATGTTGTGCAAAAAGGCGTTAAATGATGCCGAATAAAAAGTGATCTGTCATTCCCATCAGACACATTAAAACTAATGTAACAAGCCTATTTAGACTATGATAGAAGGGGAAAATGCACAGATGTGCAGATACCTGAAAACTCTACTTAACTGGAACCTTTTGAACCACAGAAATCTTTTAGTTGTTCTTATGACTATTTAATGAAGTCCTTTATTATGAGCACGTGGCAGCGACTGCAGCCAATCATCCAATTCATCAAACTCTGTTTATCGGGACTTTTTTAGCCCTACTTTAGAGCAGGGATGTCAGACTCCGGTCCTGGAGGGCCGCTGTCCTGCGGGTTTTAGATGTTTCCTTGCTCCAACACACCTGATTGAGATCAATGCCTCATTAGCTGGTTTGTGCAGAATGAAACAATCATTTGAAGAGATTAATTTAATCTGAATCAGGTGTGTTGAAGCAGGGAAACATCTAAAACCTGCAGGACAGCGGCCCTCCAGGACCAGTTTGACATCCCTGCTTTAGAGTAAGAGCTTCCTAACACGGACGCAACATCACGTACGGTTGTTGGTTGAATGGGGTGGCAACACCCATTCCGACATGCAAACGTCCCACCATTCCGACAAGGCTTTCCGTATAAGGAAATGTGCGTTACTCAACAGGTGAGCCCCTTCTTTCTGTTCATGCAATTTATATGTTTAACACATGTTTACAGATAAGCGTTATTAAAAACACAAAGTCTCGGCAGCTGGAGGAGGAGAAGCAGTCCGCGGTGGTTTTCAATCACACACTCAAATGCCACTTGTTTCAACTTCCGAAAATTTAATCCAGGAAAAAAAGGCTTACAAACATGGACCGAAACGGCTCCATAATACGCACAAGAATCCAAAAGAAACGAAAGTTAACTAAAAGAAAGCAAATAAACAGCATGAAGTGGTCAAAATTGGTTTTACGCATGCCTATGTGCGTCTGGCACATGCGTCTTCGGGCTCTCCCACGTTGGTTTGTGGATGAAAGCTATATGTTCAGCTGTAATGTCATGTAAAAACAATCTCTACATGACATTTACTCCCAGGTGTGACCAGTTAGGTCCTTCAGATATCAACAGGCTGTATAAAGCTGTGTGTTTGTGCCAAATGCGCAAAGCCCATCCGCGCTTCCCATAATTGGAGCGAGTACTCATAAATCACGTGAATAACATGAATAAACGTTTTTACTGCATTTTGTTGTGTTTTATGCGTTCTATGCTGTCATTTCTCTCCTCTCCTATTGGAAAGGCAAGGCAGAGTGCTCGCAACTGTGTCCTGTGCTGTAGCCGTGATATCTGTAATTGCAATTATTACTTTTGCATATGATGACAGCGGGCAAAAGACGCATGGGCTCTGTGGAGAGCTCCGCTCCAGCTGGCTGCTGTGACAGGTCACTGACACTGTGTTTCTGCTTAATCAGTTTCAGTCTCGCCAGAGTTATATTAATATCTGTATTTTTATATTTGAAATTCAGGGGATTTTGATAATAGATTATTAAAGTTTGTTTGCGAGGCTGTGGCCTCTTCATGTGCAAACTTTAGGGCGTATTTGCGCCGGCATATCATTAGTGCAAAATGTTTTGGGTAAAAAATAGGCTATTAAAAGGAACTGTCGGAATGGCGGTATGTTTAAAAAAAAATTAAGTGTCGCCATTCCGACAATTGGAGGCCAATGTCGGAATGGCAGCATGTAACCGGTTGAATGTCAGTCTTCCATAGAAGCAAAGTTCTTCACATTAGACTTCATGCAACCAGAGAAAAAGCAGATGAAGATACGTTGAAAGGTTCTCCAGAAGTGGAATGTGATGTGATTTTCGAATAACTTAATGACAAATTAAATTATGTAAATTTAATCAACGTCACAGGACTCTTAAACACGAGTCCAGATTTTTCCACCACTTTGGCACGACTTCATTTCCTCTCGGCTTCATTCCCTTCTGTTACTTTTAGGCAATACAATTTCCCGGTTAAGATTAGGAGCTAAAACTGTTTGGTTAGGTTTAGGAAAAGATGAGCTTTTGCTATAATAAATAGCACCAAAAGGCTCATTTGTGGGGATTCCACAGCTTTTATGGAAAGGTGTGGAAGCAAGATTTCTCCTCAGTTTGATTTCTCTGATTTCACCTTTTTCAGTGTTTTACTTTGGTTCTTAGAAGATTGTTTGGTTATGTTGAGGAAAATGTAAAGTCTGGGCAGCCTGAAAAGCCTTCTGATTTTATTCAGACAGATGCATTTCAAACATATCACTGGTCTATGTGATGCTTCTCCAACTTAACAGTGTCCAGCTGACTCCATTGGACATAATCTTGAAGGCATACAGTTAATGAAGCAAGTTAATGAAGTGATTTTATTGTCAGAATTGTATCGCGGAACAGATCCGGAGGAGAAAAAACAGAATATTTAGTCCAAAAGTAGATTATCCTCAATCATTCCACAGTGGCTGAAGTTCAGGGTGTCTGTGAAATGAGGTGGAATACTGTAAATGTTACAGGAAAGATCAGCAGCTGAGCTCAAAGGGAACGGCTGGACTGCTCATCAGTGGCTTTAACATAAAGAGGGAAGCTGTTCCACAAATTAGGGGCACGGAAATGCTCGATCGCCTTTAGTTTTTGTTTCTCGGCACATTAATGAGTTGCTGTTCGGCTGAACGATTTCAGATTCAGTCTAATAGCTGAGAACATTTTTTATAGGCTGCCTCCCTTTAATTCTTCATCTTGACCCTGATTCTGATGGCTAATCATGGACGGTCCTATGCTTCTGCACTTAATCAGCATATTGTTTGGCCTTCAGTACGCTGAAATTCATCCTGAAAGAGTCAAATTGTCGGCTGTGTGTTTGTTTAGAAGGCATCTGTGGTTGCTGTGATGATCCTTGAGTGGAAATCAGAGGCTATCCTGTGTCTTTATTCACAGCTGCGTGGCTTCAGGCGATGGCGAGAGGAGAATGAAGATGTGGAGGTTCATAAAACAGAAGCTGATGGCTGGAAGAACCACAGAACACAAGTGACCTCAGGGAAGCAAAGGCAGGAGGGGAGAGGAGTAAACAAAGGAAGACCGGAGGCGCTGTGGAGGGAGAAATGAAAGAACGGAGGGCGAAGATGGAAGGAAGAGTTCCCCAGACGGTCCAGATGAACTCGGTTCATTAATTCAAATTCCAAACTCACAACCTGAGGCCAGAGAGACGGACAGAGCGGTGTCTGTGATCCGCTTTGTTCTGGGAATCATTTCGTATCATTTCTATTCCGTGGAACATTAACACCGTTTCGTCTGTGACGGTTTTGTTCATCTTTTCCCGAGCAAACGTATGATGAAATGAAGCGATAAAGACAAGGAGAGATTTATTCACTTTTAATCGAGTTAAAAGAGCCCGGACCTCAACATTATTGAAGCAGTGTGGGATCATCTGACAGAGAACGGAACAAAAGGCAGCCCACATCCAAAGAAGAGCTTTGGGATGTCCTTCAAGAAGCCTGGAGAACTATTCCTGAAGACTCCTTAAAGAAATGACAGAAAGCTTGTCTCAGAGGGTTCAGGCTGTGTTGGAGAATAAAGGAGCTCAGACCAGAGATTCACTTTATTTGACTATCGAGGCAACAAAAGTAAATACTGTTATTTTAACTATGGACAGGCCCCTGACGCCCAGTAGGCAGAACAGCATGTAAAGGGGAGTGTACGGCGTTTTAGAAGTTAGTTTCCTCCTGATCTGTCGGTGTTTGTCTGTTCCTGTGCCTGGTGGTTAGTGGTCGGTGAGGTGGTTGGTTGGTGGTTAGTGGTGGTTGGTTGGTGGTTAGTGGTGGTTGGTTGGTGGTTGGGTGGTGGTTAGTGGTGGGTGGGGTGGTTGGTTGGTGGTTAGTGGTGGTTAGTGGTGGGTGGGGTGGTTGGTTGATGGTTAGTGGTGGTTGGTTGGTGGTTAGTGGTTGGTTGGTGGTTAGTGGTGGGTGGGGTGGTTGGTTGGTGGTTAGTGGTGGTTAGTGGTTAGTGGTGGATGGTGGTTAGTGATGGTGGTGGTTGGTTGATGGTTAGTGGTGGTTGGTTGGTGGTTAGTGGTGGTTGGTTGGTGGTTAGTGGTGGGTGGGGTGGTTGGTTGGTGGTTAGTGGTGACTGGTTGGTGGTTAGTGGTGGATGGTGGTTAGTGGTGGTTGGTTGGTGGTTAGTGGTGGGTGGGGTGGTTGGTTGGTGGTTAGTGGTGGGTGGGGTGATTAGTGGTGGTTGGTTGGTGGTGGTTAGTGGTGGTTAGTTGTTGGTTGGTGGTGACTGGTTGGTGGTTAGTGGTGACTGATTCCATCATTCCCTCCACCCTGCTCTGAGGCTCCAGTCTTCCTTCTACTCGTCACCAGTTTGTTGGCACGATATCAGCCAAGATGCTCATGATACTCTTTGTGGAGTTTTACTAAGACATCCTGCTTTTCAGGAAGACTATGAACTGATTTTTTCCATCGATCATCAGAACCAGAAAACAGCCGGAAAGGAGAAGCCACCACCTGTAACTTCACCAGACAGGAAAGTTATTCCATGCTTCAGTTTAATGTCCGCCGGTCAGTACCTCTGCTCTCTCAGAGCCACAAACCAGCTCCTGTTCAGTCCACCTGCTAATTTAATTCATCACCTGATATAAAGTCTCATTCTGCCTCCAGACTACATGAAAACCTACCAGATGCAATATTTTAACAGGACAGTTTATCTTCTGTTTTGTCATTTTTAGTGCTGCATGACGGCAGATTGTTTATGTTCTGGACACCTCGTGGGTCTGTTTAAAGGTGGGATGTGAGGCCAAACTCGGCCATAAAAGTTGGATTTTTATCCACAAACTAAACAGAAACAAACATGGGATTTGATTTATGCAAATAACAGTTTGAAAAGTGCCACAGATCCAACTGGGGATTTAACGGTTTGTCATGTGTCAGCTGCTCCCTCCTTTTTTGGGCTCGGTTACCCAGGGGGGGGCGGGCAGCTGGGGATTCCTCACTGCCTTCCCCAGAGGAGCCTTAGAGACCGGACACACCTGGACACAAATGAGCCGAACCTTGTGGGTAATCTGGCCTGTTTGCCTTTCCTTTAGCTTATAAAATCACGAGGATGGCTTTAAGAAAAAGATATTTCATGTTGGGCTGAATGAAGTGAGGTCAGGTGGATAAATGATTGGTTGGATTAGTGGATGTTAAGATGAAAGGATGGATGAATTCATTCAAACTGGGCTATAAATGAGTAAAATACCAGGTGGAAAGTTTGTTGGCTGGACTCATAGTAAATAAGAGAATTGATGGATCAATTTTCCGTAAGTGCCAAATGAATATTTCATTCCCGAAATTTACATTTAGAGTTATAAATGTCTGCCTACTGTAGCTGATTGGGTGGAAGAAGCTGGACTGATAGCAGAAACAGTGGCTTTCAGGATGGATTGATGGCAGAGTGGATAGCTGGATGTCGGACATTAGGCTGATAGATGGAGGAAGGTGCTGCTGGCTTTCCAGAATGATGAGTAAAAGAATGGATGGACTGATGAAGGGTAAACACAGTCCCTGAGGGGTTTCCAAAAATATTTAACATTGAGGAGAAAGATTCATCTCTGACAGACAGATTCTGCAACTGAATGAGAGTAAAGCATCAAAATAAGACCCAAAGTCAAGCAAATACGCTTCAGATTAGTCATAAAGATGAAGAAACAATCAAATTAGTCTCTAAAGGAGTGAAAATGGTTTGTCCAGAAAGAAAATGTGGATCATAAATGTGTAATAACTAATCATCAACCCGTTAAAAGAAGCCATATATCAGCTCTGAGCAGAACCACGGCCCAGTTCTCTGGACTCCAGCTCATCTCAGAGGGACAGAAAGACAGTGGACACGTGTTCTGTGGGCAGATGAGTCCACGTTTCAGCTGCTTCTGGGAAAAACTGCTGAGAAAGAGCATCCAGCTGTTCTCAGAGGAAGGTTTAAAGCAGCGTCTGTGATGGTCTGGGGCTGCAGCAGAGTCCATGGCATGGAGGGCTTCATCTGGGTGAAGGTACCACTGATGCATGCTGGATGTTGGAGTTCTGGAGAGACAGATGCTGCCATCAAGGTGCCGTCTTTTCCCGGGAGGTCCGTGGTTATTTCAGCAGGACGATGCCAGACCTCATTCTGCAGGACTTCCAGCAGCTTCAGACACACAGAGTGTGTGAGCTCGGCTGCCTGCCTGCAGTCCACATCTGTCTGCTGCTGCAGATGTTGGAGCATCATGAAGAGGAGAACCAGACAACCAGGGACTGCTGAGCAGCTGGAATCTGGGATTCAGCAGGAATGGACTCAGATTCCTGTGAGAAACTCATTAAAAAGAGTCATTAAAGGAAGCTAAAGGATGGAAACATGAGTCTGGAGCAGCTTTTACTGAGTGTTGCTGCCTCAGATTCTTCATCCTGATCAGATGCATTAATAACCTCAGCAGGAGGAAAGAGTCCTCCAGGTTTCAGCCTGGAGGATGAAGCCCAGACACCTCAGTCAGATGAGTCCACGTTTCAGCTGCTTCTGGGAAAAACTGCTGAGAAAGAGCATCCAGCTGTTCTCAGAGGAAGGTTTAAAGCCAGCGTCTGTGATGGTCTGGGGCTGCAGCAGAGTCCAGGGCATGGAGGGCTTCATCTGGGTGAAGGTACCACTGATGCACAGCTGGATGTTGGACAGCCTGCAGCTGTGGGATGTGATGCCGCTTTAGTCTTCTTTTAAAGTACAGCCGGTGCCAAATCAACACGCTTTCCCCTGGAAACTGTTTAGAAACTTCAGGCGTGTGACATTATTGTGGTTATTAACCTATGTTTCCCTGTTCCAACAGATATCCTTTGAATGGCGTTATGGTGTTTTTCCCCCCTCTTTTCCCTCTTTTCTGTCTTCTCAAACCCCAGCTGGTCGAGGCGGATGGCCACCCTTCCTGGTTCTGGTTCTGCCAGAGGTTTCTTCCTGGTTCTGGTTCTGCCAGAGGTTTCTTCCTGGTTCTGGTTCTGCCAGAGGTTTCTTCCTGTTAAAGGGAGTCGTTCCTTTCCACAGTCCCTCAGGCTCAGGACGGGAGATTGGACTGAAGACACATTTCGATGCAATCTGTTGGTTTCCTTAGCTAGGATATTAATTTTTTTAATTAGCTCTATATGAATTAATTGGATTATGATTACAATGAATTGAATTCCAATTGGCTTGAATTGGACTATATTACTTAAGTGCCTTGAGATGACAATTGTTGTAATCTGGCGCTTTATAAATAAAATTGAATTGAATTGAATTGAATAGAACAAGTTGTTTTCATGCTGGGAAGCTTTATCTAAATCAACAACAGGTTCCAGTAAATGTGAAACGTTTGAACTGTTCTGGCTTCGTGTCGGCATGACGACGCTCAGAGGTCCAGCAGCTACTTCCTGTCGCCATGTGGGGCCGCCGGCGAGCAAACATGTCTCCCAGTTCATGTAAAACAACTTCCCTTTCATTTTGATTCACTTGCTTCAAAGAGAAAAGTCTTTTTTACAGTAGAAGCAGAAACTACCTGCAGGGAAGTCTCACCCACAGAAGTCTGCCTGAGTGAGTCTGAGGGAGAATAAGAGTGTGTGTCGTACACACTGCTCATCTCTGACATTTCCAGGTCACTCAGTTATAAAGTGCCTCCCCTCTCACCCTTTATCCCCCCCCCCCCCCCCCTCTGCTCATCTGCTTTTACAGACTGAAAAAGAAGAGGAAACGAGAGACAAAAGAAGGAAAAGAGACATCGAGGGTTTCTGGCTTCAGTTTAGAACAAACAAACATCAAACTTCTCCTGGTTTATTCTTAATTAACTGCGTTTTTGCACAGATTCATGGACACATTCACCACTTTAACACAAAGCCTGATCATTCTGATAATATCTTTCACTCCAGCTTTGCATCTGTCAGCTTTCATGTTGAAACGTTGTCTTTCAGGAACCGTCTGAGCAGAACATGCAGTGAAATAACCTGAATAACCACAACATGATCAGTTTATAGAGCCATGAATCTTACAGATGGCACAGATTCCACTAAGATTAACACGTCTCTTTGTCTCGTTCCTCCAGCCCTCGCAGTGAGTCCAACTGAGAGTCTAAAATAAACTCTGTTTATCACAGTTTAATGAAATGTCTCTGAATTAAGAGCCGACTGCACCTTTAACAGCTCTGTTCAGAGCAGCCAGTTGATCACAACTGAACCCAATTTATGCTCAAAAACCGGCCAAATTAGGTCAAGGTTTGTCTCTCAGTTTCATATCGATCCATCATAGGTCATAGATAGATCCAAACAGACCCAGGCTTATAATCAGTCCAGTGGGACCATCGTGGGACGGGTTAGTTTGACCCCGCCGATGTTGAGTTGTTGCAGTAGTAACAGAATTTGGTTGGTCTGGAGAGCAGAGCCAGGCTTATAATCAGTCCAGTCACAGCTGAGTCCAACGAGTCCACCGAGGGAATCCACAGGTGAAGAAGAAGAAATGAGTCATCATTGGACTCACCTGAGTAAACTACCAGTAAACTACCAGTAAACTACCAGTAAAATACCAGTAAAATACCAGTAAACTACCAGTAAAATACCAGTAAACTACCAGTAAACTACCAGTAAAATACCAGTAAACTACCAGTAAACTACCAGTAAAATACCAGTAAACTACCAGTAAACTAGCAGGCAGGAGCAGAGGTGAAGAAGAAGAAGAAATCAAAAGAAAACCTAACGGTAAACACAAGAAACGATGATTGCTGGTGCAAAGCAGTGCTTCACTGCTCCCCCTGAGGAGGACTTTGTTTCTTCTTAAACTCTTGCTGTGATGAGTCGTACTTCCCTGCTGCCGCTTCCTCTTTCAGGAGGCTTCCTGTTGGTTTTCCACACATGGATATGTGATATTTTATTACAATCCTATGTTTAGGTAGGGTAAGGGGGGCCTTGCCTAAGGACCCCTACTGGAGGTAGTACCTTTCATGCAGGGGATTTGAACCCACATGGAAGGTGGCAATCATACTACTACACTATCCTCATATATATGAACATATTTGCTTAGTTTTTTCCTTGCATTTTCACTCCTATTTCTGCATTTAGGTCATTTTTGTGGAAATGGCAGAATCCCCACATGAACCTCCACAGTGATTCTAAAATAAAGCGTTTCTTTTCCTTTCCAAAACACAACTCAGCAGCTCGGCTGCACGAGCAAACAGTCGATAGTGAAACCCTGAGAAAGTGTGTGTGTCAGGGAAACCACTCGGAGGAGAGGGAATGCACAATTTGTTGTGCTTAGAGCTTGGATGCTGAAATCAGCAAAAACATTCAGCTTCAGAAGAGTTTTGCTCCCATTTAGGGCTGCTTTCACTGCACATTCCCCCCCGTAACAGCTGAAAGGGAGCGCCGGCTGCTCTAATTGCTCTGCTTCACCTGCTGACACTCACACATGGCAGGTAAACAAAGCGTCAGGGCGGTGGGAGGGGCCTGTTTGATCCGTCAGCTGACTCCAGAGCAGCAGAGCCAAACACTCGGAGCGGGATTAGTTCACCAGAGGGATGAGGTCATGAAATATTTAGCTGTGCTGCTTGTTAAGTACATTTGCAGCATTTTTTGACCCGTGCCACATTAAAAGAGCTGGTTTTGTAATATCACTCTGTGCCCGATGTGCATCTTGAATTTTAAGCGGTGTGCTGAAGAATTCATCTGTTTGGTGGGAAGAAGCTGAACCTGCCTGAAAATCTAAATATTTAAAGCAAAAAAACATCACTCCTCTTGTTTAGGATGATTAAAAAGCCATTAATTCACCTTCTGAGTCCCCAGAAAATGATGAATTGAGGCAGTTTTAGGGATTTGGAGGTTATCATTTCTGAATTTATGTCTGAATTGAAGATTTAAAGGGATTTAACAGCCCAGTCTTTACCTCTGCTGACACCACTCCATCCCCCTCTTTTGGTACCTGCGGTACAGTTAGTACTCGTTCTCCTCTGATGTGTTAGACTGGGCTGATCGGCCAGTATCTGCTGAGCACAGCAACATTTTTGGGGTAAATAAAACTCAACTTTATCCTGAATTATCCCTGTTTCCTCATGTCTAATCAGCCCGGTCCCTCACCTTTGTATTTGTCTTTATATTTCCACATTTATTCATTTGTTTCAGCATAAATCGTCTCATTATTTTACAGATTTGCTTTATTTTTGTGACTAAATCCTACCTGCCATCCGTCCCTATCTGTTCTGGGTCAACTGGATTGTGCAAACTGGTGACCACCTTCAGATCTTAATGTGTCCTTACAGTATTTATAGAAGGACTGCAGACTGGCCCACTGACATCCTGAGATACACCTGGAGGGATCCGGATCTTCCATAAGTCTTACATCAGCTCAGAAACTCTTTGTTCTGGACGGCCTCTAAAAACCAAATGTTTTCTTTTCCTTCTCTGAAGAAGTTAAAGGCCTTTAAAATGATGTTTCAGCCATTCTCTAACAGAAAATGGAGATATTGCCAGACCTTTGCCATGTTCTCATACATGTAAAACCACACTGAGAGCACATGAAGGCTATTATCCAGCAGTCGTTACCAGGCTGCAGCTTTGCCATCATTCATTCTTTATGTCTCCACAGTTTGATGAAACAAACATAAAAACAGGTTAATGACAGCTTCTGCTGTGCCGACATTTCCACTGAGAGATGGCGGAGAAAGTTATTGAGCCCATATCCTCTCGTACACCCAGAGGCGTCAGATCAGCAATATCTAGTTAGGATATGAAGAAACAAACACCCAAATGGAGTTAGCTGAAGATTAACTCTGCACAGCTGGAGCTGTTTTTGTTCTCTTCCTCCCAGATAGGAATTACTGAAGTCTGACCGATGAACATGTTTCAGTTGTTTTTTTCCTGGAGGCTGCAGCTGTAACTTTTCATAAAGCGATAATGATGCAAACCTGTCAGCATAGTTATTCACAGTCAGCTGCTTGTGTTTATTGCAGCCTGGATGTAGCAGAAAAGTCAAAGGGAGCCTCCATCATGACTCCTCTTTCCTGCAGCTGGAGTTGAACCAAAGCTAACGTCTTCTCAGAGACACATCGTCTGTCTTTGACTCTCTGGGATGCTGTTAGAAAAATTATAGAGTTATACTATGAGAAAAGCTGCAAGAATAAGAGTTTCTGTGATGGGGGGGGGGGGGCTCCTCCTGTCTTTTGGTTCTCAGAATACTATGTAGCAAGCAAAAGTGTTTTGACTGCCTGAACTCGTCTTCCCATAACATTAAATGGCCAGTAATGCCTTTTCCCATAACATTGAACGTCTCTTCCCATAACATTGTGTGGCCAGCAAGCATAAACTATATAAATAGCAATAGCACCATTTAGTTAGTGGGACAACTCTGAGCAGCTTCCTGACAGGTTGTGCCGACTCGTCTCTTTCTTGCAAGAAATAAATGTTTTGTGTTTATCCAGCGACTCTGAGCCTAATTTCAAGAGAATTTTTCTAACATAATGGTCCTTCGAGCCGGATTCTAAGTCCTTTCCACCTTCCAGGATCGGAGCTGAAACCGTGCACGGGGGGGGGGTCCAGGACTCCTAACTGAAGTCCTCTCAGCAGAGTTTCTGATAGAGGCCGGCTGCCACTGGCTGGAGGAAAGGTGACAGGATCTACTTTTGAATCAGTGGACAGACTCGCTGGATTCTTCCTTGTTTAACTCACCAGTGGATTTATGGTAAGGAACCCTTTGTGTTACTATTGTTGGCGAGAAATAGTGTGATTATTGGAATAAATTCACCAGATGTGTTTAAACTGTCCAGTTCACGCTCCAAACCAGTCTCTGAATTATGTTCTGTGAGTGGCTGAAACTCAGAGGAAGAGCAGTGGTTCAATCACAGATGGTGTGAAAAGCTGTGTGTGACAGAGAAAGAGAGGGGGATATGTAGCCTGCAACATTCTTTAGATGCAGTTAGATGCAGTTATGATGTACAATGTGCGTAATAACATGGCATGATTGCCATATTAGAGGTGGAGACCATCTGGCAGAGACTGGGTGCACAAACTGGTCCTAAAGAGCTGCTCATTGAGGCTGATGAGCAGCAGGTGTGGCAGCTGGAACCCAGACTCCACCCAGGGAGGAGGATCCACAGCCCGATCCAACCCGATCTATGCCTCAGAGGAGGAAGAAACACCCAGGACACAACATGTGGTGTTACAGAAGTGTCTGCTCTGTTTGTCCTGTAGTGTGACAATAAATAAGATACTTCTGTGTATACAGTAAGAAAAGGAAATGGCTTCCTGCAGGTGCACGTCCTCAAAGATGAATGCAACACCGCAGGTGACCACGAGGGGCAGCGTTGGGCCAAAGTTGCCCTGATGTCACACCGAGGGTTGGTGGCTTGCAGAGAGAGTCTGCAAATATCTGCCTCTTTGCCTCTGGACAGTGACAAATATGCTTGTCAGAAAGCTGGAGATCAGAAACGTTGGGGAACCGGAGTGGGGGGGTCATCTGGAGTGGAATCCTCTGATTAAAGGCATACGTTGTGCCCTTAAAGAGGGAAACCAGCACACTATTCTACTGAGGTAAAAGAGCCTGACTCCCCCGACTGGATCCCTCAGGTAACACCAAACTGGTGCTTCAGAGCTGCTCATTGGTCAGGCTGATGAGCAGCAGGTGAGAAAGTGGCTGACAAGGTTCGCTAAGGAAGAAACTGAAGTAAAGTCGGCCCTTTTTTTTATGACATGAAGTCATTCAAAACACGTTGTTAGATTTTAATTTGGCCTAATGTCAAAGAAACAGTGAGAAGATGCAGAGAATAAGACCGATTTGAACGTGGACCATGGCCTGAAATCTGTCGGGTTCACATAATAAGTCCAAGGGAAGAGGCCGTCTGGTCTTTATCAAACATGAGATCCGCATTTACCAAATGAACCAATTCCATCCCATTCCTGAAGTTTGAAACATTAACATTTGATCTCTTCTATGTGACACCAGTAAGCCCAAATATCCACTGGCAATGCACAGCAAAAAGCCATCTGACACATGGAGAAACCCAACGAACAGAGGAAGGAAACCAACGAGGGCCTCAAACTGATAGCAGCTGTCATTTAACTTGTTTTCCAACCAGAACGGTCCTCTTTATTACAGCTGTGGTGATGTAATTCACTCACCATCATCAGGTTTGGATGCTTTCAGACTTAATAAAACCTGTAAATCAGTGAGAAAACTATGTGCAGTGAGCAGATCGATAAGACAGCATTAAACATGAGAAGGTTTTTATTATTAAAGCTTAATATTGGACCCATGGGAGCAATAATAATCAGGCAGATCGGTGTCTTTGCAGACTATTAAAACACTTTAAGATTAGCTTCAGTCTGCACTTCCTATGTTTATGTGTCATCTGATCTGTTCCACCTCAGGGGAGCTGGAGTGATGAAGAGAGATTACAGACACAGAGATAGAATGTAAGATAAGTTTTTGCGGGGGAGTTCATGTTATACTTCTGTAATGTATACGTTTAGCCTGTTTGATGGGGGGGCGGCCATCTGCCCCGACCAGCTGGGGCTGAGAGGACAGGAAAGAGGGGACAACAAGCAGCGTGACACCAGGCCAGAGATACCTGCTGAGAGAGAGAAACACAAGTTAATGACAGCAATTATGTCAGAGGGAGGAGAGGTGCATCATGGGAGCTCCCCCAGCAGGCTGGGCCTATAGCAGCAGAACTATGGGATGTTTCAGGCTCACCTGAGCCATCCCTAACTATAAGCTTTATCAGAAAGGAAAGTTTCAGCCTGATCTTAAAGGTAGAGAGGGTGTCTGCTTCCTGAAGCCAAACTGGCAGCTGGTTCCACAGAGAGGGGCCTGATAACTGAAGGCTCTGCCTCCCATTCTGCTTTTAGGGGCCTGATAACTGAAGGCTCTGCCTCCCATTCTGCTTTTAGGGGCCTGATAACTGAAGGCTCTGCCTCCCATTCTGCTTTTAGGGGCCTGATAACTGAAGGCTCTGCCTCCCATTCTGCTTTTAGGGGCCTGATAACTGAAGGCTCTGCCTCCCATTCTGCTTTTAGGGGCCTGATAACTGAAGGCTCTGCCTCCCATTCTGCTTTTAAGGGCCTGATAACTGAAGGCTCTGCCTCCCATTCTGCTTTTAGGGGCCTGATAACTGAAGGCTCTGCCTCCCATTCTGCTTTTAGGGGCCTGATAACTGAAGGCTCTGCCTCCCATTCTGCTTTTAGGGGCCTGATAACTGAAGGCTCTGCCTCCCATTCTGCTTTTAGGGGCCTGATAACTGAAGGCTCTGCCTCCCATTCTGCTTTTAGGGGCCTGATAACTGAAGGCTCTGCCTCCCATTCTGCTTTTAGGGGCCTGATAACTGAAGGCTCTGCCTCCCATTCTGCTTTTAGGGGCCTGATAACTGAAGGCTCTGCCTCCCATTCTGCTTTTAGGGGCCTGATAACTGAAGGCTCTGCCTCCCATTCTGCTTTTAGGGGCCTGATAACTGAAGGCTCTGCCTCCCATTCTGCTTTTAGGGGCCTGATAACTGAAGGCTCTGCCTCCCATTCTGCTTTTAGGGGCCTGATAACTGAAGGCTCTGCCTCCCATTCTGCTTTTAGGGGCCTGATAACTGAAGGCTCTGCCTCCCATTCTGCTTTTAGGGGCCTGATAACTGAAGGCTCTGCCTCCCATTCTGCTTTTAAGGGCCTGATAACTGAAGGCTCTGCCTCCCATTCTGCTTTTAGGGGCCTGATAACTGAAGGCTCTGCCTCCCATTCTGCTTTTAGGGGCCTGATAACTGAAGGCTCTGCCTCCCATTCTGCTTTTAGGGGCCTGATAACTGAAGGCTCTGCCTCCCATTCTGCTTTTAGGGGCCTGATAACTGAAGGCTCTGCCTCCCATTCTGCTTTTAGGGGCCTGATAACTGAAGGCTCTGCCTCCCATTCTGCTTTTAGGGGCCTGATAACTGAAGGCTCTGCCTCCCATTCTGCTTTTAGGGGCCTGATAACTGAAGGCTCTGCCTCCCATTCTGCTTTTAGGGGCCTGATAACTGAAGGCTCTGCCTCCCATTCTGCTTTTAAGGGCCTGATAACTGAAGGCTCTGCCTCCCATTCTGCTTTTAGGGGCCTGATAACTGAAGGCTCTGCCTCCCATTCTGCTTTTAGGGGCCTGATAACTGAAGGCTCTGCCTCCCATTCTGCTTTTAGGGGCCTGATAACTGAAGGCTCTGCCTCCCATTCTGCTTTTAGGGGCCTGATAACTGAAGGCTCTGCCTCCCATTCTGCTTTTAGGGGCCTGATAACTGAAGGCTCTGCCTCCCATTCTGCTTTTAGGGGCCTGATAACTGAAGGCTCTGCCTCCCATTCTGCTTTTAGGGGCCTGATAACTGAAGGCTCTGCCTCCCATTCTGCTTTTAGGGGCCTGATAACTGAAGGCTCTGCCTCCCATTCTGCTTTTAGAAACTCTGGGAACCACAAGGAAACCTGCAGCCTGAGCGATTTGGGAGAGAAAATCTGAGAGTCAGAGATTCAAAAGACCTAAAATAATCTTTCAGGCCTGATTAGTAACCCTGATCTGAGGATATCTGCCACTCCTCCTCCTCTGCCTGTGGTTCGAGGAACGTTGTGTGTGAAATAAATGATCACTTTAAGTGTTTAAGTGTCCATGAAGTGGATGCAGAAACAGTGAGATATCTATTCATTCTGTGTTAGTAACAGGAGGGAACATAAATAAACAGTTTCAGATGACATCACTACGTCGGCAACAAATGATATAAACAGGCTTAAAAACAATAAAAAGAATAATTTAGTTTGTTATTGCGACAATAACTTTACAGTCTGCATCTATCTCAATGTCACAACTCCAAGCTGAAGTTACCATTCCTGCTTTTCTATTGTGTATTGTGAGTTAATATTTCATCATCGGAGGGTGCACCAGCAGCTCTGTAAATCTTTAAACGTGTCGCTCATAATTCATAACCTGATCAATTAACCATAACAGTTTTATATAGATCAAACCGGCCGTGTATTCACAGCGGAGCCCCCAAATCATGACTGATAGGTGGGCTAATACGAGCCCGGAATCAAACAACGGCACGAAGGAGCGTGTGTGCCTCAATTATTCATATCTGGAGTAAAAACTGGCACAAGGTTATTAACAGGAAAGCTGCAAACACACACGCTAAGACACATGTTAATGCATTTACATTTGTACGCTTTAATGATTTATAACCACATTAATCAGAAAAACACACACAGAAGCAGGTGAATTTAAGTCAACACACGCATACGCAGCACCGTGCACGCTAACATGTGCGTGAAACCGCGCACACGCTCATCTTTTGTGTGTTTCAGCTGCAGCACAGTTTGACTTTTTCCTGCATTATAGATGCAGACACAGGGCTCGAATCATAGCTGAACCTCCGCAATCCTGCTGATCTCCACGTTTTCTCCTCCATCACACTGCAGGCGGACATGCCGCCGTACGCTGGCAGAGGTGGTTGTTTTCCTGCCCCCCCCCCCACACCCCCCGAGTCCAAGAAGAAACATGTGCACAAGGCCAGCACCAGAGCTGTGTGGCTTTACTGAGCAGAACTGGGGAGATATTACAAAGAAAAGGGACTTTTAGGCTGTAAATCTCACATTTTTATCCTGTTTTATTCCCATCAAAACCCAAACACTTCAGTTAATGCTGCAAACAGATGAAGTTAGCAGCTGTAGCTCCCAATCCCTTTGGATAAAAGCTAAATTGATGTGAGATAAATGAGGTCCGAAATTTATAGAAGTTTCCCATATGAAAGTCTCGGGTTTGGATTTATATGGTAATATAGTATTTTTACAAAGTTCAATTGACTCCCTCTAATTTGCTGTAAAAACATTTGGGTTATGGGGAGATAGGAGAGTTGAAATTAACACAAACACAACATGTCAAGAGTTAGAAATGAAAAAAAACACCTTAAATGTTCAGAAAAACTCACGATTTGAGGAGGAAATGAAAATGTCACAGAAGAGAAGATGTTATGTACAGATTATATTCAAAGGGCTGTACAGTTAAAGTAAAGAAATCCAATAAAATCCACTGAAATGAGCTAAAACTTCGACTCAGACTAAAACTAAGAACAACAACAGCATCAATAAACCACAAAAGACAATAAACAGAGTAAAGGCAGGGCCCAGAAAGCAATGATTTAAAAGGATGTCACACTGGAACCAGGTGATAAGGAGAAGTGATGTCATGACCTCAGAGCTCCTGCAGCTCAGGTGTGAATGTGGAGCAGCTCAGACAGGTGGGATGGACCCTTTAAAACCTTCAAAGTGAGCAATAAAACCCTAAAATCGATCCAAAAACCGACTGGGAGCCAGTGAAGTTATGTGATCAGGCTTTTTTTTTAATCCCGGATAAAGAGGAGCTGCTGCATTTTGGACCAACAGAAGACTGAGTTACTTTTTCCAGGTCCTTTGGGCGGAGAAAAGGTTTCACTTTGGAAAAAAAAACATTTTAAAAGACACCACAGGTTAGGATTGAGTGTGAGAGGCACTGAAAGGGTTCACTTTCTTTACTTTCACTAACACTAAGAAAGCTGAGCCTCAGCCAGGTCTTTGTGTCACTTCGACCGGTGTCACGTTTTAGGTTCCGATTCCTGTCTTTTCTCCTCATTTCCTGTTTTATTTTGAAGGTATTCTCCAGGTAACTTCCTCCTGATCGTCTTCCCTGATTCCCAAAGTGTTTCCACCTGTTCCCCTTTGGCTCCTCATGTGTTCAAATAGTCTGCATCTCCCTTATCTTGTACCAATGAAACTTGTCCTTGAATCCACAATTTCCCAGAATCCACGAGCCTGTAGTCGAGCGATCCTCCTCCAGTCTTTTGTTTGTAATTTATTCCGTAACCATAGATTAGCCTCGGTAAGTTTTACTGTAAAGTCTGTTTTTGTTCCTCCGTTTTTGGAGTGATTTTGATTCATAACCCTTTCAAAGACACATTCATTGTGTTGTGATTGTTTAAATAGTTCCTCTGCCGGTGGAGGGATTTTGTGTTTTAATTGTCAGTGATCCTGTTGAGCCTCCGTTAAAGGAGTGCTTGGTGTTACTCTGTAAGTGTTACAGAACCTCCCTTCGTTTTGTTTCAGTCCTCAGTGGCAGAGCGTTCACAGCCTCTGTTTTCCTTTTTGTTTTTCATAGCTGCACCATCCTCAAACTTAGGGAATCCTCTGGACTTTCACAGCCCCTTGCTTTGCTCTGTTTGGAGCTCCTCAACTTACTTTGTGAATCAACTTGCCTTGAAGCGACCCAGCATCTGTGTCCTCTGTCCTCACGGTCTGTGACGGCCAGAGGTTTGACTGCCAGAGGTTTGACGGCCAGAGGTTTGACAGCCAGAGGTTTGACGGCCGGAGGTTTGACGGCCAGAGGTTTGATAGCCAGAGGTTTGACTGCCAGAGGTTTGACTGCCAGAGGTTTGACGGCCAGAGGTTTGATAGCCAGAGGTTTGACTGCCAGAGGTTTGACTGCCAGAGGTTTGACTGCCAGAGGTTTGATAGCCAGAGGTTTGACGGCCAAAGGTTTGACTGCCAGAGGTTTGACGGCCAGAGGTTTGACTGCCAGAGGTTTGATAGCCAGAGGTTTGATAGCCAGAGGTTTGATAGCCAGAGGTTTGACTGCCAGAGGTTTGACTGCCAGAGGTTTGACTGCCAAAGGTTTGACTGCCAGAGGTTTGACGGCCAGAGGTTTGACGGCCAGAGGTTTGACGGCCAGAGGTTTGACTGCCAGAGGTTTGATAGCCAGAGGTTTGACTGCCAGAGGTTTGATAGCCAGAGGTTTGACTGCCAGAGGTTTGACGGCCAGAGGTTTGACGGCCAGAGGTTTGACAGCCAGAGGTTTGACTGCCAGAGGTTTGACAGCCAGAGGTTTGACGGCCAGAGGTTTGACTGCCAGAGGTTTGACAGCCAGAGGTTTGACTGCCAGAGGTTTGACTGCCAGAGGTTTGACGGCCAGAGGTTTGACAGCCAGAGGTTTGACAGCCAGAGGTTTGACGGCCAGAGGTTTGACGGCCAGAGGTTTGACGGCCAGAGGTTTGACTGCCAGAGGTTTGACGGCCAGAGGTTTGACTGCCAGAGGTTTGACAGCCAGAGGTTTGACAGCCAGAGGTTTGACGGCCAGAGGTTTGACGGCCGGAGGTTTGACGGCCAGAGGTTTGACGGCCAGAGGTTTGACGGCCAGAGGTTTGACGGCCAGAGGTTTGACAGCCAGAGGTTTGACGGCCAGAGGTTTGACGGCCAGAGGTTTGATAGCCAGAGGTTTGACTGCCAGAGGTTTGACTGCCAGAGGTTTGACTGCCAGAGGTTTGACGGCCAGAGGTTTGACAGCCAGAGGTTTGACTGCCAGAGGTTTGACGGCCAGAGGTTTGACAGCCAGAGGTTTGACTGCCAGAGGTTTGACGGCCAGAGGTTTGACAGCCAGAGGTTTGACGGCCAGAGGTTTGACAGCCAGAGGTTTGACTGCCAGAGGTTTGACAGCCAGAGGTTTGACGGCCAGAGGTTTGACTGCCAGAGGTTTGACTGCCAGAGGTTTGACAGCCAGAGGTTTGACAGCCAGAGGTTTGACGGCCAGAGGTTTGACTGCCAGAGGTTTGACTGCCAGAGGTTTGACTGCCAGAGGTTTGACAGACCCAGAAGTCACCAGCAAAGCAGTGAAATGGGATGTTCTGTCTCCTAAAGATAGACCCCAAAGGACTGGATCCCTGAGGCACTCACAGTGTGGAAGAGCATTATCCAGCGTGCTCAGAAACCAAGTCAGAACCGTGCCTTTAATTACAGCCGCATGGTCTTATGGTCTACAGCAGTGTTTCTCAGTCCTGGCCCTGAGGCACCCCGCCCTGCATGTTTTCCTTCTTTCCCGGCTGATTCAAAGGAATGGGTCGTCCTCAGCCTTCTGCAGAGCTTAATACCCACAGCTTCCACCTATAACTGTCAGCCTTCTGTCCTGTAAAGTCCAGACACCCCACATTTTAAGCCGGTTTTCTACTTATAATCTGCAGTCTGACACCAACATAAACCATAACCGGCATAACTCCAAGATTTTATATATCATGACCTGAAAATGACAATAATTTTAAGAAAATCATCTGGTCCTCATCAGGTTTTAGAAATTCAGTCAATCCAACCTCAGATTAACAACGACACACAACATAATACATTATTTACTGAACTGTTGTTGCTGCCCATCAGTCTGGGAAGGGTTATAAGGCCATTTCCAAACTATCTGGAGTCCATCATTCTACAGAGAGAAAGATTATTCACAAGTGGAAAACATTCAGGACAGCTGTCAATCTTCCCAGGAGTGGACGTCCCAGCAAGTTCACCCCAAGGTGAAGAAGCCCAGAGCTACATCTCAGACTCTACAGGCCTCAGTTAGCATGTTAAAGGTTAAAGGTCACCCCAAGGTGAAGAAGCCCAGAGCTACATCTCAGACTCTACAGGCCTCAGTTAGCATGTTAAAGGTTAAAGGTCACCCCAAGGTGAAGAAGCCCAGAGCTACATCTCAGACTCTACAGGCCTCAGTTAGCATGTTAAAGGTTAAAGGTCACCCCAAGGTGAAGAAGCCCAGAGCTACATCTCAGACTCTACAGGCCTCAGTTAGCATGCTAAAGGTTAAAGGTCACCCCAAGGTGAAAAAGCCCAGAGCTACATCTCAGACTCTACAGGCCTCAGTTAGCATGCTAAAGGTTAAAGGTCACCCCAAGGTGAAAAAGCCCAGAGCTACATCTCAGACTCTACAGGCCTCAGTTAGCACGTTAAAGGTTAAAGGTCACCCCAAGGTGAAAAAGCCCAGAGCTACATCTCAGACTCTACAGGCCTCAGTTAGCATGTTAAAGGTTAAAGGTCACCCCAAGGTGAAAAAGCCCAGAGCTACATCTCAGACTCTACAGGCCTCAGTTAGCATGTTAAAGGTTAAAGGTCACCCCAAGGTAAAAAAAGCCCAGAGCTACATCTCAGACTCCACAGGCCTCAGTTAGCATGTTAAAGGTTAAAGGTCATGACAGCACAGGTAGAAAAAGACTGAACAAGGATGGCTTGTTTGGAAGGGCTGCAGGAGAAAGCCTCTTCTCTCTAAAAAGAACATGGCAGCACAGCTTAGGTTTGCAAAGCTGCATCTGAACAAAGCTCAAGACTTCTGGAACAATGTCCTTTGGACAGACCAGAACAAAGTGGAGATGTTTGGTCCTAATGCACAGCAGCACGTTTGGAGGAAACCAAACACAGCATATCAGCACAAACACCTCATACCAGCTGTCAAGCACGGTGGTGGAGGGCTGATGATCTGGGCTGGTTCTGCAGCCACAGGACCTGGGCACCTTGCAGTCATTGAGTCCACCATGAACTCCTCTGGATACCAAAGTATTCTAGAGTCAGATGTGAGGCCATCTGTCCCACAGCTAAAGCTGGGCTGAAACTGGCTCATCAACAGGACAAAGATCCCAAACACAGCAGCAGATCTACTGCAGAATGTGGGGAAAAGAGAAGAATCAAGGTGTTGCAATGGTCCAGTCAGAGTCCAGACCTCAGCCTGACTGAAATGCTGTGGTGGGACCTTAAGAGAGCTGTGCAGAAACCAAAGCTGCAAACCTCAATGAGCTGAGCTGGAGAGAAGAGGGCCGAGATTCCTCCAGAACCATGAGAGAGACTGATAACGTCCCACCAGACGCTCTTTAAGGCCGTTTACCTGCTCACACTGAGTCTGAACTCTGAGGAGCGTCTGATCCAGATTAGAATAAAAACATCTGGCTGTTCCTCATCCAGATGTTTTCTCCAACTCCTAAACCAGGGATGTCAAACTCCGGTCCTCGAGGGCCGCTGTCCTGCAGGTTTTAGATGCTTCAACGCACCTGATTCAGATTAAATGGATCTCTTCAAAAGATTGTTAAGTTCTGCACAAACCAGCTAATGAGGCATTGATCTCAATCAGGTGTGTTGGAGCAGGGAAACATCTAAAACCTGCAGGACAGCGGCCCTCGAGGACCAGAGTTTGACATCCCTGTCCTAAACCATCCGAGCTGCTCCTGGAAGAGATTCCCGTCTGAAGTTCACGGCAGAAATTTGCATAATCCCCCCCGAAGGTATTCCGCTGAAACATTCACGGACACCTCCAAATTCTCAGCTGTCTTGTTTTTAGTGAAGTTTTATTACCATTTCATTAATGTAAGACATAAAGCTGCAGCAAGTAGACCGCGATCACTGTCCTCATCCATATTTTAACCACAAATTATTGCTTATCCAGGCGCAAAAGAGCCTGAAACTTCAGCAGTTATGGAAGTATAGAGGGTGGTGGAAGCGATGCGGCGCTGAAAAGGAGCAGAAAACCCGCCGAATATCTTCCAAAACAAAGGAAGATGATGGCGTTTGGCACTAATAAGAACATTTCTAGGTATTTCAAGGTATTCGGCAGGTTTTCAGGAGCAGAAAACCTGCCGAATACCTTTCAAAGTGAAAGTTGCAAACGACAATGAGCCGAAACAAAGGAAGATGATGGTGCTCAGACGGGCGTTTGGAACTAATATGAACATTTCTCTCGTGCATTTGCACATAAACTGTTTTCTGTGTTGAACAGAGCTGCAATTTGTGCTTCAAAGGTGCGAAAATGTTGACGATGGAGTCGACGTGTGATTCTCTGCTGTTGCAGCGAAGTTTAAAGTAGGGCAGCTTAAAGGCAGAACAAAGCACAGAGAACGCCTGGGTAACTTTTCCGTTAAAGATAGATGAGGCGGCGGCCGCCACTCCCCACCTATCAAACATTAAGGAGCAGCGGAAAAAAAGTCGTTTAACGCGCACACTCACGCTCTTAAGTAGCTATAAATGCACACAGACCTGCAACCAACACACACCCAGACGCAGGAACAGATGCCGACTCCACAGTAGTTTTAACATTCAGTCTGTCAGCTGTCTAATCAGCCCGAAGGAGCCGTGACAGGTTCTGCTACACTTGGAAATCGATGTCATATCAAACTGCACAAACTGGGGTTAATCTCTCAGCTCCTGGTGTTTGTTCATAAATAGATTTAAAACCTCAAAATATCCACTCAAAAGTCACGTGAGAGGGCTGCATGGATGATGAAGTTATGGCACAGCAGAGGTGTGTTTCTGTGGTAGATCGGTGCCGAATTCAGGCGTTATCTCCACCAGATAAATCTCAATCTGCATCATTTTTTAATGCAGTTTGGTGACTTTCTTTATGAACAAGTAGGTAAAGTAAAGCAGGGTTCTGCGCCCTAAATCTGAAATGTTTTGAGACGTGAACGTTGAAAAATGAGGCGAATATGTGCCAGTTTTAACTCGGAGCAGACGGAAAATTACCGTTAATAATTCATAGGAAATTGCAGAAAGCCGTACTTTTAAGTTCTCCCATCCAGGGTACTGAGGAGTTTACGGTCAGAATCGATCAATCTGACTCTAAATCTATTTTAGAAGACATTTTAAAACGTTGGAGCCCATCAGTGATCACAGGAAGGGGAAAACTGAGTGGTTAAAAGCTAAATTTGAGTTGATTTGTGCACAAATTGAGCAGCAGAGCAGCGTGAGTCCCAGGCTTTGCTGCCCCTAATAAGAGCTGAAATGCCCTGAAAACACCACTTGTTGGTTATCGAGGGGTCTCTGAAATATTCATGGATCTTTTTCAGGGATCAAGTGCTGAATCAGCCATAAAGTGGGATAAAGAGCTTTTTGTTTCCATGGGGACCGGCCCTCATTATTTTCCAAAGCACTTGTTTTGACAGTCCAAACGTGTTCGGTGTCTTGTTTGATCTCCTCTGGCCTGTAAAACAGTTCAGGGTCCCAGCCTCTGGCAGCTCTGGCAGGTGATCCTCTTAAGGTCGCCTTCCCCTGAATGTGAAAACCCTCTAATCTTTCTCTAAGAACCACTAGAACCAGAGCCGAGCCCGGCTCTGTGGGCAGCTGCTTCCTCATTGGGTTGTTTAGCAGTGACTCTGTTGCTTCTGTTCCTCATTATGTCCTGTTTTGACTTCTTTGGGAACAGCTGTTACCAGGTATTCTGTGGTTTTGTGTCTCCTCCCCCCTCCCTGTGTGTTGTCTTTAGGTAACTGCAGCAGGGATGCTGCTCACCTGTGTGAGCAGCTGGTTGGATAATTACTGCTGACCAATCACAGCTGAGGAGCCACTTTAAAATGGAGGAAGTCTCGGGCCTTTTGGGCTTCTTGACTCTTGATTTTGCTGCACATGATTGCTACCAACCTCTGTTTGGTGCTCTTCCAGAGACACATCTGTTCAGGTAGGTGTGGGAGGTTTTGGGACGAGGTAAGTTGGGGAACCCTTTACATTTCTTTTGCTCTCACATAGCAGGTAACTGTTATTCCACTGGGTTTATTGGCTGTGCCACCACTGTTTTGGAGGGTCTTCTACCTGTTAGACAGGTAATTTATTTCCTTTCTTTCTTCAGAGATAGCTCAGACAGGCCTTCTTTTGTTATATTAATTTAATTTTATTTGGCACAATCACTTTGTCCCACCCCCCCACCTTGGAGTGTTTTTTTGTTAAAATAAAGCTAATTTGTTCACGTCAACTGAGACTCATTTGATTTACTGGTTGTCGTGTTATTGTCAGCTAACTGGTTTCACCAAGTGGACGTAACACTTGTAAACCGAAGATAATTTCGCTGGAGTTTACGAAGCGAAATTATCGCCAGGTGTACGATAATTATCGTATTTGTCTGATAATTATCGTATTTGTACGATAATTTTGCCCTGTGTACGATGTACAATGAATAATCCCAAAAAAGGCCAAATATGCCATAATTTGAACATTCTGTGGGTGTAATCGGTCTGTCGGATTCTTTTTGTGAACCCTGAAGGCGTCTCCATTTCCATGTGACAAGTTTCAATCCAATCGTGCTTTTCTATGTGAGCTACGTGCTGCGTTTGCCTCAGAAGTTCCTAACAGCCTCCAGGCCTCATGATTCAGCTCATTAGTTCCCACTCGTCATTGTTTACGGGGACATTTAGCCGAACGCACCTGCTGATGCAAAGCAGTGAGTCTATTAGATGCTGTTCAACACCAGAGTGACTAAAGCGACTCAATAGTTATTTTGGTTATGACGGGTTTACGATAATTTCCCTCAAAATACGATAATTTTAAGTCTCTGGTCCGATAAAACTACATTTCCCACCTGGCAACACTGTCCAGACCTCTCAGACCTGGAGATGGATCACTCTTCTCACCACTTCACACAACTGCTTAACTCAGGTTTGTTTTGTAAGTCATCGACTTGTCCTCTGGATGGAAGAAGATAACGGACCCCTAACCAGACCCTGGACCTCCTGGAATTGACTGAAGGCTGTCGCAGGGATGCTAATAGGAAGGTAATCTTAACTCAAAGTTCTTTACTTTGATTATAAATATGAACATTAAATGAGTTTGTCTTCTATCTAAGTCTTTTATAAATATAAACGGTCCCAAAGCGAGGCCCTGTGGAACGCCCTTACGATCCTTGGTATCACTTCTCCTCTTCAGTTTTCTCTCATCTCTCCACAGATATCAGACAGAGTGGAAACCACCTCCTAAATACAACATTATTCATCCATTTTTAACTTCTATCACCATCATCAGCCCAACACAACTACAGTTATTCATCCTCTTTAACAAAGTTGCTGCTCTCACTTCCTCTTAATTGTGTGTTTTGCATTCCTGCTGCACACTAATTGCCCTTTTGGGACAAAGAATAAAGCGAATCAACCACCCACGGATGTTTTAAAGTGACTGCTTCCTTGCTTGTGCATTACAGCAGAGCAGGTTTGTGGTTCAGGTTATGATAAAGGATGGGTTGCATTAAAGCAAAGACACTTTAATCATAATTCCCTTTCCTGGATTAATGGACACAGACTCTCGGCTTGTTAGCAAAGCAAACAAACCAGATCTAATGCTGAGTTCAGCTCAAAAACAAAGTTTTCTGTTTCCTGACTAAGACGAAGCTGGTAGAAAGTGCTTTGAATGAGGCTGCATGTCTCAGCACCCACAGACGGGGAGTTCAGACACTTCTGCAGCCTCAGAAACTTGCTGAAAAGTTTAACTTTGCTCCTTATTGAACCGCCGGGAGCCTCGAGAAAATGGTCAACTCCAGTATTCCCTGATGGAGACAGAGCTGTGTTCACCGCAGACATCTGACTCACAGGTGATGTCATCCTCTGACATCACACTTCCTGGTGTCGGCTCATCTTCATCCCGCCTCACGAGCAGCTCTTCCTCTCCACATGGCAGCGAACTCCTCCTCCTGAAGCTGCCTGAAGGCGTGTTGAAGTGAGGCAACATTAACATTAAGCATCTGCCTGCCTGTCTGCTCACGGTTTATTAGCTCCGGTAGCGTTTTAAACCCGACTCCACAAAGTGTTTAAAACGAGCCGCTGTCTGACAACTCGAATCCATTTAAGAGACAAACTCTTTACGGTGAGATCGGATCTCAGCAGAGACGATGTGAGCAGGCGGGATTCACACGTTTCGTGCTCCTTCTTCACTTTAAATGGAGTTTGAAGTGGAGCTGGAGTTAATTCCAGGGTCACTGCTTCGGTTTTTTCGGTGAAAAGTTGACGACAGACACCAGCCAGTAAATCTGACTGACTGCTTGTCTGAAGCCTGCTTCGTGGAGTTCTTTCAGGCCAAATAATGTTGATGATGCAATGGAACACGTTTTCTCATCTGATCAGAGTAGAAAACCTGTCGGTTTGATGGTTTTTAATCTGATTAGAGCAGAAATATTGAAGGATTTTTCACTTAAAGACCGGTCCTTTAGCCTTGCTGTTACTGATCCATCCAGTCTACATGTGTTATGTGGATTTGGCTTATGACTGTGACTCCAGCAGCAGCAGCAGCAGCCCTTTGTCGGTGTATTTTCTGTGGTTGCCGTGGTAACCGTGGAGGAGAGAAGCTTCTTTGTTGTGTATCAGCGGGTGTGTGTGATGCTGCACGAGGAGAATTAACTAAAGTAAGGGATCAGCTCAAGGACACTGCTGTCACTGTGTGTGTGTGTGTGCACGTGCACGTGCACGTGCACGTGCACGTGCGCACGCGCTGTTACAGTTTGGGTTGTAATCATTAGATTTTCTCGGTTAAAAAAATCATATTCTCTCTGAGGGTCAGTTTTATTTCTTTATGTGACCCTAAAATGCTTCCAGGTGCAAATAAACGAGGTTCTGCTCAGTAACTTCCTGTCGTTAGTGTCAGGGTCTGCGGTCGGTTGTTGGTACAATGCTGGCCCAAAACTCCCTGTTCTTCGTTCATGTTCCTGTGGAAACCGCTAAATCTCCTACTTCCCTTTCAGGGAGACTGTGACTGGAAGGAGAAGCCGCTCTGCTGCCTCTGCCTCCTTCAGCCAATGTTCACCTTCAGAAAGCTTCCTCCCAGAGAGGCTCACACACCAGTTTCTCTTTAGCTGTTTTGATAAGATTTTTGAGCTCAAAAGAACTATTTCTTGGATTGTCAAACAGTTACAATAAGAAAAAAACACTAAAGACTATCTATTCATCTGCAAAAAGACGAGATAATGTGACTTAAAATGAAATGAATGAACACGAGACAGGAGATATACAGATTCATAATGCATGCTGATTGATGTTCAAACAGACGGAAACATGACCAGTTTCATAGTTTCATCTTCAGAGAGACACAGGAAATCATAAAGTGATTGGAAACATCGTAAAGTCATGCAAAATAACCGCAAATGATGTAAAACAACCACACAGAGATTGGAAATGAGCACAAATTGATTTAAAATGGCCAAGAAGACTCAAAATGATGCTAAATGTTGGTTTATATCACATTTTACATCAATAATAATGTCATCTGACCCAAAATGAGACGTAAAACATCAGAAATGGCTGCTGTGAAAGAACCACAAGCAGCTGTTTGTTAGACATGAAGGATGAAGTCCTTCTTCAGCTCCGTTGGTTACTGCTGCAAAATCAAATCAAATGAGGTTTACGCACATAAATCTAAATTATTCCCGAGGGAATGAAGGGAAACCTGGTTCCTGTGATCATGAACGGCTGCAGGTGAGTCTCGGTCTGTGGATCTTCAGAGTTCTGCAGGAACTCTTCCTCTGCCTCCTGTAATTATTAGTGAGTGTTTCTGCTGCTCGGTGGCAGCTGGCTGACAGGAACGTTTGGACACCTGGCTGCTCAGGCACCACTGCTGCAGGCTGATGCGTGCTAATTGAGGGTGTAAAAACTGCATAATATGTGGTTTCTCCTCCTTTGCTGTCTTCATGTCAGAGTCAGGAAATGTGGACTCCAGCAGGCTTTATAACAGGGTTCAGCCTCATTATGTTTGATTTAAGGATTAAACCACTTTCTTATTGTGTTTCTAGTGTTTCTCATATACATAAAATGTCTTTCGGTCCTCCTGCACTCGGGGGGGGGGGGGGGGGGGGGGGGGGGGGGTGCTGTGATCCACGGCCAAAGAGACGGATCCAAACGCTGAACTCAAGCAGGAGCTTTCTGTGCATCAAACCTGTGAGCCGTCATCTGTGGAGACGAACACAACAGCGGGATGAAGCGATAATTCATTCTGAAGAAGTCCCTGAAACTGAAAGTACCGGATACTTTCCACTGAAACAGTCTCTGGTGTCTTTTACAGCATTTAAAGGGTGGTTTGGGGTATTTGAAGGGGTTCAGGAGGCAGCTGTGGAGAAGACTTTGACTTTCTGGACACGGATCCCGTTCAGCGGTGGAGAGAAGAAGAAGAACCATGAACTGAACTGGGAGAATAAAACAGCTAAGTGAGCTGAGAACAGAGAAGAACGAAGAGGCTGTAACAGAAAACACTAAGAACATGGAACCAGGAAGTGAATAAAGCGGAAACAGCTGCAGAAACTGACTCTGGTGTCTCTCAGCTGTCTGATCCTTAACCAGCTCATGTGACATTCGAAGCCCTTTCCTGGATGTTTATTCCCAAACTGCACTGTGGGAGTTTAGAATAGTACGGATCTGAGCTGCTGTAACGGCGCCGTCACTGATGACCGAAGAGCCTTTTAACGCTGGTCTGAACTCCTACAAATGAAGCAGGTGGACATAAAAGGACTTAAAGAACACTTTGGCATCTCTGTGGGGGGTAAATCTCAGTCAAATCTCCTGTAAGACGCTCCATTCTTTGTACATATGGATCCTGACCGCAGCCTGCTGTTGTTACAGCACTTCATCTTTGACGCTTGTTGCCATGGTTACAGCTCTCGCTGGTTGTAGCGAAATCCCCCAAAATTTTCTCCCACGTCGACACTTCCTGTGAATTTGCCCGGGGAGAGACAGATTACTCCATCCTCTCAGTGCTTAATCACTCGTCCACTCGGGGACGACTGAGCTGAGCCCTGCAGGTGAAGGAGTCCCGCTGCCCAGCTGGGTGGTGAAAATAAACCCCTCATGAGGACATTTACACCAAAATAAACTGTTTCTGAGCTTTAAAAGCAACGTGCTGCTGTTGCACTGTGATGGAAAGCTCAAACTACAGCAGGGACCAGAGACAGACTGATGTTCTCATTCACTTCCTGCGAGTGGTTTAAAGCCTGCTGATGGTTTTCTGTGAGCAAGATAAATGGATGAAAATGATTTTCCATGCAAATTAAGAACAAAGTGTGGGCATATTTACAGATAATCAGCAGAAGAAGAGTAGCTGTGGATGCCTCCAGCCTCTGTGTTGGCCTCATATTCGCCGGATTTAACCGTGGTCGATGATGGAAACTGAAGAAAGAAACCATTAGAGCAGGAGACAGAGAACTCAGTTCATTTATCTACATGAAAATGTAGGTCGCAGGACATTCTGCTTCCAACGCTCCTTTTACCAGAGTTAAAGTTCAAAAACTACACAAAACAACCAGCCGCAGAGTGAAAAACTGACGTCAAAGATTAACGAGGATCCGACCAACGCTGAGCTGAACTCAGGAGTTCATACAGCCGGCTGAGAGTAACCGAGGGTAACCGAGGGTAACCGAGGGTAACCGAGGGTAACCGAGAGTAACCGAGAGTAACTGAGAGTAACTGAGGGTAACGACCAGAACAAGAATCTAAAACACAACACAAACTAAACAAATAATTAAATCACAGAAAATATCAGAAAGTCAAAAACCATCCATTTTCTATACCGTTAATCTGTTAGCGGGGGGCTGGAGCCGATCCCAGCAGTCATTGGGCGAAAGGCGGGGTCCACCACAGGGTCACATAGACTGCTAAGGACAGTTTAGAGTCAACAGTTAACCTGACAGCATGTTTTTGGATGGTGGGAAGAACCCAGAGAGAACCCAGAGAACCCAGAGAGAACCCAGGCATACACGGGGAGAACAAGGCCCCAGGCGGGGATCGAACCTGGATCCCTCTGCTGTGGGGTGACGGTGCTGACCACCACGCCACCGTGCAGCTCTACATAAAAACATGAGTAACTTTAATCAAAAAAGACAAATTCAAACAACTGACTGAAAACAGGAAGAAAACAAACAGAAACAAACGGATTCAAAGTTGTTTTTAACACCAAGTTAAAGTTATTAGTTAAGTTATTAAACCTCATAAAGACGTGTTTGTGCTCCTGATTCCAGGTTTGCATGATGTATCCGTTCAGTTTCTCCACATCTGCTCTGAGTTGAGTTGATTTTCACTCTGATCTGTTCCCAGCGAACACTCCTGCTTACAATCAGTGATTAATGTGAACAAACAGCTCCTGTTTCCTGGTTCATATTGATAAAAACAGCAGCCTGTCGCCTGTTTTTCAGCTCTGCATCCTTCATTCTGACCTCAGATAGTAAGTAAGCCTTAGTTTTTTTAATGAAGCACATTCAAAGGCTTTAATTTCACGTCTGATGCTTCCTCTGACCAGCTGGTGGGAAACGATCTCCTGCTGTGTTGAGATGAGAATCGTTTTAACCTGCTTGTTACTCTTAATTCAATCTCAGAGTTATGAAGGAAATAAACTAGAATACGAAAGCTCAAAGCATCATTTGCAGTCCTTCAGAGGCCCAAACGAGAGATTGGCTGCCGTTCATCTCAGTTTTACAGGAAGCATCCAGATAAACTGGGAGGAAGCAGCAGGTTTTGTCTTCTTTTTCCCATCAGAGCTGCTCTGAGGTCAGCTTTACCCCTGAGAAGCTGGAGCTGTCTGCACCACTTTAAAAAATGTCCCGACAGCAGCTTGGACACCTGCAAGGCTTCATTTGCACAACCAATAAACACATGATTTCATTTAAAAAGAGAAGAAACGGGTTTTGGGCTCCGTAGGATGAAGGAAAATGTATGTTTCAGTACATCTTATAGATATAAAATCATAAACATTCCCTTTTATTCCTTAAAACTCTGATTTTTAAACATTTTCTTGGCTGTTTTGGATGCTGCAGATAATTACAGCAACATCTTTACATGCTGTATGTTTCCATTGAACATCTTTAATGATGAGTAACCATGCCGGTGGGTGAGCTGATTAAAGCCCGTCTAATCCCCAGAACAATAAGACTCCAAATCCAGGCGAGTTGAACGGGACAAAGAGGAGGAAATCATCTCCTCCTTTGCTGGAATGTGAGTCTGAATGCAAGAGTCAAAGCAGCTTGGTGGTCAAGAAGAGCTACATCATTAAAGCCAGGGATAAGAGAGATGCTACTGTTGATGGAAATACCATCGAGGCTGGAAGAGGACGAAGAGGAGGAAGATGAAGGCTCTGCAATAATGAGGCCAAGTGACCTCAAAAATACGTCCGCATCAGCATGTCTTATCAAACCTCACTGCAGGGAAACAGAAGAAACTAGAAGTCTGCAAACTACAAAGGAAGGGCGGTGAAAGAGGAGAAGAAGAAAGCCAGGATAAAGAAATTGAATTCCACAGAAAGATGAAGGCCGGTGGGAGGGAAGAGCGGGAAAGTGAGCCGCCAGAGGAGCACCAGATGTCCTCTGGTGGCTGAGTTTCATCCTCGCCTTTTCGCATCTGAAACAGGGCAGTTTGGGAAGGCGAGTGTTGCATTCAAGTGCACGTGTTCCCGGAGATGTGACTGAGCTCAAGTTAAATTTATCCAAATGTTTGAACAGATGAATCCTGAGGAGCAGGATGCAAAAAATCAATTAACTGTAAAACAATCATCTGAGCGAAGGAAACCAACAGGGAGGAGAGGTGCATCATGGGAGCTCCCCCAGCAGCCTGGGCCTATAGCAGCAGAACTATGGGATGCTTCAGGCTCACCTGAGCCATCCCTAACTATAAGCTTTATCAGGAAGGAAAGTTTCAGCCTGATCTTAAAGGTAGAGAGGGTGTCTGCTTCCTGAAGCCAAACTGGCAGCTGGTTCCACAGAGAGGGGCCTGATAACTGAAGGCTCTGCCTCCCATTCTGCTTTTAGGGGCCTGATAACTGAAGGCTCTGCCTCCCATTCTGCTTTTAGGGGCCTGATAACTGAAGGCTCTGCCTCCCATTCTGCTTTTAGGGGCCTGATAACTGAAGGCTCTGCCTCCCATTCTGCTTTTAGGGGCCTGATAACTGAAGGCTCTGCCTCCCATTCTGCTTTTAGGGGCCTGATAACTGAAGGCTCTGCCTCCCATTCTGCTTTTAGGGGCCTGATAACTGAAGGCTCTGCCTCCCATTCTGCTTTTAGGGGCCTGATAACTGAAGGCTCTGCCTCCCATTCTGCTTTTAGGGGCCTGATAACTGAAGGCTCTGCCTCCCATTCTGCTTTTAGGGGCCTGATAACTGAAGGCTCTGCCTCCCATTCTGCTTTTAGGGGCCTGATAACTGAAGGCTCTGCCTCCCATTCTGATTTTAGGGGCCTGATAACTGAAGGCTCTGCCTCCCATTCTGCTTTTAGGGGCCTGATAACTGAAGGCTCTGCCTCCCATTCTGCTTTTAGGGGCCTGATAACTGAAGGCTCTGCCTCCCATTCTGCTTTTAGAAACTCTGGGAACCACAAGTAAACCTGCAGCCTGAGAGCAAAGTGCTCTGTTGGGGAAATATCCAACTGTGAGATCTTTAAGATGTGATGGAGCTCGGTCATTAAGAGCTTTATATGTGAGGAGAAGAAGCTTAAATTCTATTCTGAATTTAACAGGGAGCCAATGAAGAGAAGCTAAAACTGGAGAAACATGATCTGTAAGGTTTTTAGCATCATCCTGAGACAGTTTTTGCAGCGTTGTGCAGGTAAAGGAGTGCATTCTGGGATATTTGTTTTATTTGCACAAGTCTTGGTCACAAAATAACTCCAATAATTACAGACAAGACTTCATAGAGAAGCGTTTCGGTTTCATCAATCGAAGAATTGAGCAGAATAGAGACACTTTGCATCTGAATACTGTTACTTTGCATCACGGGACATGCTTCTTTCTTCTTGTATGCAGGTCCATCCTGTCATAAAAGATATCTTTGCTCCCCTGAAAATGTTCCTCCAAGTCTTTGGATGAAGCTCTGGATTAAATCGCCACATCGGACTAAAAAAGAATCCGTTTTTGGTTTTGTTCTGCTTAATGAAACCATAAAACCGTGTCTTAAATGGGTGAATTATCAGTAATTTGGTGGCAGGAACAGCTCTTTTACTGTTTAATGCTGTGGGTTCACTTACTAATTTCATTAAACATCTTCCCGCTGTATGAACTCTGCGACCCATCGAGCTAAAACTGTTAGCCAAACAAAGAGAGTTCAGAACAGAGAAGGAGTTGATTCAAAGAGATGAATCACGACAGATTAGACATGAAGTTAAAGAGCGACAAAGCAAAGGAAATGGGTGAATTATCAGTCATTTGGTGGCAGGAACAGCTCTTTTACTGTTTAATGCTGTGGGTTCACTTATTAATTTAATAAAGCAAAGGAAAGTATGTGAACCGAGGACAGAAACTGGCGTGATGGAGGTGCCAGGAACAGAGCCTTAAAAAGTAAATGAACACATAAAAGCTAAACAGTCTGGGCCTTTCTTACAACCATCTCTGGACCCTTTTGACTACCCCCCCGACCTCTTTATGGCGCCATGTGTGACCCGATCCAGCGGCAGTCGGACCCGCCAACATCACACTCGTTCGCACCCGTCATGCAAATGAAAAGCTGCCACAAACCCATTTAGGATTCTGGGTAATTAGCTTCTCCTTCTGTAATCCAGCTGCGCCAACAAGATTATTTTTAGTCGCTTAATCTGAAGCATGAATGGTGAATTCCTGCTTACACGAACATGTTTGTAATCGGGTTACAGCCAGATCTGTGGCGTAATTATATGATCAAAGTGTGGCTTTATCCCTGCACCTTCACTGTCAGGCTGTGTGACGACAGGCTAAACAAACTGACTTTATTATCTGTCTGTAAATATCTATTTAATGCTGTAAATCCCCTCGTTTTTAGCTCTGCTTGCCGCTCAGTTTCCTTTCACATTGTCAGCTAACAGAGGAGATGACAGGAAGGATTTCCTCTGCTGTGTCCCCACAGATGACAGCTGTTATTAAACAGTATCCCAGCAGTCAGCGCATGCTGAATATAGCTGCTGTCACTTCTGCAGGAGGAGGAAGGGAAGGAGGACATGTTGTGACGGCTGGAGGTGAAGGAGAAAGAAGAGATCAGTGAGGAGGTGAGTTTAACATTAAAAACACTGCTGAGGTCAAACTTTGGCTGCAGAAAACAAAAGAAAACCACCCGAGATGGTAAACAAACAGCTCGGTCCATTATTACTCCATTTATTGAAGTCATATATTCAGTTTAATTCAATAATACTCTATTAATCCCTGAAGGTAAATTATATCCCTGCAGGATTAATTATGATTAAAGATCAGCTGCTGTTACAGATAAATAACAAAATAAAATGTAGAAAGCTGAAGTGTAGCAGAGAGGAAGGTGTGGTAGGAACCTTCAGGGGTCTCCATCAGTGGGTTGGGCTGCTGTTTCTGTAGCTTAGCAACAACTCAGCTGATTATGTCACCCTGTGATCCTCCTCCTTTACTGTTAGCGCTCCGTCTGCTGTCTCTGTCTGCCCGGATAGTCTTAAAGCTGAGCAGAGAGCTGTTAGAGTTGTTCCTGCAGCCAGGTCCAGGATTCCACCATCTGTTGTTAACCAGCTCTGTGATCCTCCTCCTTTACTGTTAGCGCTCTGTCTGCAGTCTCTGTCTGCCCGGATAGTCTTAAAGCTGAGCAGAGAGCTGTTAGAGTTGTTCCTGCAGCCAGGTCCAGGATTCCACCATCTGTTGTTAACCAGCTCTGTGATCCTCCTCCTTTACTGTTAGCGCTCTGTCTGCAGTCTCTGTCCGCCCAGATAGTCTTAAAGCTGAGCAGAGATCTGTTAGAGTTGTTCCTGCAGCCAGGTCCAGGATTCCACCATCTGTTGTTAACCAGCTCTGTGATCCTCCTCCTTTACTGTTAGCGCTCTGTCTGCAGTCTCTGTCTGCCCGGATAGTCTTAAAGCTGAGCAGAGATCTGTTAGAGTTGTTCCTGCAGCCAGGTCCAGGATTCCACCATCTGTTGTTAACCAGCTCTGTGATCCTCCTCCTTTACTGTTAGCGCTCTGTCTGCAGTCTCTGTCTGCCCGGATAGTCTTAAAGCTGAGCAGAGAGCTGTTAGAGTTGTTCCTGCAGCCAGGTCCAGGATTCCACCATCTGTTGTTAACCAGCTCTGTGATCCTCCTCCTTTACTGTTAGCGCTCTGTCTGCAGTCTCTGTCTGCCCGGATAGTCTTAAAGCTGAGCAGAGAGCTGTTAGAGTTGTTCCTGCAGCCAGGTCCAGGATTCCACCATCTGTTGTTAACCAGCTCTGTGATCCTCCTCCTTTACTGTTAGCGCTCTGTCTGCAGTCTCTGTCTCCGCTGCCTCTAACCTCCTCAGTGTCACGCTGCAGGTGAGTCCGTTAAGATTCACTGCACAGAATTTGTCTTTCAGTCACTTCGAGTCTAATAATCCAGTCTAGTTGAGTGTCGCAACACATTTTCATGAATTTTAAACACTGGTTTTGGACCTTAAATGGATATTTCTTTAATTCTCGTATCATCATAGAAGCAGTTTGCTTTATTCCATGGAATAACTGCTCCGCACGCCTCGTTTCGTGAGCTGAAATCAGCCGAGCGGTTTGCTAGCTTTAAATGATCTTTAAGACCTGACGCTCTCCGGTGATAACGCGGTTCACATGGACCGAAACGGCAGATAACTTTGGTCTCGTGAAGACAACATCTGGCAACATCTGGCAGAGTTTCGTAGATGAAGTTCAGCTTGTTATCCACAGGATCAGGCGACATCTCTTCTTGATTTCTGGCACATTGGCACAGACCAAACAGCCATATTCAGTGTATGTTTCGTTAGTCTTTTGTCAAAAATAGCTTGTGGCGTTCAGAGGGATGTTCTCTGAAGCTGGGTGGAGCTCTGGTTACGCTTTCTTTCTTTTAACCAATCAGGAGGAGGCCTTCACCTGATGAAACGCTTGGAAAATGGTGACAAAACCAGTAAATAAAACAAAACAAGACCAGCTAAATGAGTGGCTCCCAGCAGGGCTTTTTCCACCAGAAACTGGGAAGCCATCATTGTTTTAGTGGGTTCATTTACTCCTTTAAGTCTAATGTAAATGTAAAAAAATGTAAAAACTTTCCATGAACAAACAGTCAAACATGATGGACACTGATGGCTAAACGAAGCTTGGTCATGTGAGCATCTGTCAGCTGACATCACAGGTGTGAAATGGCCCAGTCGACAGGTGTGACCGTGCACAGATGCATGATGGGAGCCTGAGGGTCAGGAAGCAGCTCGGAGAGCAGGATGGGACTGTAAAGGAGGAGAGAAAAGAGACAAATGAGAGGGTGGAGGAAGCTCAAAGGGATGAAGGTAAACAGCAGAGCAGCTCAGTGAAGAGAGTCAAATAAAGAAATGATAGAGGGAGTGAAAGATGGAGGAGGGAGAAGATCAATGGTGAGATCGAGTGGGCAAACAGAGCAGAAAAGGGCCGTAAACGAGCAGAGAGAAGAAGAAAAGCTCGAGTAAGAAGCTGTTATTAGTGTCAGAATGCAAGAAGTCAGCATATTTCCTGCTTTGCTATTCATCCATCGAGCTGCTGTTGGTTTTAAGACTAAATGCTGATAAATCAGCGGTTTGGAGCTGAACTAAACGATTTAGAGGATAAAACAGATGATTGTTAGCTGGAGCCTTAACTTCCCTTTCAGCGGTGTTTGGATCCGGGACGAATGTGATCAAATGTGTCGTTAACTTTTAGCTCTTGTTCAGTCTCAGGTTCTGAGGTAAAGTCTTGTTAATGAAAGACAAAGATGAGAAGCTCACATGAGCTTCAGCCCTCAGTTGATTGTTTTATCCCTCAGACAGCTCTTTGCATGCAGCCTGATGAGTATAAAGAGAGTTTGACGCCCTGCCTCAGCGCTAATCTTACTCATATTAGTCTTTATCTGCTTGCATACATGAAAAAATGCAGCTAATCTGTCGTATATGAACTGTGTCTGTGGGACGGTGAATTAATGCGGGTTTATTACCGCCTGGGGAGCCGTCTGCTGCTGCTGGAAACTCAACCAAACATTAAAGCTGAAGCTGTAAAACAGAGCAGCTTCTGCACAGATGTGGAGGCAAACAAATTTCCTCATTTTCTGCACAGGTTTCGGTGAGATCTGCATCACTGTGGCTCAACATTTAACAGATCCAGGTCAGTGCATCAACACTCGTTTAATCTATAATTTGGGGTCTAATATTGGGGAAAATACAGCTTAAATGATGCGACTCTGAACCAGATTTTAAAGTTAAAGATGCATTTCCTTCGGTACACAGAGCTGGATTAAAAGGACGGCACCAGGAACGCATCGGTGACCAGACTTTCTAATTAAAATCAGGCTGATTAAAGTTTTGTAGCAGTGAAACTTTGAGGCTTTTACACCGAGTGCGAGGCTCATAAACTGGATGCACAGGGAAAGATTCGCCTGATGTTGAGTCCCTGGATGATGATGCGGCTAAAAACTGGACCAAATGTTATACATCAAAGTAAAGAATGACGTCAAACTAAAATGAATTTCCTTCCTGCCACGAGGTCACCATGGTAACCAACTCAAAAATGACTAAACGCTCGAGTTTCCATTGAGATGTTTTCATGTCTCAGCTTATATGAAGTTGTTTATCTGTCTGTTTACCATGTTTTAGTCAAAGGATCAAACTAATCCAACCAACCTTCCTTCTCCAGCCAACTAGTTTCGAACTAACGAAGCCTTTCGGGTGAAACATGGAGACCCAAGAGGAAGAGGTCCAGATTTACCGAGAATCTGCCCTGACATCATCAGCCGGCTGTGAATCCTCCATGTTTAATAGGTTTATTTCTTATTTGAGTGCTGAAAAGGCCAGACACCGCGATGTGTTTGTTAATTCACTTCCTCGGCAGCAGCAGAGCACATTAAACTGGACAAAAACACAGCCTGACGGCAGTAATGTCGCCACTGACGACCCAGGATGCAGCAGAGCCTGCACACGAGCACTAAAATGCTCTTCATGAATCGGGCAATTAGTGCTCAAAGAAACTCTTCGAACGTGAATTCACACAGTGATCAGTTCCGATCTGCAGCTTTCAGAGCTGATGTGGTCACTGGAGTTCGTGTTTGGTCTTATTTAATCTCCCTCGGTTCATTTCTCTCTGGTGGGGGACATTATTACACTGAACACCCATCCTGCTGGGTGCCTCATCAGCCCTCATTAGCCATTTCTGTCATGTATCAATGAGATGATCTCAGTCCCTGCTCAGTGAGCATCATGGTTCTGTGAGAGCAGCGGGGGAAGGCCGAGGAGGGGAAAGACTTGGACCGGAAGCAGCTAAATGTCCTTAAAGTTGATTTTTCAAAGGGTTTAAAGTCCAAAGTGCTTCAGTAGTGGATGAATTTCGATGATGTCACAGACTTTGTTGGTGTTAAACGTCTTAAAACGTCTTAGAAATGTTTGTTTTGCGGTTTTTAAAACGGTTCAGCTCAACTTGTCCTCGTTTTCACCGAGTAATGCCTTTAAAAAGACGATATGAGGGTTGGATTATGTGGAGAAACTCCTGCCAGAAGAGGCCAATAAAAGCAAAGAGGGACGGATAGTGAGTTTAATACGAGACAACAGGGACCAGCAACTTTCAGTTTGCTTTATTTCTGTTGGATCGGGGAGTTTCAAAACCTGCTCACTTACAAGAGCTGAGTCCCTTGGAAATAAGACGCAGCAGTGGAGACATGCAGATAGTTTAATGTGAATGCCAGAAGTCTGTCTCAGTAACGCAGGTAACCTAGCAACCGCCTCCTCCCGATGGTTCCAAGGGTCGCAGGACGCGTTCGTCTGGTGTCAAAAGAAAATGGGGAATTTTCTCAACTCTTCTGGTTTTGTCCGTCCTGGTTCAGGCAGGGAATTACGTACTTTCATTTTTCACGTTGCCATGGCGACTTGCAAGCTGTGAAAGGTCACACGAGGAGCAGCTGACCGAGCGTCAGCATGTGATGCGTGAAAGAAAATGTGTTAAAGGCCAAAAAGGGTCATAATTAAAGCACAGAGAGATCCAGGTGGGTTACATCCCTCAAACGTCATTAAAGAAAAATACAGGATTTAAACTCTAAGCCGGGTTACTGATGACTTTAAAGCTTGGGAAAGTGTTTATTCCACAGCTGAGCTGTTCAGAGGCCTTACGAGTTTGTTCTTTCTGAGCAGAAACGCAGAATTCAGTCCAGATGATCATTCTGAGCCGGATAAATAGACAGATTTTGGAGGAGTCGGGCTGTTATTAATGGCAGCTGATGAATAGCTCCAGGACAGGCCCAGGGCTGCGCAGAAGTGGGCCCCAGCTGCGAGGCCCTGAGGCCGGGCAGCTGAGGAGGGCAGCGACGGCTGGCTCTGTTTTATGATGACATGGGGAATATAAGGAGGTAAGGGATGCTGAAGACGTTTTCCATCACTTTAAAAGGTCTGCAGTCAGACTCACATTTATGGAAGATAAATTATTCACAGCGTCGCACAGATTAGATGCTTGGAAACCAAATCCTCCACTTTGCTGCCCAGCGTGGCCTCGGAGCTCCCGCCTGACGGACATAAAGCTGTTTCACACTTTCAGGTCTGCTGCAGGTTTCCTTTCAGCAGCATTTAGTTTCTTTAAAGTGTTGAAGAGCTGTTATGATGTCTTCTGGCTCTCACTGATTGCTCCACATGGTTTTCCCTGGTTTTGCTTGTTTGCTCTTTTCTTTCCAAAGAGGGACGTTTTTGATGGGTTTGGCCACGAAGCGACAGTCTGAAACTGTCCTAAAGCTGCCCCCCCCCCCCCCAGTAATGTGTCCAGGGAACAGAATGATAAATCTCACTGGGAAAGAAGCCTTGGACTGTCCCTGTTTTTTCACACATTCTCTTTTAGTGTTTTAGTAAAACGGCTGTTTCAGCTTTCATCGTCTCAGCAGGTCGGACGATAATTTATTTCATCACATTATCTCTCTGCTGTAGAATCGCTGCCACCTTCACGGTCGTCTCTGGATTGTGTTTGGAGAGATTTTCTAAAATAAAACATGTAATATCAGGAAATCTATGTCAGTCTGTGACTCTGACTGAATGGATCTTAACTAAACATCTTTGTCAGTTATTTTCTGTCCTCCGACACATTTAGTGCATCATATAAATCTCCAGCTGTAAAAATGTTTTCTTTTACTATTTAATGGTTTTTCTAACGACTGATCATTAAAATCTGCGAGTCCATGAAAACGATGCGTTCCTCCAGCTGTGAAGAAGAATATTTCTGTGACGGCAGCTTCTGCTTAACTTTTAATGGGAATTCTCAGTCAGAGTCAGGCTTCTGCTCTCTGTGGGCATCGATTCGATGGCGTCTGTGACGGCTGGCGAAGGGATACCAGCTGATGTGATGAGGACCAAAGACGAGCTCCTGTTTAAAAGTCTTAAATATTAAATTCAACCTAAATCTGTAATTCATTCACTTGTTGAACCTTTATTCAACCGACACAGTGACACAGGAACGATTTTCAACGTCTTTTCTTAAAGAGTCAGTTCCATGGTGATTTATTCACACTTAATGTGTTAAAAACAGCTTGCAATGATCAGGAAATCCCCCAAAAAAACAACATTTTATCCACAACAGAGCATAAAAGAAAAGTATGTGAGCTCATCTAGAATCTGATGGCAGCAACGTGTCTCAGAGGAGCGACAAAAGGCCGGAAAAGTCAGTGGAAATGAAGGGAAACAGCCGGAGGAAGATGGTGGAACTCGCTGGGTTAATTAGCAGCAGGTCGGTGACATGATGGGGATGAAAAAAGCACCTTAGAGAGGCAGAGTCTCTGTGAGGGACCGAGCTGATAAATTAAGAAAGAAACGGGTTTTATTTACCCAAAGAACATAACATCAGGGCCCTTAAAAGAGGTCAAATGAACAAAACAAAGTAAACCAACTGTTCAAATGATAAGTAACACAGAACCAAACTGAGCTCCCAAACAGGAAACAAAGAACTTAAATACTGGCTGATCGGACCAATTTTGAACACAAGAGGGGGGGAAACACATGCTAACAAATAAAGAAACAGAACCTAACAGTTAGTTTAATAATCACTCAAACAAAGAATTAACAAAATAACTAAATAAGCAAATTACTTGTAAATCTACAGGAATACATCTTAACATCTAAAGGATGTAAACTACACCGTGTCGGTAACATGGTGGGGATGAAAAAAGCACCTTAGAGAGGCAGAGTCTCTCATAAGGAAAGATGAGCAGAGGCTCAATAATCTTTAAAAAAAACCCGGCAACATATTGTGGAGAAATTTCTGAAAGAAATTCCTCAAAACTGAGCAAAATTTCATCAGAAGGGGGGGGGTTAGTGCCTCTGGAACTGTAAACCTGCACATCTGGAAAGGCTCCACCACAGCCGAAAGGAATAAACGGGTTTTAGAGCAACGTCTTCTTCAGGGAAGGCCTGAAATATCTCAGCGGGACAGAGTTAAACCACATCCTGCTGCAGAGGACTGCTGGGCAGCCGGAGTCTTTCCCAAAGGCCCAGCAGCTGGTCGCCTCAGTTCCAGATGTTTCCAGATGTTGTTAAGAGAAGAGGGGAGGCTGCACGGTGGGAAACAACATTTATGAGACTTGTTGCTGCGTTTAAACTCAAAGATGAGCTGAAATCTTCCATAAAACAACAAAATGTCTCAGTTTCAGCATCTGATACGTTTTTTATGCTCAATCATGAATGAAATGTTGGTTTATGAGACTGTTTTTATTCACATTTTATGTGTCGTCACAGCGTTTCGGATCATAAAACATATTATAGAGTCCAGAATAACCCCAAGATATTTAGATTTATCTCCAAAGTCCTGCAGGAAGACAGAAGAATGTTTCAGGACTTCACTTTTATTTCTCATTTGCTGAAAGTTGAACTGTTGCTGCTGAGAATATGGATCTGGAACCAGTGCTCTGCTGTGGGATTCAGGCGCTCTGCTGTAGGATTCAGGCGCTCTGCTGTGGCATTCAGGCGCTCTGCTGTGGGATTAAGGCGCTCTGCTGTGGGATTCAGGCGCTCTGCTGTGGGATTAAGGCGCTCTGCTGTGGGATTAAGGCGCTCTGCTGTGGGATTCAGGCGCTCTGCTGTGGGATTAAGGCGCTCTGCTGTGGGATTCGGGCGCTCTGCTGTGGGATTCAGGCGCTCTGCTGTGGGATTCAGGCGCTCTGCTGTGGGATTCAGGCGCTCTGCTGTAGGATTCGGGCGCTCTGCTGTGGGATTAAGGCGCTCTGCTGTAGGATTAAGGCGCTCTGCTGTGGGATTCAGGCGCTCTGCTGTGGGATTCAGGCGCTCTGCTGTGGGATTCAGGCGCTCTGCTGTGGGATTAAGGCGCTCTGCTGTAGGATTCAGGCGCTCTGCTGTGGGATTCAGGCGCTCTGCTGTGGGATTCAGGCGCTCTGCTGTGGGATTCAGGCGCTCTGCTGTGGGATTAAGGCGCTCTGCTGTGGGATTCAGGCGCTCTGCTGTGGGATTAAGGCGCTCTGCTGTGGGATTCAGGCGCTCTGCTGTGGGATTCAGGCGCTCTGCTGTGGGATTAAGGCGCTCTGCTGTAGGATTAAGGCGCTCTGCTGTGGGATTCAGGCGCTCTGCTGTAGGATTCAGGCGCTCTGCTGTGAGATTCAGGCGCTCTGCTGTGGGATTCAGGCGCTCTGCTGTGGGATTCAGGCGCTCTGCTGTGGGATTCAGGCGCTCTGCTGTGGGATTCAGGCGCTCTGCTGTGGGATTCGGGCGCTCTGCTGTGGGATTAAGACGCTCTGCTGTGGGATTCGGGCGCTCTGCTGTAGGATTAAGGCGCTCTTCTGTAGGATTCAGGCGCTCTGCTGTGGGATTAAGGCGCTCTGCTGTGGGATTAAGGCGCTCTGCTGTAGGATTAAGGCGCTCTGCTGTGAGATTCAGGCGCTCTGCTGTAGGATTCAGGCGCTCTGCTGTAGGATTCAGGCGCTCTGCTGTGAGATTCAGGCGCTCTGCTGTGGGATTCAGGCGCTCTGCTGTGGGATTCAGGCGCTCTGCTGTGGGATTCAGGCGCTCTTCTGTGGGATTCAGGCGCTCTGCTGTAGGATTCAGGCGCTCTGCTGTGGGATTCAGGCGCTCTTCTGTGGGATTAAGGCGCTCTGCTGTAGGATTCAGGCGCTCTGCTGTAGGATTAAGGCGCTCTGCTGTGGGATTCAGGCGCTCTTCTGTGGGATTAAGGCGCTCTGCTATGGGATTCAGGCGCTCTGCTGTAGGATTCAGGCGCTCTGCTGTGGGATTCAGGCGCTCTGCTGTGAGATTCGGGCGCTCTGCTGTGGGATTCGGGCGCTCTGCTGTGGGATTCAGGCGCTCTGCTGTGGGATTAAGGCGCTCTGCTGTGGGATTCAGGCGCTCTGCTGTGGGATTCAGGCGCTCTGCTGTGGCATTCAGGCGCTCTGCTGTGGGATTAAGGCGCTCTGCTGTAGGATTCAGGCGCTCTGCTGTAGGATTAAGGCGCTCTGCTGTGGGATTCAGGCGCTCTGCTGTGGGATTCAGGCGCTCTGCTGTGGGATTCAGGCGCTCTGCTGTGGGATTCAGGCGCTCTGCTGTGGCATTCAGGCGCTCTGCTGTGGGATTAGGGCGCTCTGCTGTGGGATTAAGGCGCTCTGCTGTAGGATTAGGGCGCTCTGCTGTGGGATTAAGGCGCTCTGCTGTGGGATTAGGGCGCTCTGCTGTGGGATTCAGGCGCTCTGCTGTAGGATTCAGGCGCTCTGCTGTGGGATTCAGGCGCTCTGCTGTGGGATTCAGGCGCTCTGCTGTGGGATTAAGGCGCTCTGCTGTAGGATTCAGGCGCTCTGCTGTGGGATTCAGGCGCTCTGCTGTGGGATTCAGGCGCTCTGCTGTGGGATTAAGGCGCTCTGCTGTAGGATTCAGGCGCTCTGCTGTAGGATTCAGGCGCTCTGCTGTGGGATTCAGGCGCTCTGCTGTGGGATTCAGGCGCTCTGCTGTGGGATTCGGGCGCTCTGCTGTGGGATTAAGGCGCTCTGCTGTAGGATTCAGGCGCTCTGCTGTGGGATTCAGGCGCTCTGCTGTGGGATTCGGGCGCTCTGCTGTGGGATTCAGGCGCTCTGCTGTGGGATTCAGGCGCTCTGCTGTGGGATTCAGGCGCTCTGCTGTGGGATTAAGGCGCTCTGCTGTAGGATTCAGGCGCTCTGCTGTGGGATTCAGGCGCTCTGCTGTAGGATTCAGGCGCTCTGCTGTGGGATTCAGGCGCTCTGCTGTGGGATTCAGGCGCTCTGCTGTGGGATTCAGGCGCTCTGCTGTGGGATTCAGGCGCTCTGCTGTGGGATTCGGGCGCTCTCTATGCTCTTCATCCACCTTGACCTTGTCCCGCAGATCTGAAAGCGTTTCCTATTTTTCAGCCTTGCTTTCACCCATCACTGAGCAGCATTCTGTCGAAGCTCAGCGTTCGAGAGGAGAAAAACACGCATCACATGTACAGCTAACTGTTAATGTGAACCAGCTTCTGCAAGCATGTGTGCTCCCTGACCTTTGACCTTTGACCCCGCTGGACGGATGACATCGAGGTGCAGCGGATGTTTGGTGGAGATACAGGAAGCAGTGAACTGTTCAGAGTCAGAGACTAAAACAAGTCTGAAAACATGTTCTCCGCCTCATCAGAACAACATCCGTGCGTGCGTGCACGTGCGTGTGTGCACGTGCGTGTGAGGATCACCCAAAAGCATCCATGTATTTCTAAACATGTCTGAGACCAGTAGAGCATTACTGTAGAAACATGCTTACACGGCACATCTCACACAGCCATAATTACCTCTCACACACACAGTGCTGCACGTGCACTGCAGGCTGTGCACGTGCACTGCAGGCTGTGCACGTGCACTGCAGGCTGTGCACGTGCACTGCAACACTTCCACGAAGGGTCAACAGGCTCAGTCAAGTAGACATTCACAGAGGAGGAGAATCTGTGAGGCAGGAAAAGCTTTTTTCTCCAGGAGTGACCCGGCGATGGTTTTAACCCCAGAAAAGAGCCTCTTTCTGGGCACTGTGCGTCACGTTTGTGTGACGCTGTAACAGATAAATCAGATTCCCAGCGTGAGCTTTCACACTTCTGCAGTTATTTTACCTGATGAATGTCAGGATCCAACCCAAAAGGGAAACATGGTGTCATTTGGTGTGTTTTTATTGTCATTTTTAGTCTCTTTGTGGTCATTTCATGTCTCAGTTTGTTCTTTTCTTCACTCTTTGCTATCCTTTGTGGTCATTTCATGTCTCAGTTTGTTCTTTTCTTCACTCTTTGCTATCCTTTGTGGTCAGTTTTTTGTGTATTCGTCATTCTGAATCTTTTTGTGCTCATTTTTTGGTTCATTTATGGCACATTTTCGTTGCTTAAAGGTTACTTTGGGTAAAAGCTGTGTGTGTGTATCATATGATTCTCGTTCTTTTGCATTTCAGCGGTTCTTTTGTGTATTTTAGTCCCTACAGAGTTATTTTTTGCACCTCTTTGTGCTGATTGCATGACCAGAAGAGGTTTATGGTGTGATTACGGACAGGAGCAGGTAAAAAGGATTTATTCAGAACAAATGGCAAAGGGTCGAGGAGCAAATCTCTGCAGAGCAGGAGCAGGAGGAAGTCTTTAACCGCTTGTTAAATGATCAGGGCAACAAAGAGGAAGTAAATCAATACCAGGGCTGTGTTTTAGGGGAGTTTCACACTTGCTGCTGACTTCAGATACTCTGACTAATGACCCCAGGAACACAGAAACAGTTTTGAGCGCAGGAAAAGGATCCATCAGTGGGTGCAGGTGGATTAAACTGAGTGTTCCTGCTGCTCTCAGGTCAGCTGCTGAGGAGCAGATTAACATTCAGAGCATTTTGTTTGGTGATAAGATTGGCTCCCATTAACCTTGGTGTTAACACGGCTCAGTGCTGCAGCAGCAGGGCCACACCTCTGCTTCCAGGTGGATGGAGGATGTGACTGTAGATCTGTCTCAGAGCAAATCAGAATGATCCAAATTCAGTCTGTTTGTGATAAAGCGACAGAAGTAACAGAATCTGCGGCTCCTATTGGCTTTGAGGAGCTTTAACAGAGAGTTTCTGAGGCCTGGCTGTTCTCTCTCTGCTCTAATAATGAGGTTTCAGCTGCAGCAGGCAGCTGTTTCCCAACGAAAAGCCCTAAAATGCCACTGAACACCCGAGATGCATGTTAGAAATGAGCTGATGAGCAGCATTTAGCAGCTAAAGGCGCCGGATATTTCCCTTGGGAGCTCCAAATGATGGATGGTGTTGATTTGTATCCGCCACATGTGGAGATCTGAGACTTTCTGACAAACTTCAGAGATGTTAATGTGTTGATTTTTATTATTTCTGTTGCTCTCCTGGCTGTCGCCTGCTCAGATGAAGTCATTGTGAGGCTGTAGCTGTTCTCCTTTACTTTTATCCTCCTGTTCTGGAAAATTACGCCATGTAAACGTAAACCTTCCATGATTAAAAGCCTTTACTTTAAAAACAGCTGCTGCCTGTTTGAATGAACTGAGCTCCTCCTGTCAGTGACGTTTGGCCCAGAAACAAAGCAGATGCTTCACTGGTTTACTCTTCATTTCATCCAGCTTTGAAAGCACAGAGCCGGTGTTTCCACCTGGCTCCTGGGACATGGATTGTCTCCAAGCTCACTGTAAAAGGGCTAAAGTATGAGGTGGAGCCTCTTAGATAACTTCCACACAGAGCCTGGACTCTGGAACCAACCTCCTGGAGAGGAGCTGGACTCTTTAGATTATCTGAGCTGCTTTGAGCCTCTTTGGGCGGCGCCACCAGGGGATTTCATCGCTCTCTTAGGGGGCTTCAGTGGTGCGTTTGGAGGATCTGCTGCTGACAGATCTTCAGCCCGTGCCTCTGGGAGAGTTTTGCAGTCTGAACGGGTTCATTATGGATGCAGCTTCCTGTCCTGGTGGCATCCAGAGGCCCGGCTGGTGGACGAGGAGGGGAAGGGAAGCCAGGGAGCAGCAGAGGGAGGCCTGACCTTTGTCCAGGGGTCACCTGCAGCAGCTGATAGGCATGAAGTGGAGGAAAGGGCTGCAGCATCAGGGGCTGCAGAGGCTAAAACTCGAGGCCTTGGAAAGGCAGTTAAAAGGCTTCCTGGTGGTTCAGTGGAATGGATCTTTAATCTTTTCCTTCATTTCATCTCACCAAATGTTTGAGTGATCACAACCGATCAGGATTTTCACCCCAAAAAACCTCAGTCCTCTCAGAGGTGAGTTCAACACATTATTCACTCCTGGAACACTCTACTTTGAACACATTATTCACTCCTGGAACACACTACTTTGAACACTTTATTCACTCCTGGAACACTCTACTTTGAACACTTTATTCACTCCTGGAACACACTACTTTGAACACATTATTCACTCCTGGAACACACTACTTTGAACACTTTATTCACTCCTGGAACACTCTACTTTGAACACTTTATTCACTCCTGGAACACTCTACTTTGAACACTTTATTCACTCCTGGAACACTCTACTTTGAACACTTTATTCACTCCTGGAACACTCTACTTTGAACACTTTATTCACTCCTGGAACACTCTACTTTGAACACATTATTCACTCCTGGAACACTCTACTTTGAACGCTTTATTCACTCCTGGAACACTCTACTTTGAACACATTATTCACTCCTGGAACACTCTACTTTGAACACCTTATTCACTCCTGGAACACTCTACTTTGAACACCTTATTCACTCCTGGAACACTCTACTTTGAACACATTATTCACTCCTGGAACACTCTACTTTGAACGCTTTATTCACTCCTGGAACACTCTACTTTGAACACATTATTCACTCCTGGAACACTCTACTTTGAACACATTATTCACTCCTGGAACACACTACTTTGAACACATTATTCACTCCTGGAACACTCTTCTTTGAACACATTATTCACTCCTGGAATACTCTATTTTGAACACATTATTCACTCCTGGAATACTCTATTTTGAACACATTATTCACTCCTGGAACACTCTACTTTGAACGCTTTATTCACTCCTGGAACACTCTACTTTGAACACATTATTCACTCCTGGAACACTCTACTTTGAACACATTATTCACTCCTGGAACACTCTACTTTGAACACATTATTCACTCCTGGAACACTCTACTTTGAACTCATTATCCACTCCTGGAACACTCTACTTTGAACACATTATTCACTCCTGGAACACTCTACTTTGAACACATTATTCACTCCTGGAACACTCTACTTTGAACACATTATTCACTCCTGGAACACTCTACTTTGAACACATTATTCACTCCTGGAACACTCTACTTTGAACTCATTATCCACTCCTGGAACACTCTACTTTGAACACATTATTCACTCCTGGAATACTCTATTTTGAACACATTATTCACTCCTGGAACACTCTACTTTGAACACATTATTCACTCCTGGAACACTCTACTTTGAACACCTTACCCAGATTTATTAATCAGATTTTTGTGTGCTTGATGCAAACCAACAATGCGACACCTCTAAAGATCACATGATGTGTCCAGATGTGGTTCTTCAAGGCTCGACAAGCTTCTTCTTTTCATAAGCGCTGCTTGTGAAACTCAAATTAAATCGATTAAAAGACATTCTGATCTGAACGGGAATCCCCAGAGGTCCACCGTATATTCTTCATCCCTCGACTCTGTTCACAGGAAAGACAAATTTACAGCGTAAAACACGAGCTGGCAGCTCCGAACACATCAACACCCAGTAAGAGTCAACACTCGGGGTGTGTGTGTGTTTCGCTGCTGTCAGCTGGCCTCTCTGCTCCTGCAGTAATAGGTTTGACCCTGTGTGTGCATGAGGTTTTCTGTCTCTATGAGGACCAGTTTGGGTTTAAAACCCTTGGACTGGGGACACTACAGCTGGACCTCACTTTGACACACCATCATCGGACTTTTTCAGGGTTCAGAACTGACCTTAGGATTGACAGAAGTGGCCTCTGAACCCATTATGTCAGCGAATGTCCTCACACCAATAGAAAAAGTCTTTGAGTGTCCCTAAAAGCAAATTCACACCTCTGCAATATGAGCTGAGGTGTGAAAGTGGTACAACGAGACGACCAAGTGACACAAACGCAACGAAACCATCACCGCAGCTGCAGGAAAAACTAGAAAAAGGAGTGAAAACGATAAAAAAAGGGCTTTTTTTTCACTATACTTTACGTTTTGTATTTTATTTGCATTAAGCTGCTAATATGCTGTTAGCTGAATGCACATAAAGCAGTTAGTGTGCAGCTCCACACACACAGGAGGCAATTACTTTAATGATCCTCCATCACATTACTGTAAAGCTCTGCTCTCTGCTGGATTATTGTGCAGGAAACACATCCAGAGAGAAAGGTCTCATTAAACATTTACAGGGTTTAAAACGTGGAAATGTCATTTAGATTTAGTGTTTTTACAGAAAGAGGCAATAACATTTGAGCTTCAGGATTAAAGTTGATTTAAATATGTCTAAAATATGTCAAAATGTTTCACTTCAGAGGATAAAAACACAGAGACTGAGAATCATTCAGGGTTTAACTCTGATTGGATTGGATCAGGCCTCATTGATGTGAACTGTTATCAGATTCAACTGATAAAAAGGTTTGACTCCCGTCCAACACAATATGCACCACATTTTACTTTAAAATGTAATAATTAAGTGGTCTAAGCGTTCATTTGTTGGGTTTAGGAACAAGTTTTGCAGATTAGGAGCTAAAGTTTAATTAATTAACCACTTAATTATTGCATTTTACTTTAAAATGTTGTCATTTGTTGGGTTTAGGAACAAGTTTTGCAGATTAGGAGCTAAAGTTTAATTAATTAACCACTTAATTATTGCATTTTACTTTAAAATGTTGTCATTTGTTGGGTTTAGGAACAAGTTTTGCAGATTAGGAGCTAAAGTTTAATTAATTAACCACTTAATTATTGCATTTTACTTTAAAATGTTGTCATTTGTTGGGTTTAGGAACAAGTTTTGCAGATTAGGAGCTAAAGTTTAATTAATTAACCACTTAATTATTACATTTTACTTTAAAATGTTGTCATTTGTTGGGTTTAGGAACAAGTTTTGCAGATTAGGAGCTAAAGTTTAATTAATTAACCACTTAATTATTGCATTTTACTTTAAAATGTTGTCATTTGTTGGGTTTAGGAACAAGTTTTGCAGATTAGGAGCTAAAGTTTAATTAATTAACCACTTAATTATTACATTTTACTTTAAAATGTTGTCATTTGTTGGGTTTAGGAACAAGTTTTGCATTAAAACAGACACTAATGCAAAAACAGGCCGTAATATTTGACTTATACTGCATGTTTTACTGCCAAACAGAGGCCTGATTTATGAAAAATGCAATAAGTTTTCATGTTTTAATGCAATAAGTTGCAAAACAAAGCAGAGCTGAGGCAGTTTGACGTGAGGTCATCCACATCTGTGTCAAATAAACGACAGTTTTGTGTTTTTCCTCAATGCTAAAGAGCTAATTGCTGCAGCAGAGAGTTTTTCTTCATGAAAAATGAATATAAAGTTGAAACTGATAACGACTGCCTGCTCATGCATCTTTTAGGAGTTTTGCAGTTGTAAACATTATTGTTGGGGCTGAATCTCTGCTTGTTCTGAGCTTTACTGACAGCCAGGCTCAGAGACAGCTTTCATGACTCCAGTTTTCGGCGAATTCTCCCAGATTCACACTAAACGGTGGCGTGAAATCGACGATCTCTTTGAAGAACACAGACGTCTATTTTCCCTTCATCGTGCTGTCAGGGCGGGTTTCAGGTTTTCTTTTCATTAATCAGCAGGTTGTTGCTGCTCTGCGCTGTTTGACTGACGGCCAAAAACTCCTCAGAGTGAGAAGAAAGGCTGGCAGAGAGGAGGCTGCAGGGCTTATTCCAACATCTCTGCTGCTTTGTTTACTTCAGCTGGTTCAGCTGCAGCAGCACAAAGAGTTTATTTCCCAGGAAAAGAACCTCCACGGTGTTGTCTTATGGACACCAACGAGCCAGAGAGAGAAGAAACGAACATTTATTTCAGATCCTGATGCTGATCGATACGTCCTGGTAGCACGAAAGAGCTTTTCAGACTTTATGAACTGTGAATATATGGTGTATTTTACATGAAAAATTAAGATTTTATCCAGAAAGATTCACTGCAGCAACGAAAAATCCCAAGAGGACCAAAAGATACATAAAACTGAGAATATATGGTGTATTTTACATGAAAAATGAGGATTTTATCCAGAAAGATTCACTGCAGCAACGAAAAATCCCAAGAGGACCAAAAAGATGCATAGAACTGAGAATATATGGTGTATTTTACATGAAAAATTAAGATTTTATCCAGAAAGATTCACTGCAGCAACGAAAAATCCCAAGAGGACCAAAAAGATGCATAAAACTGTGAATATATGGTGTATTTTACATGAAAAATGAGGATTTTATCCAGAAAGATTCACTGCAGCAACGAAAAATCCCAAGAGGACCAAAAGATGCATAGAACTGAGAATATATGGTGTATTTTACATGAAAAATGAGGATTTTATCCAGAAAGATTCACTGCAGCAACGAAAAATCCCAAGAGGAACAAAAGATGCATAAAACTGAGAATATATGGTGTATTTTACATGAAAAATGAGGATTTTATCCAGAAAGATTCACTGCAGCAACGAAAAATCCCAAGAGGACCAAAAAGATGCATAAAACTGAGAATATATGGTGTATTTTACATGAAAAATGAGGATTTTATCCAGAAAGATTCACTGCAGCAACGAAAAATCCCAAGAGGACCAAAAGATGCATAAAACTGAGAATATATGGTGTATTTTACATGAAAAATTAAGATTTTATCCAGAAAGATTCACTGCAGCAACCAAAAATCCCAAGAGGACCAAAAGATGCATAAAACTGAGAATATATGGTGTATTTTACATGAAAAATTAAGATTTTATCCAGAAAGATTCACTGCAGCAACGAAAAATCCCAAGAGGACCAAAAGATGCATAAAACTGTGAATATATGGTGTATTTTACATGAAAAAAGAGGATTTTATCCAGAAAGATTCACTGCAGCAACGAAAAATCCCAAGAGGACCAAAAGATGCATAAAACTGAGAATATATGGTGTATTTTACATGAAAAATGATGTAACTGAGAGGCAAACAGAACAGTTAATTCTCTTAAACTGCTTAATCCAGTCCAAACACTTTTTCCACCATTTTAATAAATAAAATCAGTGTGAAAAACTAAGTGAACCGAACTTTCAGACTGGACCTTTGGGTTTACTTAAAAATGATTGGACGGCAGAAGAATAAACCAACGACACGCATTAAGAAACGGAAAGTTTTTAAGTCTCTCTCTCTGGTGGTCCACAGGGATCAATCCTCGGCCCACTTCTGTTTCTGTCTGTTTCTGTGTGTGAAAAACTAAGTGAACCCTTCCTGCTTCCACAGTTAGTAGCAGCCAGCAGCTGCTGATCAATGCTCTGATTAACTGATCATCAGCAGCTCGATAAAAGCAGAAGTTCTGTCAGTTTTCAGGTGTGTGTTAACACGATGCTGTTTGATCAGGGGTTCACTTAGTTTTAGACTCACTGCTGCTGAAGCTGCTGGATCAGAGGTTCACTTAGTTTTACACTCACTGCTGCTGAAGCTGCTGGATCAGGGGTTCACTTAGTTTTACACTCACTGCTGCTGAAGCTGCTGGATCAGGGGTTCACTTAGTTTTACACTCACTGCTGCTGAAGCTGCTGGATCAGGGGTTCACTTAGTTTTACTCACTGCTGCTGAAGCTGCTGGATCAGGGGTTCACTTAGTTTTACACTCACTGCTGCTGAAGCTGCTGGATCAGGGGTTCACTTAGTTTTACACTCACTGCTGCTGAAGCTGCTGGATCAGGGGTTCACTTAGTTTTACTCACTGCTGCTGAAGCTGCTGGATCAGGGGTTCACTTAGTTTTACACTCACTGCTGCTGAAGCTGCTGGATCAGGGGTTCACTTAGTTTTACACTCACTGCTGCTGAAGCTGCTGGATCAGGGGTTCACTTAGTTTTACACTGACCGGACCTGCAGTCACTCGTTTATTCTTCTACCTTTGTGAGGACCCTCGTTGCCTAATTACTCTAAAACCAACAGTCTGTGAACACTTTCGGGCCCAAACTGAGGTTCTGTTGCTCACTCAGGCCCAAAAGCTGTCCACAGTTTACGCTCCTGCCACAGAAACCTGTGTCTCCCTTTAAGAGTTCCGACTGTCGGCTCCCAAAATAAAACGTCTGGATCTATTTTAACCGAAGCACGGCTCTTTAATCACGATGAGAACAAAACAGTGGAACAAGACAACGATCTGCTGTCCTCGTTTCCTCTTACAGCAGCCTCGCGCATTTTTTACATGAAAAATGAGAATTTTATCCAGAAAGATTCACTGCAGCAACGGAAAATCCCAAGAGGACCAAAAGATGCATAAAACTGTGAATATATGGTGTATTTTACATGAAAAATGAGGATTTTATCCAGAAAGATTCACTGCAGCAACGAGGGGGAGGTTTCGGGTTTCTAAATCCAGTGGACTTTAAAGGCACTTCCGGCTAAAACAGGAGAAGAAGAGCAGCGTATAAATCTGACATCCCGCTGTCTGATTAATGCAGTCCCGGCTCAACTCTGAGCGGCGTTTCTTCCATTTGGAAACTGAAGTAACTGCTGTAAACAGCACTCCTGGTTATTTAAACCACCACAGAAGGAGCTTTTTAATGTTCAGAGACCTGCTGTGGTTCTGCAAACAGCTGCAGAAACAAGTTGGTTTTAGACCAAAAGTCTTCGTTTCCCCCGACAACCGAACTCAGACCAGAGGGATGCACGAGAAAAATGATGCTGCCGTAAACTTTAAACCTGCGACCACGAGTGTTTCTGATTCAGGAAACACTTTATGAAGCCTGGAAGGTTTTTATTTATCTATATTTTCTATATATAAGGAAACGCAGACTCATCGTCTCAGGCTTGTCCAGATTTACTGTAAAAAGTTAACTTATTAAATTCACAAAAACATTCATTAAACTCTTTTAATTAAGTGCAAAATTACAAAAAAATGTCATCTCAAGGCACTTCAATAATACAGTCCAATAGAAGCCGGTTTGAGTTCAATTCATTGTAATCATGATCAATCAAATCCAATTAATCAATTAAATTCAAAATTAGTCCAACAGATTAACTGAAACTTCTCTCTGATCCTGAGCTGCAGGAGGCGACTGTGGAGAGAAAAAACTCCCTTTAACAGGAAGAAACCTCCATCAGAACCAGAACCAGGAAGAAACCTCCATCAGAACCAGGAAGAAACCTCCATCAGAACCAGAACCAGGAAGAAACCTCCATCAGAACCAGGAAGAAACCTCCATCAGAACCAGAACCAGGAAGAAACCTCCATCAGAACCAGGAAGAAACCTCCATCCGAACCAGAACCAGGAAGAAACCATCAGAACCAGAACCAGGAAGAAACCTCCATCAGAACCAGAACCAGGAAGAAGAAACCTCCATCAGAACCAGGAAGAAACCTCCATCAGAACCAGAACCAGGAAGAAACCTCCATCAGAACCAGAACCAGGAAGAAACCTCCATCAGAACCAGAACCAGGAAGAAGAAACCTCCATCAGAACCAGGAAGAAACCTCCATCAGAACCAGAACCAGGAAGAAACCTCCATCAGAACCAGAACCAGGAAGGGTCCATCTGCCTGGACCAGCTGGGGCTGAGAGGACAGGAAAGAGGGGACAACAAGCAGCGTAACACCAGGCCAGAGATACCTGCTGAGAGAGAGAAACACAAGTTAATGATGTCAGAGGGAGGAGAGGTGCATCATGGGAGCTCCCCCAGCAGGCTGGGCCCACAGCAGCAGAACATGGAGGGAGGAGAGGTGCATCATGGGAGCTCCCCCAGCAGGCTGGGCCTACAGCAGCAGAACATGGAGGGAGGAGAGGTGCATCATGGGAGCTCCCCCAGCAGGCTGGGCCTACAGCAGCAGAACATGGAGGGAGGAGAGGTGCATCATGGGAGCTCCCCCAGCAGGCTGGGCCCACAGCAGCAGAACATGGAGGGAGGAGAGGTGCATCATGGGAGCTCCCCCAGCAGGCTGGGCCTACAGCAGCAGAACATGGAGGGAGGAGAGGTGCATCATGGGAGCTCCCCCAGCAGGCTGGGCCCACAGCAGCAGAACATGGAGGGAGGAGAGGTGCATCATGGGAGCTCCCCCAGCAGGCTGGGCCTACAGCAGCAGAACATGGAGGGAGGAGAGGTGCATCATGGGAGCTCCCCCAGCAGGCTGGGCCCACAGCAGCAGAACATGGAGGGAGGAGAGGTGCATCATGGGAGCTCCCCCAGCAGGCTGGGCCCACAGCAGCAGAACATGGAGGGAGGAGAGGTGCATCATGGGAGCTCCCCCAGCAGGCTGGGCCCACAGCAGCAGAACATGGAGGGAGGAGAGGTGCATCATGGGAGCTCCCCCAGCAGGCTGGGCCCACAGCAGCAGAACATGGAGGGAGGAGAGGTGCATCATGGGAGCTCCCCCAGCAGGCTGGGCCCACAGCAGCAGAACATGGAGGGAGGAGAGGTGCATCATGGGAGCTCCCCCAGCAGGCTGGGCCTACAGCAGCAGAACATGGAGGGAGGAGAGGTGCATCATGGGAGCTCCCCCAGCAGGCTGGGCCCCCAGCAGCAGAACTATGGGACTATAACACAGAAAGAAAGTCTCCCACCATGTGAGTAGCATCCGAAGTTCTGCGTCGAGGGACCGCGTTTCTCTGCAATATCTTGGGGGCGTGGCTGTGTGGTTTCAGGGCAGTAACCAATGGCAACCGAGGGGCAGTACGAGGTGAACGGGTGAATTTACAGCCTGGATGAACAAATGCACTTTAGATGGTTTTAAATGTCAACGAGCTTCTTCGCCGTAAACAGCCATGAAGACCAGAACTGCCGGAAATTACGTTCTGATTCGACCAATCACAGCCCTTACGGCACGTGCACTCAGGCTACGGCGTCGAAATGCCGGAGAAGCAAAAACGGCCATAAAATGAGTCTGTTTTGGACCAGTCTTTGCTCTTTGGCGCCCCCTGCAGGTGAGCGGATGTAATGCCTCTGTCGTAAAATCAAACAGAGTCTGACTAAAAAACGCCTCCAGAAGCCACCAAATATGTCGAGAAATGAGGGATTTGAATGTGTAAAATCAGCGTGAAAATAACTAAAACAAACCAAACATTTTTAGTTGAGAAGAACTCAATGTCCTGTTAATCTTAGACAGAACTGAGGAGCTAACCGAGGCTTCATCTGCGACTCAGAGGTGATGTGCTGATAAGTTTCTATTTAAAACATCTTCCGACATGTTCTGCGTTCATGACTGAACCCAACGCTGTTCTTTAGTGTTCTTAAACCCGACAGAAGCATCAGTTAAACCAGTTAAACACTTCTTATTCACTAGCTTAGTTCATTCATATAAAGTGACAACAGGTCCAGACTAAATTAACTAAATTAACTGTACGGCAGGAGAATATTTCAACACCATAACTCATTAAAAAGTGTTGAATTAGCCTGTTTTTGGTTGTGAACCCGCCCAGGTTTTTGAGTTTATTTAATTGGGGAAATCCAACCGATGAAGCTGATATTTGGTGGCGGGGAAACTGCGGCTAATGGCTAATAGCTACACGGTCCAGTGAGGTGGCGTCAAAAGATGAAGAAGGAGGAGAAAACACAGCAGAGAGGAGCAGAAAGTGAAGTTTCAGAGCCTGAAATGTACAGAAAGAAAGCAGTTTGTGTTTAAAGAGACTCAAAGAGCACCGAGAGCTGTACCTTTAGCCCAGATAACAGGTTTAAAGTAAGCAGCCAGCAGAAAGGAAAGGAGAACAGAGGAGGTGGACAGATGGGTGGAACAAAGCCGAGAGGTTCAGAGAAAAAGCAAACAGGGAGGCAGCAGAAGGCGTCGGTCTGAAGCCGGTTAATGAGCCGACATGAAAGAGAATTACTGAGCGAGGACGGTAATTAACGCCGGTGCAGGCCGGCCTGAGCGCTGCAGGTGGAGCGAGGCCTCGGTTACATCAGGTACAGGTGGAGATCCAACGGGAGTTTAAAGGGGGAATCAGCTTTTCCACGAGGAAACAAAGGCTGGTTTGAGCTTTTTCTGGAAAGTGCCACAGAAAGGAGGAGAATCTGGACTCAAACCTTTTCTCCACACTGAGCCTCACCTTTCTGTGTCACTTCAGCAGCTTTTCCACGTGGAAACAAAGGCTGGTTTGAGCTTTATCTGGAAAGTGCCACAGAAAGGAGGAGAATCTGGATTCAAACCTTTTCTCCACACTGAGCCTCACCTTTCTGTGTCACTTCAGCAGCTTTTCCACGTGGAAACAAAGGCTGGTTTGAGCTTCATCTGGAAAGTGCCACAGAAAGGAGGGGAATCTGGATTCAAACCTTTTCTCCACACTGAGCCTCACCTTTCTGCGTCACTTCAGCAGCTTTTCCACGTGGAAACAAAGGCTGGTTTGAGCTTCATCTGGAAAGTGCCACAGAAAGGAGGGGAATCTGGATTCAAACCTTTTCTCCACACTGAGCCTCACCTTTCTGTGTCACTTCAGCAGCTTTTCCACATGGAAACAAAGGCTGGTTTGAGCTTTATCTGGAAAGTGCCACAGAAAGGAGGAGAATCTGGATTCAAACCTTTTCTCCACACTGAGCCTCACCTTTCTGTGTCACTTCAGCAGCTTTTCCACATGGAAACAAAGGCTGGTTTGAGCTTTATCTGGAAAGTGCCACAGAAAGGAGGAGAATCTGGATTCAAACCTTTTCTCCACACTGAGCCTCACCTTTCTGTGTCACTTCAGCAGCTTTTCCACGTGGAAACAAAGGCTGGTTTGAGCTTTATTTGGAAAGTGCCACAGAAAGGAGGAGAATCTGGATTCAAACCTTTTCTCCACACTGAGCCTCACCTTTCTGTGTCACTTCAGCAGCTTTTCATTTGGGAACTGACTTCTTCATTTCCTGCTGAACTGGGGCCGCAGCGGAAGGTTTTAACACCATCTTTACTAACTGAAAAGACCGTGTCGCCACTTTAGAGGCTCTATCAGATCAATTCCTAAAGGAGCATCGCTTTCTCCTCTTCATTTGATGGAAATCCACCCGATAAAGTGACCAAGTCAATACTTGATGGAGAGGAAATTGCAGCTAATGGCCGTGGATCCCTTCCAGTTAACTTAGGAGGAACTTCGTAGAAAGCAGAAGTTAGACGGTTTAAAGTTTAAAGCAAGACAAGAGAAAGATGGAGCTGTGCTGCCTTCAGATTACTGGCTTTAAGTCCAGTCCATGCAACACATTCAGGTTTCTGTGTCTGCAGATGCTGATAAAAGCCGGCTCTGACTCCCTTCTGCAGGCCGTAAAGTTCCATTTTAACCCCTTTTCTATCTGTGCAACTACCAAGATGTGCTTTACAGCCCAGTGCCATAGTTCTGGGTCCATAAGAAGGACCTGCAGAGGCGAGGAATCCTTCAGATTCAGAATAAACGAGTGGAAGCTGAGGAAAAACGCTAATTAACCACCAACAGCTCATCTCTGTTGGACTCAGTTGTCTCTTTTCTTCTGTGAATTAGCAGTAAAACAACCCTAATTCAGACCAGTCTTCAGCTGTTGTGTCTGACTCCTTTGAGCTGTCAAGCGTTTCCGACGGCCGGAACTCCCACGCGACCTGAATGCAGCGTGGAGCTGTCTGAATCCCTGCTTCTGATTTCTGTTCCGGTTGATTTGTTTCCTCTTTTTGGGTCAGATCAGTCCACCTTTCGGTCACCGGGACACTTGCAGCTGACATCTGGCCTGAAATGCAGTCGATTTAATCTCTGCATCCGCCACAGAAAGCAAAGTAAACTCCTCTAAAGTCGCTCGAGTCCTTCCTCCGAGTCAAAGCTCCGCCTGAAGGTGGAAGCCAGGCTCTAAAAGGAGTCACAGCCATGAAATAAAGATGTGGAAGTTCAGGCCGAGAGAACTTTGCGATATTAGTTGACTTATTCATAATTATTCAACACATTATGGGATGATTTATTGATGTTTCCAGCCAGGTGAGGCAGAGGAAAAGGGGGTTTTATCCTGTTTTATCAGCCATGCAAAAGGCCAAAGGAGACGGAAACTGACAGTTTTCTGTTGGTTTGTGGTCAATAAAACACTTTGAACTCTGAAACATTTAGCAGCTGCAGGAATGGTGTTAAAGTCCCGAGTTTCAGGATTTATCCTGTTATCAGGTCAGTTTTCAGTCACTTTTCTCCTGATTTTTGTCTTTTTCTGGTAATTTTATGACTTTTCTGTCAGTTTTTAGTCACTTTTCTCCTGATTTTTGTCTCTTTGTGGTAATTTTATGACTTTTCTGTCCGTTTTTAGTCACTTTTCTCCTGATTTTTGTCTCTTTCTGGTAATTTTATGACTTTTCTGTCAGTTTTTAGTCACTTTTCTCCTGATTTTTGTCTTTTTATGGTAATTTTATGACTTTTCTGTCAGTTTTTAGTCACTTTTCTCCTGATTTTTGTCTCTTTCTGGTAATTTTATGACTTTTCTGTCAGTTTTTAGTCACTTTTCTCCTGATTTTTGTCTCTTTCTGGTAATTTTATGACTTTTCTGTCAGTTTTTAGTGGTTTTCTGTCTTTTATTGTCATAATTGTGCCTCTTCTGTGGCTGTTAGGTTTGTTTTTGGGTCTCTTTTGTGTTCATTTGTAGTTGTTTTTTATTTCTTTGTCGTAGTTTATAAGTTTTCATCTTTTTGTATTTGTTTAGTTAATTCTTGTGGTTTTTTTATGATTTTACCAGTTATTTTGTCTCTCTTTTTAGTTTTATTTGTAGCTCTTTTTAACATCGAGAGTATTTTATTGTTCTTTTAGCTCTTTTTCTGTATTTCTCTGCAGATGTTTTGTATTGGTTTAGTTAATTCTTGTTTTTTTATGATTTTCTTGTCTTTTACCAGTTATTTTGTCTCTTTTTAGTTTTCTTTGTAGCTCTTTTTAACATTGAGAGTATTTTATTGTTCTTTTAGCTGTTTTTCTGTATTTCTCTGCAGATGTTTTGTATTTCTCATTCCTTTACTTTTTCTATCTTCTCATTTTCGTGTCTCCATAGCTGCTTTATGCCTCCTTATAGTTGTTTTCTTGCAGTCATTTTGTATCCTGGTGTGGATGTTTTCTGTCTCTGATGTTTGTTTTTCCATCTCTGTGTCATTTTGTGTCTCTTTTCTTCGCTGTTTTAGCCCATTCTGGTCACTTTGTGTCATTCTTTATGTCTTTGCTGATGCTTTATTGTTCTTTTCTTGCGTTTGTTCGTCTCTGTGTCATTTTGGGTCAGCTCATAGTTGTTTTGTGTCTGTTTGTGTTATTTTCGTGCCTCCCTCTGGTCTCCTGGGCCCCTGAAACAGGCCTGACGGACTCCTTCAGCCCTGCAGCTGTGCTGCCATCACACTGACCCGTGTGGGAAGCTCCTGGATGACATCTGGGGATGAGGTGAGCTGTGGAAATCTTCCATTATGTTTGGAGGACAAAGCGTGGGCTGAAGCCTCGGCCTCACGGCTGATTAAGCTTTCCGAACATGCAGAGATGCTCCTTTGGGCCTCTTCCATCCATTAGGCTCTGAGGAGGTAAATGAGGCGTGAGCCCCCGCTGCTCTGCTCACCTCGCATCAGAACAACAGCGGACACCAAGGAACCTGATGAATATGCACAGCTGCACTTGTTATTGTTCAGCAGAGAAGCTGCACTCGGGCTCTGAGGAGCAGAGGAAGTCCCACTGTGGACCAGTAATGACTCGTGAGTCACAGCTTCTGGCATATGTCTAGTTTTTGGATTCCAGAGGTGAATCTCTCCTCATCTCAGCTCAACATTTGGCTTCTTTTGATAGCAAAGCAGTTTGATGCGGCAGGCGGCCTTCGAGCCTTTTTCACGCCTCGGACCATGAAATCTGTTTGAAGAAATAAAGAGTGGGATTTATTCCTTAATTTCCTGGTGCGATACATGCTGGTTTAACGCAGAGTGAAGCTTTATGTCCAAGAGGCTGTGCAGAATCTCAGGGAATCAACACGTCTGCAGGAATAAGGCGTCGACACCGACAGGAATCAGACTAAAGAGCTGGACTTTATGGCCTGTTCTTTCAGCACAATCATCTTTTCAGCATCCCACAGCGGCCTGAATGAAGCTTGCAGGTCATTTATAACCTTAGCTGGGAGTTCTGAGCCCAGAAATGCAACCAAAGCACTGTTTTGCATTGTGATGTCACAGATTTAGTGACATTTATGGTCACTGGACACCTTCATGGCCTCTTCAACATGATAACACATGTATTTGCATGGCTGTGCATGTGCAGGGTTCAGAGAGAGATTTAATCTCACAGCTGCAGGAGGATCCAGGGAGAAACACATTTATTAAAACACTGACTCCCCTCATCCTCCATTTTCCACCATTTTCACATGTTTATCTTTTTAAAATGGATTAAACTTGAGTTGAATTATTTATTCTGCCTTTTTCACCACAAAGTACACATAACTTTATGAATGTTAATCATTTTATCATCATCTGCATGAGTTTAAACACATTTTACTCTTCATGGGTCATGAATCCTGCTACGCCGCCTTAAAACACTTATTTAAGGTGGACTCGGACACTGTTAAGTTAACGAATGTATTCCATAAAAGAGGAAAGCAAAGGGGTCAAATGTCTGTTTATCCCTGAAACAGCAACAAGACAAAGGCATGTTCTTCTCACATTAAGGTCTCTGAATATCCCGTTTGCATCATAGACGGGTGTCAGAGGGGAAAACCCAGCCTCACACTCTGAAATCTCCTCATTTAGATGCATTTTTAATCAGTCTGACAGGCCTTCAGACATAAAACAGACATGCTATCAGATCTCAGCGCTGATGGCTCAGTTATATGTTGTCAAATCAATGAGATGAAAGCCCAAAATAAGATGAAGTTTCTTTTACTCTTCAGACTTCAGATGAAATCTGATCTTTAGCTCTGATTGGAAGTGATGCCCCTGAGCTGTTCTCCATCCATCATGTTCAGTCCTCACCTGAGTTGGTTCCTCCTCTGGGAGCTTTGAGTCGTTTCTGTTCCTCTCAGCGTTGCCTCGTGATTTAATCCCCTCACATTCTGCTGTAATTTCATCTGTCAAGCTGCAGCTTTCTGCACAAAGCGCAGCCGAAGCCACAGTTGCAGATTCCTCGCAGTTTTTCTTCTTCTGCAATCCAATTTGATGTACTAATGATCCTGGTTTCCATGCTGAATGCCGGAGGGGAGCAGCCTGCCATGAGCCCACTTTGCAGGTGCTGCTGTGATGAATTTCCATGTTGTGAGTCAGATGTTTCTCCCTAACAGGCTCTGGTTGGGTTTCTAAACTCATTTTATACTCTGAGACTGTGTGGCGGTGCAGAATTACCTCCTTTTGTTGCTCGGTTTGATTGCACTCGGTCCCAAATCACACTTTCAGAACCGCAGGAGGGTTGGAAAGTGGTTAGTTTCAAAGAGCTTTTCTGATGAAAAGTTCACACACCGATGAAAAGAAAATGGGTTTGATATCCCTGCTCAGAGATCTATCCATCTATCTATCTATCTATCTATCCATCTATCCATCTATCTATCCATCTATCCATCCATCCATCCATCTATCTATCTATCTATCTATCTATCTATCTATCCATCTATCTATCCATCTATCTATCCATCTATCTATCTAGCTATCTATCTATCTATCCATCTATCTATCTATCTATCTATCTATCTATCCATCCATCTATCCATCCATCCATCTATCTATCATCCATCTATCTATCTATCTATCTATCTATCTATCTATCTATCTATCCATCTATCCATCTATCCATCTATCCATCTATCCATCTATCCATCTATCCATCTATCCATCTATCCATCTATCCATCTATCCATCTATCCATCTATCCATCCATCCATCTATCCATCCATCCATCCATCTCTGGAGTAACTTTGTGGCTCAGAGGCTGAGACGGCCTTAAAGAAACCTTTATTTCAGGTAGAACCGGCTGTCTTGCTTTTATGGGATGTAACACTTTCAGAACCGGCTCCATCTGCCATCTTTGAGAAGAAGTGAAGAACAAAAGCAGAATGGAAGTGTGAGTTTCAGACTTGATGCTCATTTGGTTAAAACTCTGTGAGTCGTGGACCTGAAAGCTTAGAATAATGCTGACTGTGGGATGATTAATGGCAGTAAAGCTGTCCTTTAACTCCGAGGAGCATCATTTTTTGGTGTTTGATAAGTTTAAACCTAAGGAGAAGAAGAGCTGCTGGAGCAGATTTACCGGTTCCACTTTCCTACAGACGGGATCGAACCTGTGACCTTTCTCTCTGCTTCCTCCAGCTCAGGGAGAGTTTTTGCTGATGATGCGAGGATTAAAGCGCTCCTCCCTGCAGCTGGCGGCCCCCCCGCCAGCCCTGAACAACCGGCTCAGTGTGAACGCCGAGTCGGTGTCCTGATAAATCTGCGAATCATCAGCTCCAAAACACACAGTCAGTCACAGAGTCCCAAAGAAGCCTCAAAACCATCAAATGGCTTTGAAGAGTGCTGTGGTTGCCATGACAGCCGATATAAGAAGTAATTAGAGGGTGATTTAAAAGCTGATTGGCTGCTAATGGTTTGTAAAAAAGGAGCAGATAACTGGATCAGAGAGATGAGACGATAAGGTGTCGGCTTCTCACCGGAAATCAGAACGTTTTGGATCAAATCTGAACCAAACTGGGATGGATTTACTGAATTTACAGTGAAAAGGACCCAAAACATGTGAATATCTCTGAAGGAGTGGGAGCCCTGAGGAGGGGAGGCAGCAACTTTCCTTCTGGAGGAGCTCAGCAGCCGGAGTTTGTTCAGGGGAAGAAAAAAATGTGTTTGAACAAACATTGATTCAGTTTGTGATAAACTCAGCAATAAACATCTTTAAGCATGATTAGGTCAGTAAAATGGTTCAAGATAAATATCACAAAGTGCTACTTAGCTTTTAAAAGATTTAAAATTCCTGTTGTAGTTGCCAGTGTTGCAACAGCTCTGTTTCCTTTAGTCCTCAGACTTTATGATGCACAGCAAGCAGCCCTGATCACATGACCTCAGGCCTGATCACATGACCTCAGCCCCTGATCACATGACCTCAGGCCTGATCACATGACCTCAGGCCCTGATCACATGACCTCAGCCCTGATCACATGACCTCAGGCCCTGATCACATGACCTCAGGCCTGATCACATGACCTCAGGCCCTGATCACATGACCTCAGCCCTGATCACATGACCTCAGGCCTGATCACATGACCTCAGGCCTGATCACATGACCTCAGGCCCTGATCACATGACCTCAGCCCTGATCACATGACCTCAGGCCCTGATCACATGACCTCAGCCCTGATCACATGACCTCAGGCCCTGATCACATGACCTCAGGCCTGATCACATGACCTCAGGCCCTGATCACATGACCTCAGCCCTGATCACATGACCTCAGGCCTGATCACATGACCTCAGGCCTGATCACATGACCTCAGGCCCTGATCACATGACCTCAGCCCTGATCACATGACCTCAGCCCTGATCACATGACCTCAGCCCTGATCACATTAACCTCAGGCCTGATCACATGACCTCAGGCCCTGATTACAGGACCTCAGGCCCTGATCACATGACCTCAGGCCTGATCACATGACCTCAGGCCCTGATCACATGACCTCAGGCCTGATCACATGACCTCAGGCCCTGATCACATGACCTCAGGCCCTGATCACAGGACCTCAGGCCTGATCACAGGACCTCAGGCCCTGATCACATGACCTCAGGCCCTGATCACAGGACCTCAGGCCCTGATCACATGACCTCAGGCCCTGATCACATGACCTCAGGCCCTGATCACAGGACCTCAGGCCTGATCACATGACCTCAGGCCTGATCACAGGACCTCAGGCCTGATCACAGGACCTCAGGCCCTGATCACATGACCTCAGCCCTGATCACATGACCTCAGCCCTGATCACATTAACCTCAGGCCTGATCACATGACCTCAGGCCCTGATTACAGGACCTCAGGCCCTGATCACATGACCTCAGGCCTGATCACATGACCTCAGGCCCTGATCACAGGACCTCAGGCCTGATCACAGGACCTCAGGCCTGATCACATGACCTCAGCCCTGATCACATGACCTCAGGCCAGATCACATGACCTCAGGCCCTGATCACAGGACCTCAGCCCTGATCACATTAACCTCAGGCCTGATCACATGACCTCAGGCCCTGATTACAGGACCTCAGGCCCTGATCACAGGACCTCAGGCCCTGATCACATGACCTCAGGCCCTGATCACATGACCTCAGGCCCTGATCACAGGACCTCAGGCCTGATCACATGACCTCAGGCCTGATCACATGACCTCAGGCCTGATCACATGACCTCAGGCCCTGATCACAGGACCTCAGGCCCTGATCACATGACCTCAGGCCTGATCACATGACCTCAGCCCTGATCACATGACCTCAGGCCCTGATTACAGGACCTCAGGCCCTGATCACATGACCTCAGGCCCTGATCACATGACCTCAGGCCTGATCACATGACCTCAGGCCCTGATCACATGACCTCAGGCCCTGATCACATGACCTCAGGCCCTGATCACAGGACCTCAGCCCTGATCACATGACCTCAGGCCTGATCACAGGACCTCAGCCCTGATCACATGACCTCAGACCCTGATCACGTGACCTCAGGCCTGATCACATGACCTCAGGCCCTGATCACATGACCTCAGGCCCTGATCACATGACCTCAGGCCCTGATCACATGACCTTATAACACACAGCTGTGACTTCATATGCAGCTCTGCTTGTTCCAAGAGTCCAAATGATTTTCTAAACAGTCAAATAATCTATATAATCTATATTTAACTACAGGCTGGACCACATCTGTAAGTTTACTCCAAACACTAATAAGCTGCCCCCCCCCCTCCTGAAACTGTGTCTGCACACATGATTAAATGCTGCAGCATGACTACATCTCAGAAAGTGATATAATGACAAATAAAGGCCCATGTGACTTGCTACTGTGTGTGTGGTGACCTAGATGAGTGCATCATCTAATAAAGCTGAAATACTATCAAAGAAGCAGCTTTTTTCCCCCCGAACGCCACAAAGAAGCCATGTTATACTCCCATCTCTCCTTCCAGAGGAGTGGCACAGACTGTGAGCACCGCGGCACGCTCTGACGGGCGCCGTTTGAAGCCACCAACGGGCCTTTGAGCCAGGCAGCGCTGCCTGGTGGATGTCATCAGCGGGAATCATCGTGCCGCTCTCATCTCAGGCCAATTAACCGGCTGCTGTGTGCGCTGGGGAGGAAACACGAGGCTGTTTGCTGTCTGATCCTGACTGACAGCTCAACTGCTGCTGCTCTTTAACTCGCTTTCATCCACAGAGCAGCTGTTTTACAGTCTGACTCACTGTCCATGAGGCTTTGATGCAAGTCAGCGCTGAAGTGGCGACGGCAGCCGGCTGCAGGTGCAGGTGCAGGTGCAGGTGCAGCAGAGGCTTCAGCTTCCCCCCCCGACCGGTCGCTGCGTGCAGATTTGCTGTAAACTGACCTACAAACAGCCTCGGCACACGCCTTGCAGAGTCAGTCATGTTGCAGTCTCTCATGTCCTCTGCCCACCTCAGCATGAAGTCCTGCCCCTTGCATCCCGTTTCCATGGAAACGCATCAAATTACGGGAGAGGAAAGAAATCAAAGTCGCCTGACATTTACAGAGATAAGAGGAGTGAAACGATTGAGCATGCAGGGCGCGTGCTTTTATTTCCCTCCTGTGCTTTTCCACGCTTTCCTCAAATCTTTTTATTTCTACCGGTCACACAGCTGTGCATCCATCCTCCCTCAAACAAATACCCAGAAGGATGAGTAGATTCCTCCTCTGCTCTCCTCTCTCCTCCTCCCAGAGCTCTAGCTCCCGCTGACAGCTGAATGGCTGAAAGTTTTTCCTCTCTTTGCTTCCTGCAGGAGACAAAGGCAGGAAGGAAGATGGAGGACAGTTTGCATTTTAACTCCTGGTTTTGATTTGGAAGACAACTGGTTCCACTCAGAGCCACTCGATAGCTCATATTAAAAGGTATCTGGAGTTGATGGTCAACATTCCCCCCCTCAGGGACGTCGGGGGGCTAATCATCGACATCTTGGCATCCTCACGCTCTCTTCTGCGACTGCCACACATCTCAAACTGAACTTTCTCTCCATCACTTGAGATTCTGGTCCGTATCAGCCTTGTGTTTCTCTCCTGAGAAGTGGTTTGAATACGCTCCAGATCCTCTGAGACAGCCTTCTTCTGACAGGACTTTTGTTTTCTTTATTTAGTGCATTTTGTATCTGTGATGAAGCTGCTTTTCCTTGTCTTCGTGAGCATGAATCGTGTTTTTCTGTGAGGATAAAACTGATTCAGCGTCCTCCTTCGGTTCAGCCATGAGGCGACGCTGCAGCCGCTTCTCTTTGCTCAGATTAAACTGACTTCTGGCACTTTCCCCTGAACATAACAGCTGAACAATGACTGTCGGAAAGAAGGAAATAACTTGAGCCGAAGTGATCGACTCCATCGGTGGCAGAGAAACAGAGAAGATTCTGAAATATTTGGTTTCGAATGTCAGACCTTTTAAAATGTTTCTCAGGCTCCTGTTCAAAATTTCAGAGGCATGACATCATTTTTTTATGCACTTTGGATTTTTAATGCCAAAGAAAATGAAGATTTGAGAAACAGATGAACAAGAAGCCGGGAGAGCATGTTGTAAAGGATGCAGAGAAAGTGCATCAGGGCTGAAACGAGGAAGCAGAAAGAAGACAAAAGCAAAGGCAGGATGGTGATGGCTGGTAAAAAGGGATTCGGGGCATTAAATAAAAGAGGGAAGACATCAGTTGGCTTCCTCCTTTCCTGCTTCAGCTCGACTCTGATTCTGCTCTGCGCTGACATCACAGGAACACATTTGCCTGTAATGTGCTCAGAGTAAATGCGACTTGTTATTTCCGGCCTTTGGTGCTCCACAAAGTGCTTTGAGCCTTAAGTGCTTTTGTTAAAACTGCTTCGGTAAACAACTCGAACAGAAGCAGGTCGGCCCTGCCGGACTGGCTTTGAACGCCACGCCTCTGATGCTCACTGACAGCCTCACGCTCACTTCAGGTGTTTGGCTGTTGGTTAAAGGAGCAGGTCGCATTTTCTTCTTCGTGTGTCGGGGGTTTGAAGAAGAAATCCCGAGTTTCTTCTTGAGGAAACGCGTTATGATGGGATGTCATCACACAGGAACAGAGACGAAGGACGAATGAAAAGTTAATCCATGTCGTGACGTTGATGCAAACTGTTTAAATGCTTTAAGTTGTTCATCTCTCACTGTTCTGCACTTTAACAGCTTCAGATATTTAGACCTTTTCTTGCTTGTTTCCTTTTTGCCATCACTTAAAGGGGAACTCCGGGTGTTTTTAAACCTTATTTCTGGCATGAAATACGTTCATCTGCTCACTGAGAACAGTTTGGTGAAAGTCGGCGTCCTTCAGAAGATATTTAGATAACTGGAGATCCATATAACGGAGAGAACAGGGCTTAGAGGATGCAGCCTCTAAATAAGGCATTATCTGTCTTTATTTCACCAATACTTTAAGAAGAATGAATGAATGAACGTGTGCTATAGCTCTGTTAGCTCATAGCTGCTGTTATGTGGCTACTTGCAGCTATAGGAGAGCTAACGGAGGGATTTCTACACAGGCACTCTACTGGGCCCACTTCATCCACACGCCCCCCTGCAGCACAGTTTATTCACTCCGTGCTCTGTGACAGTCGGCTAACTTCACACAGAGTTTGCTGCTGATAGTTTTGTGCAACATGGCAGGATATTTATCCGATTTAGACAATGTGAACGACGACTTTGAGTAAGATGGACGTTCTTACAGGAGTAAATAAACTGTGCTGCAGGGGGGCGTGTGGATGAAGTGGTCCCAGTAGAGTGCCTGTGTAGAAATCCCTCCGTTAGCTCTCCTATAGCTGCAAGTAGCCACATAGCAGCAGCTATGAGCTAACAGAGCTATAGCACACGTTCCTTCATTCATTCTTCTTAAAGTATTGGTAAAGCATTGAGTAGACGAACGTATTTCATGCCAGAAATAAGGTTTAAAAATACTGGAGTTCCCCTTATCTGGCATCTTGTTTTATTTGGAGGATTTTTGCAGCTGGTTTTCAGTAGCTTCTCCTGCTCCTTGTTTGTAACGACCTCCTTCAGCATGTATTTCCTTTGTTTGACACCAGATCACCGCTGCTGACCTCAGTCTGTCTTTGTTGTAGCTTCCTCTGTTGGTCAGTCCTGTTTCCTCTGAGGTTTTGGTTCTTGTTGGTTTCCACTTTGCCTCCTTGCTGTTTCTGCCTCAGAAACATCTTCTCATGAAGCTTGAGTTTCGACACCGTCCTGCTTCCAGCATCGGACCCTTTCCCTTCTCGCTGTGAGAGTTTGACATATAAATAACAGATGAATCATGAACAGAGAGATGGATGTGACTGAGACAAACTGAAGGAGATCTTCTGCTTTAGACTCATAACTGACGAGGTGAAGCTGACCTTTGTGGTAATTACACCTCGCTGTTTATAACAATTAGAGGCTGATTTTACTCAAGTGAAGCAGTTGGAAGGTGAGGCCTGATTACTCTGAGTAAAGGAAAACTAAACCACAAACTAACCTAAGAAAGGTGCTTCAGAGTCAGCTGATTTATCTGAATTTATTCCAGACTTTTCCTGTAACAGCTTATTAATATCTTCACCAAATTAGTTTCTTTTTATTCTAATAAGTGGTCTCAAACACTCGAAACGCTCTGAAAAGGTTATAATTTCCTAACATTTAGCTTTTCTTTACTTTCTAACTTTCTCCACAAACTTTAAATTACAAAAATTGTGATATTTTCCAAAAATCCACACAAGAAGAGTCTAAAACTTCAATACTTTCCATGTTCAAATGAAAAATATGAAAATTTTCTGGATATCGTTGTTGGTTTTGATGACTTTTTGAGTGTTTTTCACCTTCCTAAGCTGAAATCCAGCCAGATGTGGGGTTTTGTTGGAGGTTTCCTGCTGTTAAAGGAGAGTTTTTCCTTCCCACAGTCACCAAGTGCAGCCTATTTTATCACTTTATTCTAACAGACACCTAAGAGTGTGTTCCTCACTCATAAGTTGGGGAAGTTTGGGATGAAACCAGCAATATTCTGACTGAAAGCTCACTTGAATACTTGAAACTTGAATACTTTCCATGTTCAAATGAAAAATATGAACATTTTCTGAATATTGTTGTTGGTTTTGGTGACTTTTTGAGTGTTTTTCACCTTCCTAAGCTGAAATCCAGCCAGATGTGGGGTTTTGTTGGAGGTTTCAAGCTGAACTCGACTGCTGCCATCAGCCCTTAGTATTCATCAAGCTTCTCGTGTTCTTTCTCCTTCGTTTTCCTCTCATTTGCTCCACATCACGACTGTGTTTTTCTGCAGTTTGTCGGTCAGTCGTCACGTTCTTTATCAGTCCTGATCTGGAAGCAGTTGGAAGGTGAGGCCTGATTACGCCGAGTAAAGGAAAACAAAACCACAAACTAACGTAAGAAAGGTGCTTCAGAGTCAGCTGATTTATCTGAATTTATTCCAGACTTTTCCTGTGACAACTTATTAATATCTTCACCAAATTAGTTTCTTTTTATTCTAATAAGTGGTCTCAAACACTCGAAACGTTCCGAAAAGGTTATAATTTCCTAACATTTAGCTTTTCTTTACTTTCTAATTTTCTCCACAAACTTTAAATTACAAAAATTGTGATATTTTCCAAAAATCCACACAAAAAGAGTCTAAAACTTGAATACTTTCCATGTTCAAATGAAAAATATGAACATTTTCTGGATATCGTTGTTGGTTTTGATGACTTTTTGAGTGTTTTTCACCTTCCTAAGCTGAGATCCAACCAGATGTGGGGTTTTGTTGGAGGTTTCCTGCTGTTAAAGGAGAGTTTTTCCTTCCCACAGTCACCAAGTGCAGCCTATTTTATCACTTTATTTTAACAGACACCTATGAGTGTGTTCCTCACTCATAAGTTGGGGAAGTTTGGGATGAAACCAGCAATATTCTGACTGAAAGCTCACTTGAATACTTGAAACTTGAATACTTTCCATGTTCAAATGAAAAATATGAACATTTTCTGGATATTGTTGTTGGTTTTGATGACTTTTTGAGTGTTTTTCACCTTCCTAAGCTGAAATCCAGCCAGATGTGGGGTTTTGTTGGAGGTTTCCTGCTGTTAAAGGAGAGTTTTTCCTTCCCACAGTCACCAAGTGCAGCCTATTTTATCACTTTATTCTAACAGACACCTATGAGTGTGTTCCTCACTCATAAGTTGGGGAAGTTTGGGATGAAACCAGCAATATTCTGACTGAAAGCTCACTTGAATACTTGAAACTTGAATACTTTCCATGTTCAAATGAAAAATATGAACATTTTCTGAATATTGTTGTTGGTTTTGGTGACTTTTTGAGTGTTTTTCACCTTCCTAAGCTGAAATCCAGCCAGATGTGGGGTTTTGTTGGAGGTTTCCTGCTGTTAAAGGAGAGTTTTTCCTTCCCACAGTCACCAAGTGCAGCCTATTTTATCACTTTATTCTAACAGACACCTAAGAGTGTGTTCCTCACTCATAAGTTGGGGAAGTTTGGGATGAAACCAGCAATATTCTGACTGAAAGCTCACTTGAATACTTGAAACTTGAATACTTTCCATGTTCAAATGAAAAATATGAACATTTTCTGGATATTGTTGTTGGTTTTGATGACTTTTTGAGTGTTTTTCACCTTCCTAAGCTGAAATCCAGCCAGATGTGGGGTTTTGTTGGAGGTTTCAAGCTGAACCCGACTGCTGCCATCAGCCCTTAGTATTCATCAAGCTTCTCGTGTTCTTTCTCCTTCGTTTTCCTCTCATTTGCTCCACATCACGACTGTGTTTTTCTGCAGTTTGTCGGTCAGTTGTCACGTTCTTTATCAGTCCTGATCTGGAAGTCTCAGAGGAACCTTTAGAGATATCTCCCACTCTGACTTTGGGGCTTCCAACCCTTACAATACAGAAGATATGGATGATCCTCACTGACAGCATCAGAGTCACACCAACAGCTGTACAGAGGACTCAGTGTTTTATTAATAGGTGACCTATTAGAGTTCCCCATGCTGAGAGTGTCTGAACTGTCATCAGGAGCTGAGACAAACGCTTTGAAGCAGAACACCTGCTGCGTTACAGGGAAATTCTGCCTCATCAGATATGTCAGGACTGGCTGGAGTCGATGAATCTATCGAGCGACACAGAGAGCCAAATGCTGTTGTTTAAAGATTAATCATCTGACTGCAAAGCAAAGCTGTGATGGAGACACACAATGGATCAATACGACCACGAAAGGCCCGCGAAGAGTCTGCAGCCAGCAGAAGCTGTGCAGAGCTTTCCAAACATCTGTGAAAGCCACTGAAGATGTGAGCAGGAGGAAACCAGAGGGACTGTTTTCTCTCTGCTCACAGCTTCATGTCAGATGGGGATAAAATCTGTTTGTGACAGAGTAGATATTTACTTTTAAATCGGTTCAAAGTGTAGGATTAACAAGCCGCCTCCTCTCCCCTTAATCCTCTCACCTCCACGTTTAAGATTAAGACAACCTGAAAGTATGTGGCTCTGAACAGCTTCTGGTAGGAGGACGGAGGAGTCCAGGAGGCTGAAACAGCATGAATTAGATGCACTTTAATCAGCTCCTTTCCATCTTCTCTTTACTCTCACCTGGTTGCCTCCTACCTGATCACCTCAGAACTACTTTTTGTTGAATCTCCACCATAAAATCCTGTTTTTAACCTAAACCTGACGTCCATAATATGACAAAAAGTGCAGCGGCTGAGGATTTCTCCACTAAATCTGCTGATGTCAGACAGTTTCATGTCTGGAGGCTAGCAGCCTATTTTATCACTTTATTCTAACAGACACCTAAGAGTGTGTTCTTCACTCATAAGTTGGGGAAGTTTGGGATGAAACCAGCAATATTCTGACTGAAAGCTCACTTGAATACTTGAAACTTGAATACTTTCCATGTTCAAATGAAAAATATGAACATTTTCTGGATATTGTTGTTGGTTTTGGTGACTTTTTGAGTGTTTTTCACCTTCCTAAGCTGAAATCCAACCAGATGTGGGGTTTTGTTGGAGGTTTCCTGCTGTTAAAGGAGAGTTTTTCCTTCCCACAGTCACCAAGTGCAGCCTATTTTATCACTTTATTCTAACAGACACCTATGAGTGTGTTCCTCACTCATAAGTTGGGGAAGTTTGGGATGAAACCAGCAATATTCTGACTGAAAGCTCACTTGAAACTTGAATACTTTCCATGTTCAAATGAAAAATATGAACATTTTCTGGATGTTGTTGTTGGTTTTGATGACTTTTTGAGTGTTTTTCACCTTCCTAAGCTGAAATCCAGCCAGATGTGGGGTTTTGTTGGAGGTTTCCTGCTGTTAAAGGAGAGTTTTTCCTTCCCACAGTCACCAAGTGCAGCCTATTTTATCACTTTATTCTAACAGACACCTAAGAGTGTGTTCTTCACTCATAAGTTGGGGAAGTTTGGGATGAAACCAGCAATATTCTGACTGAAAGCTCACTTGAATACTTGAAACTTGAATACTTTCCATGTTCAAATGAAAAATATGAACATTTTCTGGATATTGTTGTTGGTTTTGGTGACTTTTTGAGTGTTTTTCACCTTCCTAAGCTGAAATCCAACCAGATGTGGGGTTTTGTTGGAGGTTTCCTGCTGTTAAAGGAGAGTTTTTCCTTCCCACAGTCACCAAGTGCAGCCTATTTTATCACTTTATTCTAACAGACACCTATGAGTGTGTTCCTCACTCATAAGTTGGGGAAGTTTGGGATGAAACCAGCAATATTCTGACTGAAAGCTCACTTGAAACTTGAATACTTTCCATGTTCAAATGAAAAATATGAACATTTTCTGGATGTTGTTGTTGGTTTTGATGACTTTTTGAGTGTTTTTCACCTTCCTAAGCTGAAATCCAGCCAGATGTGGGGTTTTGTTGGAGGTTTCCTGCTGTTAAAGGAGAGTTTTTCCTTCCCACAGTCACCAAGTGCAGCCTATTTTATCACTTTATTCTAACAGACACCTAAGAGTGTGTTCCTCACTCATAAGTTGGGGAAGTTTGGGATGAAACCAGCAATATTCTGACTGAAAGCGCACTTGAATACTTGAAACTTGAATACTTTCCATGTTCAAATGAAAAATATGAACATTTTCTGGATGTTGTTGTTGGTTTTGATGACTTTTTGAGTGTTTTTCACCTTCCTAAGCTGAAATCCAGCCAGATGTGGGGTTTTGTTGGAGGTTTCCTGCTGTTAAAGGAGAGTTTTTCCTTCCCACAGTCACCAAGTGCAGCCTATTTTATCACTTTATTCTAACAGACACCTAAGAGTGTGTTCCTCACTCATAAGTTGGGGAAGTTTGGGATGAAACCAGCAATATTCTGACTGAAAGCGCACTTGAATACTTGAAACTTGAATACTTTCCATGTTCAAATGAAAAATATGAACATTTTCTGGATGTTGTTGTTGGTTTTGATGACTTTTTGAGTGTTTTTCACCTTCCTAAGCTGAAATCCAGCCAGATGTGGGGTTTTGTTGGAGGTTTCCTGCTGTTAAAGGAGAGTTTTTCCTTCCCACAGTCACCAAGTGCAGCCTATTTTATCACTTTATTCTAACAGACACCTAAGAGTGTGTTCCTCACTCATAAGTTGGGGAAGTTTGGGATGAAACCAGCAATATTCTGACTGAAAGCTCACTTTTCCTCCTGAGCTTCATCCACCCTGATAACACTTCATCTGGTGGGTAACACACATGCTTCAGTGGTGCCAGAAGGACCCAGAAGGAAATCCTTCCCGTGAAAATGAAGAATAAAAGAATTGTCAGAGAAACAGTGGCCCTGCTGCAAAGTGCTGCTGGAAGAAACCTTCCTGCCCCATCAGTGCAATCATCCGCTCAGGAAGAACACTGAAATGCATGAATTTACCAAATAACTACACGTAAAATAAGGTAAAACCCATTTCCCCTCGTAGAAAAGTGCCATGCAGAGGCAGAGGTTCACTCAAAGCTGTAATTTGCAGGTAATCGGAGATTTGATGGATTCAAACAAGACAACAACAGAATAAAGCAGAGTTTTGAGTTATCTTTTCAGAATATATCTTAAACTCCCTGCAGGTGGGGAACGTTGTGCTCTGTGACCCTCTGCAGGCCTGGCATTCGGACCAATTATCCCACAGTTATTGCTCCTGGCGTCTGATTCTGGGTCAGATTGAGCAGTTTTCAGAGGGAGAGAAGCTGCCTCTCTGCAGCTTCACTGTCTCGGTGTCTGGAGTATTTCAGCCTACCTCACAGGTTCTGGAAAGTCCTCTTCATCACTGTCTGTTCTCCTGCCTCTGAGCAATAAAGAGAGAAAGAGAGCTGAGGAGAAGATCATGAGGTCTGCAGTTTAGTTCACTTTAGTTTCCATGAGGGAGCGCAGCAGGAGAAGCTACAATCAATAACAGGCTTGGCCTCAAAGGGCATTGATATTCAATTAAAGGATGTATGTTGGCGGCTGCAGTGGACACAAACCTTTCTGCTAAACTGCAAATCCAACAAGTAATATTTTATGTTGAAGGATAATTAAAGTTAAATGCTGCAGGGACAGAAAGTTGGTGCAAAAATCATTTGTGGCTCCTGCATGGAGCTAAAGTTTATAAGGTGGATCATGTTCATTTCCTGTTGGCCCTTATCTGCATTTTATCTCGTTTTATTGGAGCCATGTGAGTCATATTTTCCCCAAACTTTCTGAAAAACCCAACGAAGACTTAGAATAGCGCCTGTGTGAGTGAGAGGGTCGCTTCAGGGCAGCTTCACGGCTGTATTTATGCACCCAACAGCAGCTCATGTTGGATCTGTTGGTGGTTCAGACTGAAAGGCTAAACCCACCTCTGGGGGGATTTTCTTATCTACTGCGGAGGTTTAGGACCTGGAATCTGAAGCCATCAAGCTGAAGAAGGAGGCCTTTCGGGCTTGGTTGTCCCAGTAGTCCCCTGAAGCAGCTGACCGGTACCAGGTGGTGAAAAGGGCTGCAGGTTGGTCCCATAAAGCAGCTGACCGGTACCAGGGGGTGAAAAGGGCTGCAGGTTGGTCCCCTGAAGCAGCTGACCGGTACCAGGTGGTAAAAAGGGCTGCAGGTCGGTCCCATAAAGCAGCTGACTGGTACCAGGTGGTGAAAAGGGCTGCAGGTCGGCCCCATAAAGCAGCTGACCGGTACCAGGTGGTGAAAAGGGCTGCAGGTTGGTCCCATAAAGCAGCTGACTGGTACCAGGTGGTAAAAAGGGCTGCAGGTTGGTCCCATAAAGCAGCTGACCGGTACCAGGTGGTAAAAAGGGCTGCAGGTTGGTCCCATAAAGCAGCTGACCGGTACCAGGTGGTAAAAAGGGCTGCAGGTTGGTCCCCTGAAGCAGCTGACCGGTACCAGGTGGTAAAAAGGGCTGCAGGTTGGTCCCATAAAGCAGCTGACTGGTACCAGGTGGTAAAAAGGGCTGCAGGTTGGTCCCATAAAGCAGCTGACCGGTACCAGGTGGTAAAAAGGGCTGCAGGTTGGTCCCCTGAAGCAGCTGACCGGTACCAGGTGATGAAAAGGGCTGCAGGTTGGTCCCCTGAAGCAGCTGACCGGTACCAGGTGGTAAAAAGGGCTGCAGGTTGGTCCCATAAAGCAGCTGACTGGTACCAGGTGGTAAAAAGGGCTGCAGGTTGGTCCCATAAAGCAGCTGACCGGTACCAGGTGGTAAAAAGGGCTGCAGGTTGGTCCCATAAAGCAGCTGACTGGTACCAGGTGGTAAAAAGGGCTGCAGGTTGGTCCCATAAAGCAGCTGACCGGTACCAGGTGGTAAAAAGGGCTGCAGGTTGGTCCCCTGAAGCAGCTGACCGGTACCAGGTGGTAAAAAGGGCTGCAGGTTGGTCCCATAAAGCAGCTGACTGGTACCAGGTGGTAAAAAGGGCTGCAGGTTGGTCCCATAAAGCAGCTGACCGGTACCAGGTGGTAAAAAGGGCTGCAGGTTGGTCCCATAAAGCAGCTGACTGGTACCAGGTGGTAAAAAGGGCTGCAGGTTGGTCCCATAAAGCAGCTGACCGGTACCAGGTGGTGAAAAGGGCTGCAGGTTGGTCCCATAAAGCAGCTGACTGGTACCAGGTGGTGAAAAGGGCTGCAGGTTGGTCCCCTGAAGCAGCTGACCGGTACCAGGTGGTAAAAAGGGCTGCAGGTTGGTCCCCTGAAGCAGCTGACCGGTACCAGGTGGTGAAAAGGGCTGCAGGTTGGTCCCCTGAAGCAGCTGACCGGTACCAGGTGGTAAAAAGGGCTGCAGGTCGGTCCCCTGAAGCAGCTGACCCGTAGGACCACTTCATCCACACGCCCCCCTGCAGCACAGCTCATTCACTCCGGTAAGAACGTCCATCTTACTCAAAGTCGTCGTTGACATTGTCTAAATCTGATAAATAGTGGTCCCAGTGTAGAAATCCCTCCGTTAGCTCTCCTTTAGCTGCAAGTAGCCACATAACAGCAGCTATGAGCTAACAGAGCTATAGCACACGTTCAGACATTCATTCTTCTTAAAGTATTGGTGAAATAAAGACAGATAATGCCTTATTTAGAGGCTCTAAGCCCCGTTCACTCCGTTATATGGATCTCCAGTTATCTAAATATCTTCTGAAGGACGCCGACTTTCACCAAACTGTTCTCAGTGAGCAGATGAACGTATTTCATGCCAGAAATAAGGTTTAAAAACACCGGAGTTCCCCTTTAACCCAGATCAGGGAACAGAGGACCAGATCTGTACCTGAGGGGGTCATTGGAGCTTCACCATTCAGTCTCCCTGTGTTTTGTGGACTTGGGAAAAGCTTACGACCGTGGGAGGTGGTGCTGGGGGAGTATCGGGTACTTTGGGAAGCTTTTGCAAGCTTTTTGGTTCCCTGTAAAACCAAAGCTGTGTCAGCATCCTTCAGCATTCAAACTTGTTTCCAGTCCATGTTGAGCTCCATCAGGCTGGTCCTTGTCATTGATCCTCTTCATGACTTAAATGGACAGGATCTAAAGCTGTCTGATGTGGATGATGTGGCTCTGTTGGTTTCTCCAAGCAAAGACTTCCAGTCTGGTGTGTTCTGACGGGATGAAAGTCATTTCTTCCCAATCCGAGGATCTCAACTGAGAAAAGCTGGTTTGCTCTCTGCAGGTCGGGGATGAATCACCAAGTTGGAGCGAGAAAGAAAGACAGAACAACACTTTGTCTTTGTTTTATTAACCCAGTCTGTCCCTCCTGTCTGAATTCCCACTGCGACCTTAAATCGTCACACAAACCACCCTCTGAACAGAGTAAATGTTCTCAGGCAGCATTTTTAAAACCTACCTGCAGGCTGACAGTCGCAGCAGCTGCTGGTTTGACTTTCGACAGCAGCCAGAATCTCCAGATATTCTCTGTACTTGAGCAGCTCTGCAGGTTTGTTCCATCATCCTTTGTACATGCGTCTGTCTGTATATGTAAGCTGCAGCTTTATCAGAGCACACACTTTCCTTCCACATCTATGATTTTACTCTCACTGCTGGGAAATAAGAGCATTTAAACCAGCTTTCACACACATTACATTACATACACTCTGCATGGCTGAAACAGTGCTGTGTGGGCACAATGCACTCATCATTTATTCATTCTTCCATCGTCCTTTATAGAAACCTGCAGAGGCCTCATTCTTTTGTGAGCCTCCTGGCTGCTTTAGATAATTCAATGTATAGAAATACAGTATGTCGGTCCTGAAGGCACCAGCAGGGCTTTTAAACCACAGCTGACAAAACAGCTTGCTGCACAACTGCACAAAATGTCCTGAAACAACATGAAATTTTGATTTGAACAGAGATTAAACTGGATGAGCACGAGTGAGTTTTATCTTTTACAACAACAGTGTCGTCATAAGTATGTGAAAAGCAGGTTTTCAGAGCTGCAAAACAATCCAAATCCAGACCAGAAGTAGAAATTTTAAGTCTTTTTCATGCATTTCAATCGTTCTTTACAGTTTCTGATGAAATTAAGCTGCGGGATTCTCAAATCGAATGTATTCTCATTACAGAAAGTGTGCTGGTGAAATTGTTCTGTGCAGCACGTCTAAATGCTGTAAAACGTTAGAACTCACAGCAGGTGTTCTTCCTTTGTACCAAGACTGTGTTTCCGGTTTTATTTCAGGGTCTGAGCGCAGGACTCAGTGGGAACTTGGACTTATTTGCTGTTTTCATGGCTATAAACTGAACACAAACCAGCGTTAAAGTCCAGCTGCATTCAGGTTCTTCCACAGAAATGTTCATAGATTAGAACAACTGATCATGTGACTTTATTTAATGAAAACTGTTTCAAACAGAGGTTAAAGATGCATTCAGCCCCTGACGAGCAGCTTCCTCCTCCTCAGCATCCTTTCACAGCTGGTCTCTGATCTTATCACCAAACCACCATCAGCCAATCACGTCGGCCCGTCAGCCGGCATCAGCGTGGACTCAGATTAGATTGTTTGATGTAGCTTGTGTGCAGCTGCAGATAAACCAGATTGCATGTGCTGCTTTCTGCTGTTTCAGCTAATTGCACAGAGCGCTTATTATTGTGTAAGTGAGGGAAGAAATGTAGGACTCCTCAGCTTTTACTGCTCTGATGGAGTGACATCAGGCTGTTTACTGGCTTTAAGATGATTCCTTCAGCTGCACCCGACTAATTGTTTTTCTGTGCCGAGGTGACAAGCATCAAGAATGAATTTGTTACCCGAGGAAAGACTGATTTAGTGAAAAAGTGTGCATCAAACCAGCCGCTGACGCTGAGGTTCTGTCACACGGTTGTGGTGAAGAAGGGGCTGAACCCAGAGAGACTGAGGTGTCTGGGTTTCAGATGTGGAGCAGCTCATCCTCCAGGCTGAAACCTGGAGGACTCTTTCCTCCTGCTGAGGTTATTAATGCATCTGATCAGGATGAAGAATCTGAGGCAGCAACACTCAGTGAAAGCTGCTCCAGACTCATGTTTCCCTCCTTCAGCTTCCTTTAATGACTCTTTTTAATGAGTTTTTCACAGGAATCTGAGTCCATTCCTGCTGAATCCCAGATTCCAGCTGCTCAGCAGTCCCTGGTTGTCTGGTTCTCCTCTTCATGATGCTCCAACATCTGCAGCAGGAGACAGATGTGGACTGCAGGCAGGCAGCCGAGCTCACACACTCTGTGTGTCTGAAGCTGCTGGAAGTCCTGCAGAATGAGGTCTGGCATCGTCCTGCTGAAATAACCACGGACCTCCCGGGAAAAGACGGCACCTTGATGGCAGCATCTGTCTCTCCAGAACTCCAACATCCAGCTGTGCATCAGTGGTACCTTCACCCAGATGAAGCCCTCCATGCCCTGGACTCTGCTGCAGCCCCAGACCATCACAGACGCTGGCTTTAAACCTTCCTCTGAGAACAGCTGGATGCTCTTTCTCAGCAGTTTTTCCCAGAAGCAGCTGAAACGTGGACTCATCTGCCCACAGAACACGTGTCCACTGTCTTTCTGTCCCTCTGAGATGAGCTGGAGTCCAGAGAACTGGGCCGTGGTTCTGCTCAGAGCTGATATATGGCTTCCTCCTGGTGTGATGCAGCTTCAGCTCACATTTCTGGATGCAGCCGTGGACTGTGTTGAGTGGAAATGCTTTTCCCAGCTCCTCCTGAGCCCATGTGGCTGTATGGATCATGGTGGCCTGACGGTTTCTCCTGCAGTGCTGCCTGAGGGCTCCGAGCTCATCCAACAGGGCTTTCTGTCCTTGGCCTTTCCACACTGAGACTTCCCCAGACTCCCTGAATCTGTTCCCAATATCCTGCTCTGTAGATGCTGAAAGACCAAAGTTCTTTACAGTCTGACTCTGAGGAATATTTCCTGAACTTATTGATGATTCTCTGATGGAGTTTGGCCCAAAGCGGTGAGCCACGACCCATCCTTGTTGGAGAGGCTGAACCTTTGGTGGAAGCTGCTTTTACACCCAATCCTGACACCCTCACCTAATTACTACCTAATTATTCAGTTAACCATCCTTTCTTTGTCTCTATCCCAACACTTTTTAAGTGTGATGCTACATCAAATTGCAGATTTATTTATGTGTGATCATTAATAATTCATTAAATCCTGGGTGGATGCATCCTTTAACACACTCACACTGACTTTGAATTTAAATTCTGTTGCGGAGGGTGAGACAGATGTTTATAAGTAACTTATTGCATCAGTCATATGATCTGATTAGCTGCTGTTGCAACACACCAACAGTTCGTTGTGGTCACGATATATAATGCCGTCTGAATCTTTTTTAAAGAGTATTTATAACTTCTCACAACCTTTTCCGCTCTGACCCTTGCTGACATTTTTATTGTCTGTTTCCCCAGAGATGGACCCCAAATGGTGTCATATGAGGCCCTAAAAACATTATCCTGTGTGCAGGAAAGACTTTCAGAAGACGACTTCTTCTTGGAACTGGATATAAAATGTCAGGAATGGGGAGAACATGCAAACCCAGCTGGGATTCAAACCACAAACCTTCTTAGTTTACAGCCTGGATTGGTCTCAGTTTTTCTGCTTTGTCTTTGGTTGCTTGTTGTACTTTTATTTCCCTGCTTCCTGTTTTATTTTGAAGCATTTACTCCAAAGGGTATTTTATTTTTGTGCCTACTTCCTGTGTCACACCTGGTTGTGGATCACCTCAGCTGCTGTTTATTTGTAGATTACTCAGATTATATCCTCCAGGATTTCTTTTGTTCGGTGCCATTTCATTGGTTTTGTTCTTTCAAGATTTCCTTCCTTCAGTTTGTCTTTACTTTGTTCCGTTTAAGTTTAGTTTGTAGATTATTTTATTCCTGCCTTAGCATCACCTTGAGTTAGTTAAATAAAGCCTTTTTTCTTTCTTCATCGCCTCCTCAGTCCTGCATTTGTGTCCTCGACAGCCTGAAGCACATACAGAGTAAACAGGTAGGAAACAACAAGGAAAAGGAGTAAAACACTCAAAAGGAATGGGAGAATACGGCCAAACCCTAATGCTGATCTTTCAATTAGTTTGGTTGGCTTTACCTTCACCTCCAGTCCTACTGTGAGTAACCTTGGAGTTATTTTTGACCAGGATCTGTCCTTTAACTCCCATATAAAGCAGGCTTTTAGACACCAAATCCTCCAGCAGAGTTTTAGCTTCACTTCTGTTAAATCTGGGCAGACAGACTGTCATATAAAGCTCTTAATGACCGAGCTCCATCACATCTTAAAGATCTCACAGTTGGATATTTCCCCAACAGAGCACTTTGCTCTCAGGCTGCAGGTTTCCTTGTGGTTCCCAGAGTTTCTAAAAGCAGAATGGGAGGCAGAGCCTTCAGTTATCAGGCCCCTAAAAGCAGAATGGGAAGCAGAGCCTTCAGTTATCAGGCCCCTAAAAGCAGAATGGGAGGCAGAGCCTTCAGTTATCAGGCCCCTAAAAGCAGAATGGGAGGCAGAGCCTTCAGTTATCAGGCCCCTAAAAGCAGAATGGGAGGCAGAGCCTTCAGTTATCAGGCCCCTAAAAGCAGAATGGGAGGTAGAGCCTTCAGTTATCAGGCCCCTAAAAGCAGAATGGGAGGCAGAGCCTTCAGTTATCAGGCCCCTAAAAGCAGAATGGGAGGCAGAGCCTTCAGTTATCAGGCCCCTAAAAGCAGAATGGGAGGCAGAGCCTTCAGTTATCAGGCCCCTAAAAGCAGAATGGGAGGCAGAGCCTTCAGTTATCAGGCCCCTAAAAGCAGAATGGGAGGCAGAGCCTTCAGTTATCAGGCCCCTAAAAGCAGAATGGGAGGCAGAGCCTTCAGTTATCAGGCCCCTAAAAGCAGAATGGGAGGCAGAGCCTTCAGTTATCAGGCCCCTAAAAGCAGAATGGGAGGCAGAGCCTTCAGTTATCAGGCCCCTAAAAGCAGAATGGGAGGCAGAGCCTTCAGTTATCAGGCCCCTAAAAGCAGAATGGGAGGCAGAGCCTTCAGTTATCAGGCCCCTAAAAGCAGAATGGGAGGCAGAGCCTTCAGTTATCAGGCCCCTCTCTGTGGAACCAGCTGCCAGTTTGGCTTCAGGAAGCAGACACCCTCTCTACCTTTAAGATCAGGCTGAAACTTTCCTTTCTGATAAAGCTTATAGTTAGGGATGGCTCAGGGGAGCCTGAAACATCCCATAGTTCTGCTGCTATAGGCTCTGGCTGCTGAAGACCGTTTTACTTTATATAATTCACCTTTTTCATCAGAAAACGCAGAGGAAATGTGCATTTCAGCTGAATATCTCAACATTCACAGCTTGACCTTGGATGAGTTATTCATCGCAATGTTCACTGTTAAACTGCAACAGTTTTCTATCAAAGTAGAAAATGTGTCAGGGAACAGGCTGCAGCTGCAGGACAGACGCAGATAAATGAAGCTGTGATTCTGAGGCATGTGCCAACCATATGAAACTGATTATTTGTCCCTTCTCCAGCGGATCCACCTACGCTGCTGTTAGCCTGTTAGTCAAGTGCAAATTAATTAATCACAGAGAAGATGGATGAAAGTGGCTGATTTTCCTCTGTATCTTTGTTTTGTTTCTGTAAATTGGCTGGTTGGAAAATGAATGGAAGATTATTAGTATCCCCTTTATTCTTCATGTGGGTGGGAAGCCATTTTGTGATAAGACTCTAAAAAAAACCCCAACAACTAAACGTTGAGTCAAAATTAACTTTTTCTGAAGCATGTCTTTGTTCACCCTGAGGGATGATGTGAGTAGTTCATCAGGAGGGGCTCCGAGTGAGTTTAGGTGGTTCAGGCATCTGGTTAGGGTGCCTTCTGTTTCGGGCATTTCCAAACATGGAGGAGGCCTCAGGGCAGGACTTCTAGAAAAGATTATAACTCTTGGCTGGTTAAGTAACCGTTCTGTTTCTGCTCTAGAAGAAGCTGGTAGCAGCCAGGTCTGATGAAAAGGTGAAGTCATCATGTTTTTGCTGTAACCCTCACCATTACATGGTATATACAATAACTTTAGCGTGTAGCGTGACGGGAGGAGACCCTAACCCTCACCATTTCATGGTATATACAATAACTTTAGCGTGTAGCGTGACGGGAGGAGACCCTAACCCTCACCATTTCATTGTATATACAGTAACTTTAGCGTGTAGCGTGACGGGAGGAGACCCTAACCCTCACCATTTCATGGTATATACAGTAACTTTAGTTTGTAGCGTGACGGGAGGAGACCCTAACCCTCACCATTTCATGATATATACAGTAACTTTAGCGTGTAGCGTGACGGGAGGAGACCCTAACCCTCACCATTTCATGGTATATACAGTAACTTTAGCGTGTAGCGTGACGGGAGGAGACCCTAACCCTCACCATTTCATGGTATATACAGTAACTTTAGTGTGTAGCGTGACGGGAGGAGACCCTAACCCTCACCATTTCATGGTATATACATTAACTTTAGTGTGTAGCGTCACGGGAGGAGACCCTAACCCTCACCATTTCATGGTATATACAGTAACTTTAGCGTGACGGGAGGAGACCCTAACCCTCACCATTTCATGGTATATACAGTAACTTTAGCGTGACGGGAGGAGACCCTAACCCTCACCATTTCATGGTATATACAGTAACTTTAGCGTGTAGCGTGACGGGAGGAGACCCTAACCCTCACCATTTCATGGTATATACAGTAACTTTAGCGTGACGGGAGGAGACCCTAACCCTCACCATTTCATGGTATATACAGTAACTTTAGCGTGTAGCGTGACGGGAGGAGACCCTAACCCTCACCATTTCATGGTATATACAGTAACTTTAGTGTGTAGCGTGACGGGAGGAGACCCTAACCCTCACCATTTCATGGTATATACCTTAACTTTAGTGTGTAGCGTCACGGGAGGAGACCCTAACCCTCACCATTTCATGGTACATACAGTAACTTTAGCGTGACGGGAGGAGACCCTAACCCTCACCATTTCATGGTATATACAGTAACTTTAGCGTGACGGGAGGAGACCCTAACCCTCACCATTTCATGGTATATACAGTAACTTTAGCGTGACGGGAGGAGACCCTAACCCTCACTATTTCATGGTATATACAGTAACTTTAGCGTGACGGGAGGAGACCCGAACCCTCACCATTTCATGGTATATACAGTAACTTTAGCGTGTAGCGTGACGGGAGGAGACCCGAACCCTCACCATTTCATGGTATATACAATAACTTTAGTGTGTAGCGTGATGGGAGGAGACCCTAACCCTCACCATTTCATGGTATATACAGTAACTTTAGCGTGACGGGAGGAGACCCTAACCCTCACCATTTCATGGTATATACAGTAACTTTAGCGTGACGGGAGGAGACCCTAACCCTCACCATTTCATGGTATATACAGTAACTTTAGCGTGATGGAAGGAGACCCTAACCCTCACCATTACATGGTATATACAGTAACTTTAGCGTGTAGCTTGACGGGAGGAGACCCTAACCCTCACCATTTCATGGTATATACAGTAACTTTAGCGTGACGGGAGGAGACCCTAACCCTCACCATTTCATGGTATATACAGTAACTTTAGCGTGATGGAAGGAGACCCTAACCCTCACCATTACATGGTATATACAGTAACTTTAGCGTGTAGCTTGACGGGAGGAGACCCTAACCCTCACCATTTCATGGTATATACAGTAACTTTAGCGTGTAGCTTGACGGGAGGAGACCCTAACCCTCACCATTTCATGGTATATACAGTAACTTTAGCGTGTAGCGTGATGGGAGAAGACCCTAACCCTCACCATTTCATGGTATATACAGTAACTTTAGTTTGTAGCATGATGGGAGGAGACCCTAACCCTCACCATTTCATGGTATATACATTAACTTTAGCGTGTAGCGTGACGGGAGGAGACCCTAACCCTCACCATTTCATGGTATATACATTAACTTTAGCGTGTAGCGTGACGGGAGGAGACCCTAACCCTCACCATTTCATGGTATATACATTAACTTTAGCGTGTAGCGTGACGGGAGGAGACCCTAACCCTCACCATTTCATGGTATATACAGTAACTTTAGCGTGTAGCGTGATGGGAGGAGACCCTAACCCTCACCATTTCATGGTATATACAGTAACTTTAGCGTGACGGGAGGAGACCCTAACCCTCACCATTTCATGGTATATACAGTAACTTTAGCGTGTAGCTTGACGGGAGGAGACCCTAACCCTCACCATTTCATGGTATATACAGTAACTTTAGCGTGTAGCTTGACGGGAGGAGACCCTAACCCTCACCATTTCATGGTATATACAGTAACTTTAGCGTGTAGCGTGATGGGAGGAGACCCTAACCCTCACCATTTCATGGTATATACAGTAACTTTAGCGTGTAGCGTGACGGGAGGAGACCCTAAACCTCACCATTTCATGGTATATACAGTAACTTTAGCGTGTAGCGTGACGGGAGGAGACCCTAACCCTCACCCTTTCATGGTATATACAGTAACTTTAGCGTGTAGCGTGACGGGAGGAGACCCTAACCCTCACCATTTCATGGTATATACAGTAACTTTAGCGTGATGGGAGGAGACCCTAACCCTCACCATTACATGGTATATACAGTAACTTTAGCGTGTAGCGTGACGGGAGGAGACCCTAACCCTCACCATTTCATGGTATATACAGTAACTTTCGTGTGACGGGAGGAGACCCTAACCCTCACCATTTCATGGTATATACAGTAACTTTAGCGTGACGGGAGGAGACCCTAACCCTCACTATTTCATGGTATATACAGTAACTTTAGCGTGACGGGAGGAGACCCGAACCCTCACCATTTCATGGTATATACAGTAACTTTAGCGTGTAGCGTGACGGGAGGAGACCCGAACCCTCACCATTTCATGGTATATACAATAACTTTAGTGTGTAGCGTGATGGGAGGAGACCCTAACCCTCACCATTTCATGGTATATACAGTAACTTTAGCGTGACGGGAGGAGACCCTAACCCTCACCATTTCATGGTATATACAGTAACTTTAGCGTGACGGGAGGAGACCCTAACCCTCACCATTTCATGGTATATACAGTAACTTTAGTTTGTAGCGTGACGGGAGGAGACCCTAACCCTCACCATTTCATGGTATATACACTAACTTTAGCGTGATGGAAGGAGACCCTAACCCTCACCATTACATGGTATATACAGTAACTTTAGCGTGTAGCGTGACGGGAGGAGACCCTAACCCTCACCATTTCATGGTATATACAGTAACTTTCGTGTGACGGGAGGAGACCCTAACCCTCACCATTTCATGGTATATACAGTAACTTTAGCGTGACGGGAGGAGACCCTAACCCTCACTATTTCATGGTATATACAGTAACTTTAGCGTGACGGGAGGAGACCCTAACCCTCACCATTTCATGGTATATACAGTAACTTTAGCGTGTAGCGTGACGGGAGGAGACCCTAACCCTCACCATTTCATGGTATATACAGTAACTTTAGTTTGTAGCGTGACGGGAGGAGACCCTAACCCTCACCATTTCATGGTATATACAGTAACTTTAGCGTGACGGGAGGAGACCCTAACCCTCACCATTTCATGGTATATACAGTAACTTTCGTGTGACGGGAGGAGACCCTAACCCTCACCATTTCATGGTATATACAGTAACTTTAGCGTGACGGGAGGAGACCCTAACCCTCACTATTTCATGGTATATACAGTAACTTTAGCGTGACGGGAGGAGACCCTAACCCTCACCATTTCATGGTATATACAGTAACTTTAGCGTGTAGCGTGACGGGAGGAGACCCTAACCCTCACCATTTCATGGTATATACAGTAACTTTAGTTTGTAGCATGATGGGAGGAGACCCTAACCCTCACCATTTCATGGTATATACAGTAACTTTAGCGTGTAGCTTGACGGGAGGAGACCCTAACCCTCACCATTTCATGGTATATACAGTAACTTTAGCGTGTAACGTGATGGGAGGAGACCCTAACCCTCACCATTTCATGGTATATACAGTAACTTTAGCGTGTAACGTGATGGGAGGAGACCCTAACCCTCACCATTTCATGGTATATACAGTAACTTTAGTTTGTAGCATGATGGGAGGAGACCCTAACCCTCACCATTTCATGGTATATACAGTAACTTTAGCGTGTAGCTTGACGGGAGGAGACCCTAACCCTCACCATTTCATGGTATATACAGTAACTTTAGCGTGACGGGAGGAGACCCTAACCCTCACCATTTCATGGTATATACAGTAACTTTAGCGTGTAGCGTGACGGGAGGAGACCCTAACCCTCACCATTTCATGGTATATACAGTAACTTTAGCGTGTAGCGTGACGGGAGGAGACCCTAACCGTCACCATTTCATGGTATATACATTAACTTTAGTTTGTAGCATGATGAGAGGAGACTCTAACCCTTGTTGTTTTTCTTTCTTTATTTTCACATTACTTTCTTATTATCTTGTTGTTGCTTACCCGTCACTATGGAAACTGTAAAAGCAACAACCAAAGCAATGAAGAAGTACAAAATGTAAAACAATGTGAAAAATAATCTCTAAGATCAAGATTATATAAATAAACAAGGCAACTAATCTATAAATGTATCTAGACTTTCATTTTGGTCTCTTTTGTATTTTTAATTTTTTTACTACATTTATTATTTTACAGATTAGTTATTTCTTGTGACACGCTTGGCATTCTGTAGCTTTTACCTGAGGACTGGAAGGTGATTAAGTCTTAATAAAAGGTGTTAATCAGTCATGTCACAGGGTCTCTGCTGATACAAACACGTGTGATTAAATCTAATAAGCATTCATGAAGGCATATCATAGCAGCTGCACTTGAATGGTCTTCAATAATGAATCTGAACCACAGCATCTGATTAATGTGGTGGAGCAGAAGTGTAAAGGAACGCATCATGGTCCAAACACAGTGATTATTTGTGTATATTGTGGCTGTCACGGTGCGCATTTGGCTTGGGGAAATATAACGGGATCCAAACAGTCTCGGGGAAATGCATCCTTTTTGTTTTCCGTGCACGTGAAGCTCATTTGAGACACGCAGAGGGGAGGAGAGACTCGGAGGTAGAGGGGGAACACAAACAGTGAACAAACACTCTGAGACTCAGAGCCGACGCGGCAGCACAGCCCCGCGCTCCAATTATGGATGTTTAACAAGAAGAAAAGACTCGGAGATCAGAGTTAAAGCGAAGGGACCGGAGCGGACCGCCGGTGGATGTGTGACTCTGTGGCCGGGCTGCGGTGGATCTCTGCCGGCCACGGCGTGGATGGGATTACACCGGTTGTTCCGCGTCTCCTGTTGGTGCTGCTGCTGCTGGAGGAAACATGCGGCTGCAGAGCTTCTCGGTGCCCTCCGTGCTCCCGCTGCTGCTGATCGGGCTCTGCAGTGGCACAAGTTTCTCAAGTAACATCAACATAGGTGAGTGAGCGGCGGGGTTGCTGCGCCCCGGGGGCCACGGACCGGCTGCGGGATCCGGCTGCATTTCATTATCTGCGCACTTCCAAGAACTTAAACAATAATCCAGTGTGCGCGTGAGACCGGTAATCTGGCACGCCTTAGTTGAAGGATGCACGATGCTGAGGTTCTACCTAATTCAATTAAAAACCTTCCCCTCACACCCCCACTGCTGTAAAAGCAACAAATCGTCTTACAGCCTTTTTTTTTTTACTGGACCAGTGTGACATCCTCAAAGCTGCTTCCAGAAATAATCCAACAATATGGTCAGAATTTTCCTTTTATAACTAAAATCTTATGAACTAACCTCACTCAGCACTCTTCAGATATTGCCAGCGGCTTGCATTCCCTCCGTGGCTTACAGTATGTCATCATTCATGTATCCACATTTTGATTTACAGTATTTTGCGTCTCGCGCACTTTCATATTCTTACAGCATATGCAGAGCAATATTTCCACGCAGCTGGGCTGCTTCAAACTACATAAATGCTGTTTTATTGTTGAACAATTTGATTCCCTGCAAAGCAATGTGACAAAGATCAGGACCACAATGATGACTGGAATATAGGAGTCAGCTCCACCGACGCTTATAGGAATGAGAACAATTGGCAGCGTCACAAAAACAGGAATGATTATCACGAGTTATATGAATAATAATAATAATATAGAGGATTCAGCACCAGAGACAGTCGCACTGATCCAGATGTTAGAATTAGAACCGCAGGCAGAGCAGTGAAGGAATATTATTGGTCATGACTGATACAATTCCCATTATTTTATGAAGGAATGAAGCAAGATGGATGCAGATACTTTGGAATATTTCATTCAGAAATGTGTACATGTGAGTGATATATGAACCTATAATTAATATAATCTCACTGGTCTAGTATTTCTGCTTAATAAAAATAAGGATTATTTATGATGCAAAAGTCTTGAGTCACCCTAATTTCTCTATAGATGTGGGGAAATAAGTAAAGTGGTTTATTAAAACGTGTTTAAACATGGACATAAATCCAGAATCTGAGGCAGAAACAGAGTTTTTTTTATCAGTTCTCAGCAGCTTTAAAGTGAATCTCTGGTCTGAGCTCCTTTATTCTCCAACACAGCCTGAACCCTCTGAGACAAGCTTTCTGTCATTTCTTTAAGGAGTCTTCAGGAATAGTTCTCCAGGCTTCTTGAAGGACATCCCAAAGCTCTTTTTTGGATGTGGGCTGCCTTTTGTTCCGTTCTCTGTCAGATGATCCCACACTGCTTCAATAATGTTGAGGTCCGGGCTCTGGGGAGGATTCATCCCTCCATAAGACCTGTTGCCACTGATTTTCAGTCCACTTCTTGTGTCATTTGGCACAGCTCAGCCTTTTCTCCCTGTTTCCCTTCCTTAAGAACGGCTTCTTGACAGCCACCCTTCCATGGAGACCATTTCTGATGAGGCTTGGGCCAACAGTAGATGGATCAGCTGAAGGTCCAGATGCATCTCTCAGGTCCTGTCAGGTCACAGCTGGATTTTTTCCTCTTTCTTAAGGACATCACTTTCAGATCCTGTTCATCTGCTGTAGATAGTTTTTTAGGCCTGACACTTCTTCTTTTGTCCTCCACTTGTCCAGTTTCCTCAAATGTTTTAAGGACACACTGCACACCATGCTGAGATATGCCAAGTTTTCAGCTAATAGCTCTTTGGGAATCACCTTGTTGCTGCAGAAATCCTATTTTCTGTCTGTCAAACTGTGTTTTCTTTGCTGTTTTTCATAGATGCAGCTAAAGAAATGGGAACAAATGATGTGTCTTTGTGACAAAGTGCCTAAAGATCCAGTTTAAAATGGCTTCTTTGCTAAGTTGTCTGTTCTGTGTCGACACAACACTGGTTCATCCCTTGAGTTAGGAGCCTTTTTTCTGCCTGAATGGTTCAAAGGTCAGAGTTAAGTGGCTGAACAAAGAAAAAACACATTCCTCTGAAAATGCTCAGGAACAAGGACCGAAGATGAGTGAAAAAGCAGAAAATGTCCAAAGAAAAACTCTGAAAGAGCTCCAGAAAGCTGCAGAACTGTTGATCAGGACACTTTAAAAGATGACTGGACAAGAAAAAGGTGGGAATCAGCACCATGGACAGTTGCACAGGTATGACTGCAGGAATCTGAGCCACAGGCAGGTATTAATGATCATTACTGGTTATGTAACTAATTAGATTTCTATTGTCATGTTAAAGAATCAGCACCGTGTCATTTTAACATAGAGTCAGAATGGAGGATTCGTTCATAATTAGATAAAACTGAGCAGCCCGAACGGCTTCTTGTAGTTTTATTGTATTTTTATTTTCTAAATGAACACATTAATAATAAATTACTACTCAAATATTTATAGAGAAAGACAGGAATCGCTGCTATAGACCAGTATCGTTGCTATCATCCTTCATCTTTCATGAATGTAAAGCCTTAAATGTCCTGATCAGCACCACGGACAGTTACACCAGATATAATGATGGATACAGAATATTTTATTGCTAAATGCCATTTTTATTGTGGTACTTTTGATTTTGTGTATATATATGTATATATATATACATATATATACTTTAGTGGGATTTTAAACAAAAATATCAATTATTCTTCCCATTGTCTCTTATTAATCAGTGATTAAATCTGTAGAATATTATAAAAAAATGGTAAAAACTTGGAAAATCTTTACTTTTACATGAAAACCGTATGATCAATGAATCGGTTATCAAAGTTGGGACAATTTTATTCACGGTTTTATCTGTTGATCCATTCTCCAGTTCTACACACTTAAACTTAACTGTTTATTTTTAAATAAGTGGAATTAATAGCTTCAGATTTTCTCATCTTCTTGTTGTCATTAAAGTGAAAAGAGCAATAATTGACTAATTCTTTGTGTTTTATGGTTTCTACAAGTTTCCTTTTTCTGATGACATTAGTTTTACCTCCAAAACATGAAAAATCTATTAATTATGAATATTTAATCTAAACGCATGTCACAGCCTGGATATTACTGATGAAAGGTCTTTATTTTAATGTGGAAATGATTAATTCTTTGTATTTATCACAAAATAATACTTGAATAAAAGCTTCTTGATGTTGCTGAACGCTTAAATAAATCGATCTGAGTTCTTTTCATCCGTTTTGTCAAAGTCGATAATCGCCACAGACGATAAAAGAAATCGGCAGAAAGTTTGTGCACCTGGTGAATCCTGCTTCGGTCCCATGTGAGCCTCGTCTGGCTCGGCCTCAGAGATCGGGCAGCTGGGGGCCGCGGAGCGTGTTATTCCCCCAAAATGAAGCTCTAATGTGATTCATCAGCCCACTGGTCCAGACTCCCGCTGCCGTTTGCTCTCAGGTTTGATGCTGATGAGGCGTCACGTCGAACTAACCTGAGCTTTAGTGGAATCACTCCTGCTGTCTGCATACCAACGAGAGAGTTTCTCCACTGAAAATCGGTGATTTAGCCCTCCCTGCATGTTTATGGGAAGCCCTTCTGTCAGAGCAGATGGATCGCTTCCAGCCTCCAACTCAATCCGATACTGTTCCAATAATCTGCCCATAACGTCTCTATGTTGCAGTGCTGACTTTCTGTGCTCCCGATGCAATTTACTGACAAGTTTGTTCATCATCTGGGGCCCAAGGCTTGTTTTTCTTAATTTCTGCCTCAAAAAGCAGACGAATCTAATCCTGGATCCAGCTCCACGGCTGTAGAACGTAACCGGACAACCTTGGGCGATACGAACAGGAGACGCAAGACTTTCTATCGCCTCAACGTGGCCGGAGTTTGATTAAAAGGAATTACAGTAAATTACAACAAAAAGGAATCACTTCTATCAGTTTAAAACCAAGTTAAACCACAGCAGGAGGTCTTCAGAGTGAAAACATTCAGGGATTAATACTCTGAAAATATCTGATCAACAAGACTGTCGTATGACTTTTTTTTAGAAAAATGTAAATTAGCTCCGGCTGTAGGAACTATAAATAAAATGGGACATCCAAGTGCCCCAGATATTAGCATGAAAGAGAAATGCCCAGAGTTACACAACAGTGATACAACCCAAAGTGGGCTGGTGTGTCTCCGACAGTCTCTGATGGTCAGGAAAAGAAGTCAACATGTTTCCCTCATCAGCTTCATTTAATCTGTGAACAAACATCATTTCTACACCTCAGACCTGCAGCATCCCATAAAGTCAGTGAACCTTTTCCCACTTTGTTTCCTTCTCCAACACTTAAAGCCGTTCTGACTCTGAGGAAACCAGGTGATGCAGAGTTCCAGCTGTTATTTTGTCCCATTCCTCCTTAAACAGGTCTTAAGGTGAGCAGCAGTGCGGGGGAGTGGTTGTTTCTCTGCTGGGGACAGGTCAGAATGTGGTTTTCCATGGTCTGCTTGAACAATGCTGGGACGTCCCAGGAAAAGATGTGGCCTTGAAGGCAGCATATGTTGCTGTAAAATCTCAGTGAGCTTTTCTGCATTAATGCTGCCGTCACAGAAGTGGAAATGAGCTTTGCCCCCTGATCCAACCCCATACCATCACAGAGCCTGGCTGCAGGGACTGGCTGCTGACAGCAGGCTGGATGCTGCTTTTGCTCTTTGCTCCATTTCTTCCAACAAAGATGTGGAATACTGATGGGTCTGACCACAGCACACGTTTCCACGGTGACGGTCCATCCCAGACGCCTCCGAGCCCAGAGAAGTGGACGAGGTTAACATCAGGCTTCTTTCCTGCACAGTAAAGCTTGTGAATGGAACTCTGTATTGTGGTGCTGGACAAAGGTTTCCACAGTAATCCCTTGTCCAGGTGCTTCTATCAGCTGCTGATGAATGACGGTTCTTGATGCAGCGTCTGAGGGGTCAGAGGTCACGGGGTCCAGCTTAGGCTTGCTCCCTCGTCCTTTACGCTGAAACTCCTCCAGGTTCCTTGAATGCTTTAATGATATTCTGCTCTGTAGAGGCAGAAATATGCAGATCCCTTCCAGTCTTTCTCTGAGGAACATTGTTTTAAACACAAACTGGAGCTCCTCTGAACATCTTTGCTGCTCAGACTGTCATGGAGGCTGCTTTAGGGCCAGATCAGGGATAAAATCAGCTGGTCGTAACATCATTATTATTATTTCCTGTCTTTATTAGACCTAAATTGGCCCCATTCCAACTTTTATTGGGATATGTTTCAGGTCTAAAATATAAAAACTGACGTTCATTAACTAATTAAATGAAACTAATGAGACATGAAGCAGAGAATTTCTGATTCTCTTTAACCAGAATAAAGCTGCTTACTTCCAGAGGGTGGAGCTTCTGTTCTGGGTGCAGACGTGTTGGAATGAAATGATGGATTAAGCCGTCTGAGGGGTCAGAGGTCACCCTGAGGCTACCCTAAATTTGATGAAACGGGTACAGAAAATGGACGGATGGGGTTTCTGGTGCTTTCATGTCTCTTTTACAGAATCATAAATCAGGAAGATTTACTCGTTCTTTAGTGACTGATTTGATGCACAATTAGCTTCTTTTTTTAATCTGTGCTGATACAGATGTTCCACCATCACATCTGTTCTGTGGTAGAAACGGCACATTATGATTATTATTTCTGCTTTTTGAGCTGCGACGGCTCAAATTTAGCACCTTTGATTCATGTTTAAAATGTGGCACTTTTACCTTTTTAATATGTCATCTTTAAGCAAAACTGTCAGCGTTGCCTGACTTTAACAAACTTTATCTTCTCCAAGAGATGATCCTTTATCTGCTGACACTGACAGGCCGATAAACATCAGCCACACTTACTTATCTGCACAGCCACAAGGTTTGATTTTTCTCCTTTTGACAGCTTTCTTTTCTGCTTTGGCTGCCGGAGCCGTGTTGCTTTTAGCTGCTAATGTGTGCAGGATTGTACGCTGTGATTGGTCGTTTGACGCCAAAATGATCTTTTCTTATGCGAACGTAAACATTTTCAGGGTCAGAAAACACAGATTTACTTATTAAGGTGCTAACAGGCAACTAGATGCTTATTAGCAACTTTATTAAGGTGCTAACAGGCAACTGGATGCTTATTAGCAACTTTATTAAGGTGCTAACAGGCAACTAGATGCTTATTAGCAAATTTATTAAGGTGCTAACAGGCAACTAGATGCTTATTAGCAACTTTATTAAGGTGCTAACAGGCAACTAGATGCTTATTAGCAACTTTATTAAGGTGCTAACAGGCAACTAGATGCTTATTAGCAAATTTATTAAGGTGCTAACAGGCAACTAGATGCTTATTAGCAACTTAATTAAGGTGCTAACAGGCAACTAGATGCTTATTAGCAACTTTATTAAGGTGCTAACAGGCAACTAGATGCTTATTAGCAACTTTATTAAGGTGCTAACAGGCAACTAGATGCTAATTAGCAACTTAATTAAGGTGCTAACAGGCAACTAGATGCTTATTAGCAACTTTATTAAGGTGCTAACAGGCAACTAGATGCTTATTAGCAACTTTATTAAGGTGCTAACAGGCAACTAGATGCTTATTAGCAACTTTATTAAGGTGCTAACAGGCAACTAGATGCTTATTAGCAACTTTATTAAGGTGCTAACAGGCAACTAGATGCTTATTAGAAACTTTATTAAGGTGCTAACAGGCAACTAGATGCTTATTAGCAACTTTATTAAGGTGCTAACAAGCAACTAGATGCTTATTAGCAGCTGGTTCAGCCAGTTGAAAAGAAGATATCCTGGTGTGTTGAAGTTGCTTCACAGTTCGGTAGGTTTTTCAACTGCTTCAGCAGCAGTGAGTGTAAAACTAAGTGAACCCCTGATCCAGCAGCTTGTAGCTGATTTGTACGCTACAAGCTGTACAACAAGATGCTTATTAGCAACTTTATTAAGGTGCTAACAAGCAACTAGATGCTTATTAGCAACTTTATTAAGGTGCTAACAGGCAACTAGATGCTTATTAGCAACTTTATTAAGGTGCTAACAGGCAACTAGATGCTTATTAGCAACTTTATTAAGGTGTTAACAGGCAACTAGATGCTTATTAGCAACTTTATTAAGGTGCTAACAGGCAACTAGATGCTTATTAGGTGCTAACAGGCAACTAGATGCTTATTAGCAACTTTATTAAGGTGCTAACAGGCAACTAGATGCTTATTAGCAACTTTATTAAGGTGTTAACAGGCAACTAGATGCTTATTAGCAACTTTATTAAGGTGCTAACAGGCAACTAGATGCTTATTAGGTGCTAACAGGCAACTAGATGCTTATTAGCAACTTTATTAAGGTGCTAACAGGCAACTAGATGCTTGTTAGCACCTTATCGCACTTATCGCACCTTCGGGAAGTTCAAGTGTTGTGTTTTGTGTTGGAAGAAGTTCAGTATTTGCTCAATTACTGAAGATGGAAGAAAAGGACAGGTGATTATCTGTAAAGCACCTCCATTTTCAGTCAGAGGGAGCAGGTCAGTCAGCTGGAGTTTAAGTGTTCGGATTATTTCCACGTGAACCTGAAACCATTATGTTGAGAGGGAAATAAGAGCTGCAAGAAGAGGCTTTTAACAGCAATTACTGGCAGCCGCTCGTGATTGTTGGGCACAACAGTGAATGTTTGCTGTCAGAAGAAGATTAAAACTGCACTGAAATTTTCCTTTCTGTGCAGTTTCACAACCCGAAGGCTTCTGGAGCCGTGGGTCAGCTTGTTGTTGTTACTTTCAAGCCCCATTTAGAGGGACTTAACGTTATCTTCCCGGTGCTTTGGTGATTTAATTTGTCACTCGGGAGGAAAAAAACAGAAGATAAGAACCCAACACGGAGCAATTATTCATTTATTTAGCAAATTGGTCAAAATAAAGAAAGAAAAAAGCCTGAAACTGGGTCTCAAAGGTAACCGTAGCACCTGCCTGCAGTTCTCAGATAGTGCTATAGAACATTTGAAAAAGAAAGTACACCCTCATTCAATTCTAAAGCTTGATCTATGAGGACATAGCGATGAAATTTGTTCTCATCAGGTACTAAAACTCAGTAAATAAACCTCAGAAAACACGACCGTCACACTGAGTCATTATTTATGGAACAAAACCTGAGACAAAACACAGAAGCAGTGAGAGAGAAACTAAGTGAACCCCTGATCCAGCAGCTTCAGCAGCAGTGAGTGTAAAACTAAGTGAACCCCTGATCCAGCAGCTTCAGCAGTGAGTGTAAAACTAAGTGAACCCCTGATCCAGCAGCTTCAGCAGCAGTGAGTGTAAAACTAAGTGAACCCCTGATCCAGCAGCTTCAGCAGCAGTGAGTGTAAAACTAAGTGAACCCCTGATCCAGCAGCAGTGAGTGTAAAACTAAGTGAACCCCTGATCCAGCAGCTTCAGCAGTGAGTGTAAAACTAAGTGAACCCCTGATCCAGCAGCTTCAGCAGCAGTGAGTGAGAAAGTAAGTGAACCCCTGATCCAGCAGCTTCAGCAGCAGTGAGTGTAAAACTAAGTGAACCCCTGATCCAGCAGCTTCAGCAGCAGTGAGTGAGAAACTAAGTGAACCCCTGATCCAGCAGCTTCAGCAGCAGTGAGTGTAAAACTAAGTGAACCCCTGATCCAGCAGCTTCAGCAGTGAGTGTAAAACTAAGTGAACCCCTGATCCAGCAGCTTCAGCAGCAGTGAGTGAGAAAGTAAGTGAACCCCTGATCCAGCAGCTTCAGCAGCAGTGAGTGTAAAACTAAGTGAACCCCTGATCCAGCAGCTTCAGCAGCAGTGAGTGTAAAACTAAGTGAACCCCTGATCCAGCAGCTTCAGCAGCAGTGTGTAAAACTAAGTGAACCCCTGATCCAGCAGCTTCAGCAGCAGTGTGTGTAAAACTAAGTGAACCCCTGGTCCAGCAGCTTGCAGCAGCAGTGAGTGTGAAACTAAGTGAACCCCTGGTCCAGCAGCTTTGACTCGTTGAGTCCTGACGACGCCATGAAAGAATCCTTCAGCCAAAGTGTTTCTGCGGACTTTATTACAACAAGAATGAATAAAAAGTCCCATAAATGGTGGGATTTATACACGATTCTGCCTGTTAAAAACGAACAAACATCACAGCTCGCTGCGCCCTCTGAGGGCGGCAAACGGGTCGCGTGCCGCGTTCGTGCGAAGCTAAACTGTACAGATGCGTCTTATTCTGCCGGCCTCTCACTGTGACTCTGCTGTGTTTTGAACAGGAGGCCTTTTCCCCACCGGCTCACACGAGTACGAGGTGTTTCGTTTCGCTCTGGCGCAGCATCAGGACGTCCCCAAACTGGTGCCACAGGTGGACATGGTGGACATCGGGAGCAGCTTCGCTATGACCTACGCCTGTAAGTCCAGAAACTGGGTTCAGCCGCCCTGGGTTTCCCCTCAGGGACCCGAAACACCTCCCTGGTGGTGCTGCTTTCCAGGAGGCAGCTCCTGGAAGCTTCTGTTGATGAACTTCTTAGAATAACCTTCATCTCATTGTTTGGTCTGTTTGAGCTTCGGCGCGTTTAAAACCCAGACTGGTTCCGGCAGAGCGGAGAGTATCGAGTGTGTGACCGAAGCTCGTAGAAAAGCTGCGAAAACATGCGGCTCAAGGGAGGAAATTCACTTTAATTTCTGGAGGAGAATAAACGCTTTTCTAGAGCAAATGTTAGGGGCAACAGTTTTACCATCATTCAAGGTGTTCCGGTTCCTGCTGTCGTTTGAAGTCTCAGACTTTAGACGACTCGGGCTAACCTGGGGGGGGGGGGGGGGTCTGACCTGAGTGAGGAAGAGGAGGTAGACCTGAGTGAGGAAGAGGAGGTAGACCTGAGTGAGGAAGAGGAGGTAGACTCATATCCTCTGAGTGAGGAAGAGGAGGTAGACCTGAGTGAGGAAGAGGAGGTAGACCTGAGTGAGGAAGAGGAGGTAGACCTGAGTGAGGAAGAGGAGGTAGACCTGAGTGAGGAAGAGGAGGTAGGCCTGAGTGAGGAAGAGGAGGTAGACCTGAGTGAGGAAGAGGAGGTAGACCTGAGTGAGGAAGAGGAGGTAGGCCTGAGTGAGGAAGAGGAGGTAGACCTGAGTGAGGAAGAGGAGGTAGACCTGAGTGAGGAAGAGGAGGTAGACTCATATCCTCTGAGTGAGGAAGAGGAGGTAGGCCTGAGTGAGGAAGAGGAGGTAGGCCTGAGTGAGGAAGAGGAGGTAGACCTGAGTGAGGAAGAGGAGGTAGACCTGAGTGAGGAAGAGGAGGTAGACCTGAGTGAGGAAGAGGAGGTAGACCTGAGTGAGGAAGAGGAGGTAGACCCGAGTGAGGAAGAGGAGGTAGACCTGAGTGAGGAAGAGGAGGTAGACCTGAGTGAGGAAGAGGAGGTAGGCCTGAGTGAGGAAGAGGAGGTAGACTCATATCCTCTGAGTGAGGAAGAGGAGGTAGACCTGAGTGAGGAAGAGGAGGTAGACCTGAGTGAGGAAGAGGAGGTAGACCTGAGTGAGGAAGAGGAGGTAGGCCTGAGTGAGGAAGAGGAGGTAGACCTGAGTGAGGAAGAGGAGGTAGACCTGAGTGAGGAAGAGGAGGTAGACCTGAGTGAGGAAGAGGAGGTAGGCCTGAGTGAGGAAGAGGAGGTAGACCTGAGTGAGGAAGAGGAGGTAGACCTGAGTGAGGAAGAGGAGGTAGGCCTGAGTGAGGAAGAGGAGGTAGACCTGAGTGAGGAAGAGGAGGTAGACCTGAGTGAGGAAGAGGAGGTAGACCTGAGTGAGGAAGAGGAGGTAGACCTGAGTGAGGAAGAGGAGGTAGACTCATATCCTGCCTTTTAGCTCTAAGCAGAGCCCAAAGCATTTTTAATAAAAGTTTAACCTCCATTACGAGTCAAAATGTTTTAATTATGTCATTGGTTTGCATCCGGGGCCTCAGTAGCATCGCCCCGCTGCCCCCCTGCTGCCCCCCCGCTGCCCCCCCGCTGCCCCCCCGCTGCCCCCTGCTGCCCCCCGCTGCCCCCTGCTGCCCCCCCGCTGCCCCCTGCTGCCCCCCGCTGCCCCCCCGCTGCCCCCTGCTGCCCCCCGCTGCCCCCCTGCTGCCCCCCCGCTGCCCCCTGCTGCCCCCCCGCTGCCCCCTGCTGCCCCCCTGCTGCCCCCCTGCTGCCCCCTGCAGCCCCCCCGCTGCCCCCTGCAGCCCCCCTGCTGCCCCCCCACCGCCCCCTGCAGCTCCTGGTTAAAGCAGACAGATGCAGGTAGCTGATTTGGTGAAAGCAGAGAGCCACACATTTCCCTCTGGAGCTGCAGGAGAGTGAAGGAAGGACTTTGACAGATGCTTCATGGTCGTGTCCTCGCTAACTGCTGGGGGGGGGGGGGGGGCTCATTAATAGTGTTCGTCCCGGCGGGTGCAGGCCTCCGTTTGGTTGGACTTGCTGTCAGGACACCTTCTCCATGAATAACCTCTAAGCAGGATCTTTGTGCTGCAGGACTCTGAGCCAGAATCAGACCCTCGGCGAAATCTATCACCTCCGAAAGCTTCAGAAGAAGCAAAGGTCCCACATTCAGAAAGAATACTGCGCGATTATCCACCCCAGCCCTCCGCTCTGTGCGCTTCAGGGCGGCTGTCAGGCTGATCTGAAGCGATGAGGAAGTGTCGACGCGACCGGAGGAGCGCGAGATCACGGCTGAAGGAAGTTATTTGGCTTTTATTCCCTCTTTATTTAACGCTGTTCGATGTGAGATTTTTGATGAATTATTTGCTCCATAAAACCTTCAGAGATGATGGAAAATAGTCTCATAGTTAAGAAAGATCATTACTAATCTGATCGTTTGCCCTGGCTGGAATAAAGATGCTCCTCCTGCATCTTTGACCCTGTTCGGCTCCTCCTCAGCAGTCACTTCTTTGCAGCAACAGCTGCTCTGCTGAAAAGCTCCGCAGGATTCAGCAGATTCTCCCGGACACCACGTGCAGCGCTTCCCCCGCGTCCTGCAGAGTTTTGGTGTGTAAATTCAGCGAGGATCGCTCTTTCCCTCCAGCTTTCATGCAGATTTCTCACAAACTCCATAAAGGCTGCAGCTGTTCAGACTTGTCTTTGGAAAATATTCCAGAAAAGCACCAGGATGCTCGTTCAGACACGACTGAGACTGATTAATGGGAAGAAAAGCAGGTCCGAAAGGGTCATTCCTCAAATCCATCCATCCATTCATTTTCATCCGCTTCAGGGTCGCTGGGGGCCGCAGCCGGTCCCAGCTGCCTTTGGAGGTCCATCAGAGGTGCTAACCGTGATAAGAAATAAAACTGTGACAGGATTAAAATCCGTCCTGTTTCATGTGAAGTTCGGAGTCCTTCGGACCCTTAAACATCCTGGAAGCTGCCGTCTGAAAGCGGCTGCATGTGGAAGAATTCCTCTGATTAAACGGATGCAAATCTTCTCATGATGAGGAGACCAGAGCAGACTCAATCAATGCCTACAGCAGTCAAAAGGAGACGAAGAAGCAACAGGAGCTTCCACACCTGGGGGGGGGCGTCCCACACCGAAGCTCCCAAACTGAAGCTCCCTACACCGGGGGGCGTCCCACACCGAAGCTCCCAAACTGAAGCTCCCTACACCGGGGGGTGTCCCAAACTGAAGCTCCCTACACCGGGGGGCGTCCCAAACTGAAGCTCCTACACCGGGGGGCGTCACACACCGAAGCTCCCTACACCGGGGGGCGTCCCAAACTGAAGCTCCTACACCGGGGGGCGTCCCAAACTGAAGCTCCTACAAGGGGGGGGCGTCCCACACCGAAGCTCCCTACACCGGGGGGCGTCCCACTCTAAAGCTCCCATACCCGGGGGGCGTCCCACTCTGAAGCTCCTACACCGGGGGGCGTCCCACTCTAAAGCTCCCTACACCGGGGGGCGTCCCACACCGAAGCTCCCACACCGGGGGGCGTCCCAAACTGAAGCTCCCACACCGGGGAGCGTCCCACACCGGGGGGCCTCCCACACCGGGGGGCGTCCCACACCGAAGCTCCCACACCGGGGGGCGTCCCAAACTGAAGCTCCCACACCGGGGGGCGTCCCAAACTGAAGCTCCTACACCGGGGGGCGTCCCACTCTGAAGCTCCCACACCGGGGGGCGTCCCAAACTGAAGCTCCCACACCGGGGGGCGTCCCAAACTGAAGCTCCCACACCGGGGGGCGTCCCACTCTGAAGCTCCCACACCGGGGGGCGTCCCAAACTGAAGCTCCTACACCGGGGGGCGTCCCACTCTGAATGCACCAGCAGCTGAGGCATGTTTCTCACCTGCAGCTCAGCTCAAACATGAGATTTCTCCCGCGGGAGGAAACCATCGAGGACGTGATTCTCAACACGTTAAAAACAGACGCTGACCTGTAGCGGGTCGCTGTGAAAACTCCACATGTGGCCACGCCGCCGCAGTTCAGCGGCTGTTTGGGCAAAAGTCTCAGACGTTTAAAGAGACAAAGATCCAGCTGACTTTGGTCACGTGATGATGTCACGTGATGATGTCATGTGATGACGCCATGTGATGATGTCATGTGATGATGTCATGTGATGATGTCATGTGATGACGTCATGTGATGATGTCATGTGATGACGCCATGTGATGATGTCATGTGAATCTTATGGAAACCGAACAGTTAAACACACAAAGCTGGCTTCAGTCTTAAATGTGTCCCTCAGAAAAGGTTTATTATAAATCTGTGATGTGGATCCTCTGGTTGCAGAACTCACAGGTCGGCTTCGCTGCTTTTTAAAGGTCACGGTATATATCGGGTCTGTTGGTCCCGACTGAGGGTCTGCTGCACCCGTCCCTCTTCCACCATCCAGACCTCCTCCAGCACACTCGTGATTTACCGAGGATGGAGGGAAATGGAGCAGACGGCAGTAAATGTAGACCAGAGGGAGCTCAGCGCTAAATGGACTCAGGCTCCAGGGAGCGTTCAGTGCAGTTGGTTTGGGAAACTTCACCAGCCAGCCTTCTTAGCCTTAAACCTCCGAGTTCATGCAGACTTCATGTAGACCACAAGCTCTTTAAAGGCCAACAAGAGCTGGACGCTTGCTGTAATTCTGAGCTGCAGGGTTTCCATCAGAGCTGTGGGGAGTCTGATCTTCCTTCAGTTTCTGGTTGATTCTGTCCTCAGCTCTCCATCTAAAGCTGCCTGCTTCGTCTCAGTCAGATCCTGGCGGTTCTGTTCCTAATCCTTTGCTTAAGTTGGTCTTCAGCTCCTCTCATTGCTTCAGTTTCCAGTTTTGAGGATGTAACTTTCAGACTTTATCATAATGCTCATCATTAACTCTGGTTTGCTGCTTCCCTGAACTCTTTCTGGGCCTGTTTTGCACTAAAATAACACGTTTAAATGGATTCTGCTGCGATAGAAGATGTGCTGCTGGGCTGATTTTGTCATGGATGGACTGTAACCTGTCCTGATGTCAGAGGAAATTATTCAGAGCCTCCACAGCCTGACAGGAGAGAGTCTGGTGTGGGTCTTTATCTTTTTAAAGCAACAGAAAGAGTCGCTGATGAGCTCAGACTCTCCCTAGCTGAATGTACCGCTCTGGTGAAGGAGGTCTGCATCAATCTGCTCAGAAAAAGACTCAAACGCACTGGAAAAGTCCTGTTTCCTGTTGAAACTGCAGGAGGAGGAGGATCAGACGACAACCAGGGACTGCTGAGCAGCTGGAATCTGGGATTCAGCAGGAATGGACTCAGATTCCTGTGAAAAACTCATTAAAAAGAGTCATTAAAAGAAGGAACACGATGGGAAACATGACTGTTGATGCTTCAGATTCTGCATTTGGTTCAGTTTTCTACACAAAATGAAGTCAAGTCGAAGACTTCTGCTGCATTTTGACATGAAAACATAGATTTAGGTCGTTGAAATGGGCTTTATTCATGCTGTAGGTATTTCAGACGATGCTTAATGTTGCCCTGATAGCTGTGATTAGTCTCCTCTTAAAGGTAAAGAACATATATCAGGAGGGCAATCTGATCCCAATATGCAATAATATCAGTGGATTGGTGGTTTTAGAAGCCAACAGATGTGCACATTAGTGCTATAATCTGCAGTCAGCACGGTGTAGCCTGGCCAGGTGAAGCCAGGTGAACTGTTTTTATGTTTCTGCTGTCTGCTGGAAGCAGCTTGATACAGTTTATTTCTCTCAGATCGGGTTCAGTGGAGCTGGGGGCAGCTTCGCCTCGCCGTGGCTCTGAATAATTCCCGTTAAAAGACGCTGTCTGAAGTGTCAGCTGCAGGCCTGAAGATGCAGCCTCGTTTGTTTTCCATTTCACCGGCGAGAAGACAGTCCGAGGGGGGGGCGCCACAGCGGGAGGAAGGCACAGAAACAGGGGTGGAGATGACATTTTTCATATTGAAATACTTATCTGAGATCGTTTGTCAGCTGTCAAAGGGCCAAGAGTTGGTGAAAAATCACATAAAACACTTTAAATTCTGCCCTGCCTCACAGTGAAGGGAGAAATAAGCAAAAAGCTGTGTTTCAAAGGCAGGTTTTTGCACCAAGGTGTCGGATGGAGATTTTTAATGTGCCATAAACGGAGACTGCTGGATAAATCCTCGTGTTGTAACCAAACAGCGAGTGAAAACAGGTGTTTGGCTCCATCAGGTCCTGCTTCTCGAGCCACAGCTGCCCTCTGCTGCCTCCTCACGCTGACTTTCCTTTGTCTGAGCCTTCAGATCAATCCTCTTCATCAAGTTTGATTCATCGTTAAGGAGAAAGAAAAGAAAAGAGTCGACGAGCTCAGCGGGAAATGAATGATTAGCTAATCTAAGCTGCTGCTGAGCCGTTTAACGCCATGTTTCACCCAGAAATCTGAACCGTTTTAAGCGTAGAAGCAGCAGTGACAGGATCCCCTCTGTGTGGGGGGGGTGGGGTCATGAATTCTGTCATTTCTAACGCGTTTAATCGTATCTGAATGTGTGAAAGCTCGTAAAAGAGCTGGCGTGTACGGATAAAATCTGCATGTAGAGATGAAATTTAAAGGATCAAATGTCTGAGAACTCAAGGGTTTGTTCCCACTTTGAACTGAACTGAACTGAACTCACAACCTACACACGGTTACCAGTTAAAGGGATTACTTTTTCTGACTGCTTCATTTGTGAGTGATCCAACGTAACTTTTACACGGTTACCAGTTAAAAGGCTTCTTTACTGGGTTGCATTCGAAATAGTAATATTCTTAGGAAAATAGCAACGATTCAATCTATTTAAAGGCCTCCAGTTTCCATCAATTGCTAGTTAATTAATCAAAATTTTCCCTAATAATCACACTATTTCCAACCAACAATAGTAACACAAAGGGTTCCTTACCATAAATCCACTGCTGAGTTCAACAAGGAAGAATCCAGCGAGTCTGTCCACTGATTCAAAAACAGATCCTGTCACCTTTCCTCCAGCCAGTGGCAGCCGGCCTCTATCAGAAACTCTGCTGAGAGGACTTCAGTTAGGAGTCCTGGACCCCCCCCGTGCACGGTTTCAGCTCCGATCCTGGGAGGTGGAAAGGATTTTAGGATCCGGCTCGAAGGACCATTATGTCAGAAAAATTCTCTCAAAATTAGGCTCAGAGTCGCTGGATTAACACAAAACTTTTATTTCTTGCAAGAAAGAGACGAGTCTGCACAACCTGTCAGGAAGCTGCTCAGAGTTGTCTCCTGACAAAATGGTGCTCCAGCTATTTATGTTGTTTATGCTTGCTGATCACACAATGTTATGGGAAAAGGTGCTTTTCTCCCCATTCATTATTATGGGAAGGAACATAAAAGGTGCTTCTCACCAGTTAATATTATGGGAAAGACGAGTAAAAGAGTCAAAACACTTTTGCTTGAATCATAGAAGAGGAAAGATGGAGGGACTCTTCTGTCATAGTATGACTGTATAATGTTTCCAACAGGCTCAGATTTGTGAACTTCAGATGGTTTCACTGCCTTCAAAACACATTTTCAGGCTCATGCAATAGAGTTAAACTCGACCTGCTCTTGCAGGTTTGATGCAGAAACACACGAGACTGTGATGTCATCAGTTTGGCTTCATATCTGACCATCATGTGAAGACGGGCCTCTTTATTTCCCTCTGGATAAACGGAGGAAAACACCTCCTCAGCGCTGAAACCCTGCTAAACGGCACCTTGTTCCTGAGCCTCCAGGCAGATGCTCTGCAGACTGTCTCTGCAGGTCAGGGTCGACAGTATTTACAGCCAACCAGAGAGGATTCCTGTGTCGTAACTAAACTCTTTGTGTTATTCACGGGACGTCTGGGACTCTCCTGCTTTTCCAAACCCCGGCAGACGGAGGAGTTTTCCAATAAATATTCATTCTGACTGCACTTCTCCACCAACTATTGCAGCTTGGTAGATGTCAGGCCGATGATCAGCGGCAGGCAGATGGTTTTAAAGCTTTAAAGCATCTTTGCTTGAGAATCAAAAGGGAATTTATCCTGTCGGTTCAAAAAGCTGCACAGGAGAGGAAATCTGATGGAACTGGAAGTTGATGTTTATTAGATTACATATAGACATGAAAACATGCAAAAGCTGACCATGAAAATGGAGTTAAATCCTGCTGGAAAACGTCTCAGCTGCAGCTGATGTGAAACAGCTGTGGTTGAATAATTCAGGATGTAGTTGGAGCCAGTAAAAAGTTTTAAGTGTTCAGTTTAATCCTGATCCTGGGGATCCTCATGGAAAGGTGAAGAACAGCGCGTCTAATCCTCTTTTTTTAACGTTTTCACGCAGTTTCTGGTTCAGTTTGGCTGTCTGTCTCACCTGAAGCATCCTCAGGAACAGAAGGAGGGACTTAAAATGGACTGATTGTTTCCTTTTGTAATGGATCGGACCTCCAGCTGCTGGAGACACCTTATTACTGATGGAAAGCAGAGTTTTCCCTGTTACTTTTACAGCCTGCAGTGCTGACAGGAGAGTGTGTCTGGGGGGGGGGGGGCAGCTGAGCTCTACAAGGGATTTCTGCTCACACAGACTTCATGAATGACATCAGCTCAGAGTCTCTGCTGCTGCAGCATCAACATCTGCAGTCGCTGTAAAGAGCAGCTTCAGTCGTTTGTGATGCACCAGGAAGGTTTACAGCCTGGTGTGACCTCAGCATCGTTTTGTCTGACGTTGACCTGCACGAATGGAGCTGCGACAGCTTTCAACCGGGCCGTCAGCCCTCATGCTTCTGGGCTGAACCACTGTTTGTTATTACAGGAAAATAAGGGATATATCTGTAGCTACTGGAAGGAACTGGGAGGTGAGAAGGGAAACGACCCCCTTTTTTTGTGCCTGTGGCGTGAGGCGATGAAACTGGGAGGAAGTGTCGATTCATGAGTTTGATCTCTTTGTAAAGGTGAAATTCATCCATTTTATGCGGCTTATCTGGGTTCGGATCACAGTGTAGATCCGACACCCTTCTCCTTCTCCTCAGCCCTCCCCTGCAACTCTTCCAGGGCGACTCCGAGGCGTTTCTGAGTCGTGGGTCCGCCTCTGGGCCTCTCCTGAGGGGGCATTGTCCCGAACACCTCCCCTGACACGATGCCCGAACCACCTCAGCTGGGTTCTGCTCCTCGTCCTATCCCCAAGCCCAGAGGAGGGAGTCCATTTTGGCCACTGATCAGCTGGTAAAGTGACAGCTTTGCCTTTCAGCTCAGCTCTCTTGCCACACTAACTGTGCAGGTCTGTGCATCAAGGACAGGTCGATGTCTTTCCACGGCTTCCTGTTGGAAAGGTAATACGAACACAGCATCAGAGCCATGCTTCTGCATCAGAGCTCCAACTTCCCATTTCTGAGCGACAGTGACAGCAGCCTGATGGGAAGTTTGGGACGGAGAACGATGGTTGAGTTATTTTAGTTACAGAACCGTTTCTGTTGCTGCTTTTGCACAGAGAATAATCCTCACCATGACGCTGGAAGAGCTCTGAGGGCGTCCGGACTCGTCTGGTAGCAGAACGGCAGCAGCTCCTTTGGGCCTTGTGGGTTGTGGGCTGGGTCTTTGTGGGTTGTGCTCGCTTCCCTCAGATGTCATCAGATCCCCTCAGATCTGTATCTGGGGAGTTTGGAGGCTCTTTGTTGAGCTCTTCCCGAAGCTTTTTAAAGGAGACTGGTGGCGAGTGTCAAAGTAAGATCCACTTAAGCGTCAGGATGCAGGTTTCCCCAGCAGGAGTTTGCAAAGTAAGAGGAAGAGCAGTGGAAACAAAGCTGTTTAAGGGCCCCTCCTCAGCCTTTTGTATCAGCCTCCTCCATCATGAGCTGACAGGAATAAAGCAGAGCCAGCTGCCTGCCACACAGTCAGGTCTGTCTGATTCTGCCTCACTTTTTCACATGCAACGACTACTCCTTTCTCCACTGACCTCAGATTCATTAACGAGAATATTTCTGCATGTTCTTCACGCTTTTCCTTCGACTTTCCCTCAGTGACACACCTTCTGCACGTGTCTCAGACTCAGTCTCAGGCTCCAATTAGGCGTAACATGAAGTTACAGATGGGTCCAGAGGCAACTGAACACATTTCTGTTTTCAATGGTCTGTGACCGTCTCCTCTGGCAGGTAAAGACATTATTTATGGACTTATTCACCAGGCTTTAGAGTAAAATATTAACAACCGGTATGAACTAAGTCTGACCTCTGCAGGATGGATGTGAAAAGAGACAAAAAAACAGCAAAAATGACTGATAAACCAGAAAAGGGCCGATGATAACCTGTGTATTGATCAGAAAATGGAAACATGCATCTGTTTAAGAGCTGGAACAACACTCTCAGGTTGACTTTGTGCTGGCAGCTCGCTCTGCTGTGAGATAAAGACTTAAAAGTGTCATTATTTGACTCCATATTTTAATGGAGCAGCTTCTGTCCAAGTTTAACTTGGACCTCGTACGTTTCCTGCATCTGTAACAACACGGTTTGATGTCTCACTATCTGACAAAGTACAAGTTCCACCCTGTTGCTTTGGCAGCAAACAGACAGGAGGCGGTGGTTGGAGGCATTAATCCTTTGAATCCCCTGCCAAAGACGCTGAGTTCAAGACCGACCCAACGCAACATTTCCAATGTTTTTGCTTTGCTCCAGAATGCTTCAGATTAGGAGTTAGAAATATATAAAGTTAGAATTATCAAACCAAAAACCCAAAGCATCTTCATTTATTATAGATCCAGGAAGCAGCTGCAGAGATTCACTGAAACATGTTCAAACATGGACATAAACCCAGAATCTGAGGCAGAAACAGAGTTTTTTATCAGTTCTCAGCAGCTTTAAAGTGAATATCTGGTCTGAGCTCCTTTATTCTCCAACACAGCCTGAACCCTCTGAGACCAGCTTTCTGTCATTTCTTTAAGGAGTCTTCAGGAATAGTTCTCCAGGCTTCTTGAAGGACATCCCAAAGCTCTTCTTTGGATGTGGGCTGCCTTTTGTTCCGTTCTCTGTCAGATGATCCCACACTGCTTCAATAATGTTGAGGTCCGGGCTCTGGGGAGGATTCATCCCTCCATAAGACCTGTTGCCACTGATTTTCAGTCCACTTCTTGTGTCATTTGGCACAGCTCAGCCTTTTCTCCCTGTTTCCCTTCCTTAAGAACGGCTTCTTGACAGCCACCCTTCCATGGAGCCCATTTCTGATGAGGCTTGGGCCAACAGTAGATGGATCAGCTGAAGGTCCAGATGCATCTCTCAGGTCCTGTCAGGTCACAGCTGGATTTTTTCCTCTTTCTTAAGGACATCACTTTCAGATCCTGTTCATCTGCTGTAGATAGTTTTTTAGGCCTGACACTTCTTCTTTTGTCCTCCACTTGTCCAGTTTCCTCAAATGTTTTAAGGACACACTGCACACCATGCTGAGATATGCCAAGTTTTCAGCTAATAGCTCTTTGGGAATCACCTTGTTGCTGCAGAAATCCTATTTTCTGTCTGTCAAACTGTGTTTTCTTTGCTGTTTTTCATAGATGCAGCTAAAGAAATGGGAACAAATGATGTGTCTTTGTGACAAAGTGCCTAAAGATCCAGTTTAAAATGGCTTCTTTGCTAAGTTGTCTGTTCTGTGTCGACACAACACTGGTTCATCCCTTGAGTTAGGAGCCTTTTTTCTGCCTGAATGGGTCAAAGGTCAGAGTTAAGTGGCTGAACAAAGAAAAAACACATAGATAGATAGTTTTTTAGGCCTGACACTTCTTCTTTTGTCCAGTTTCCTCAAATGTTTTAAGGACACACTGCACACCATGCTGAGAAATGCCAAGTTTACAAATGATGATACTGATTATACAAAGTATTTCCACTCATGTTTTGCACAGGTTTTAATAAAAAGTATCTATTTCCAGTTGAAATACTGAGAGATGACTAAGGGCAGCTGCTCCTCCTTTATAAAGATGAACTAAATTAGCTTCACAGCAAACGTGATGTTTCCCCAAATGTTGATTTATCACTTTAATGCGACAGCAGTCATGAGCTTTAGTGACTGTAAAGCAGCTACCAGGAGGCACCAGGCAGAGAAAACCCTGCATATTAATGAAGATGTCGCTGCAGTAATAAACACATGCTCTTATGGAGGAACCAGAGTGAAGGCAGCCACTTTGGCAATGCAACATGACGTCGCCTTCATGCCAGCAAAGCTGGCAGACCTGAAAGGAGGTGCACTGAATAGGAGTGAAATGAATGCAATAGAGTGAGCATCTCCGGCTAATAGAGAATGTGGCTGTGAATGAAGCCTCAGCCCGACTGTGACCCTGCGTTAACACAGGCTCCACTATGCTGCCGGTACCATGAACTCGGTTCCTGCTGCCCATTAAAATCCCAGGAGGGAACATTTCGTGATGAAATATGGAGCTTATTTTATTTTTCAGACTGAAATGATGGTTTTGGCTCTTGGAAATTCATCCGTCAGCAGAGCTGGAATGAAATGATATGGCAGGGTTTCTTTTCTGGTCATTAAGGTAATTCTTTAGGCTGTGAATCTGCTCCACGACCTGCAGGAGTGTCGAGCTGCATTTCCCATGCACAGAAAACTCTGAGGTGACACCAGACTGTACACAGTAATAAATGCGCTCCTCAGCTGTTTCCTTTTACCTGCTGATCTGACTCTGTGTGACCTGACAGTTTGTCTCTGGAGAGCAAACATCCCGTTCACATGGCGTCGGAGCAGCTTTAGCTCAGCCTTTCTGTCTCTCTGGGGCAACATTAGACAGAAAAGCAGCCTGTGATTTTTTAAATATTAACTTCTAATAAGCAACAGCAGACATGTGCAGGACTTGGGAACATGAGACCATCCCAGGAGCACAATGTTTTCCTGCCGTTGGTCTCCTTTTGCTCTCGGTTTCTCTTACTGCTAAGCTAGTTTTATCCAGGTTTTTTATCGAGGTTTGAGGTCGGAGACAAATGATCCAGATCTGAGGCAGAGTTCAGTCGGTCGCTCCTGGATCTTTATGCGTGAGCACCTGCAGTATCTTGCATGCTTCATAGTTCAGAGCAGTTGAAACTGAGCAGAATTTGGCTAAAAGGTGACAGCAGCCATACTTAAAGTCATACTTCTGATGGGTGCAGAGGGAGAAAAGCCTTAAACCGACACTTTCTGTTCAAAAACAAAGTAAATGCAACTAATCTGATTACAGGAGATACTTGCATGACTGTAATTTCAGTGAGAAGAGAGGAACTAGTCTGTGTGACAGCTGGAATAAATGGATCCAGGCCCAATGGCAGCTGCAAACCTGAGCTGGATGAATCGTGTCTGAAACTCCTGCTTCTGCAGGCCACCTTTCAGGGATATTTGTCTCTTTTGGATGACCAAATGCTCTCTCTTCAGTGAGGATAAAGCAGGCATCGGAGCTCAGCGGTGACCCCAACACTCTTCTGATTCGGAGCAAAGATTAAGAAACCGCTGCTCCTCGTGATCATTGCTGAACGAGCTGGAACAGATTCTGCTTGAGGACTTGATTTCATTCTGTCCAAAACCTTTATCAACACAGTTATTACTGCGAAAAGGTCATCAACTCTGATTCTAAAGCGTACAACAGTTTCCCAGACATGCATTCAGCAGCAGTGTCAGTCATTCCAGCTGCTACTTACTGAAGTTTAACTTCGGCGAGGTCCTCAGATAGCTGCTTAACATGAATTATAGGAAGTTTTCCACCATCTAAAGTTGCAGATTCTTGCAGTTAGAGCAAGTCGGGTGCCGGGAACCTGTAACCTCACCGTATAACTGTGGGAGTTTCTACCTTTTGGCACATTTTAACGACCTGAAGTCCAGAGCGAGATGGGAGGAAGATGAAGTAGAGGGAAGATGATTTGATGCCTTCTGGACTCTGCTTATCAGGCGCCTACAGACTGAGACAACAGAAGGAAAGAACACGAGAAGCAGAGAGGGAGAAGAGAGATTTGGTTTGCTGGTGATGTGTTTAAACTCTCAGCTGCAGCATTAGCATGTCTGGCCTGGAAAGATGTTTATCTTCTCCAACACAGTTCAGCAAACAATGAAAGATGGGGAAGATATGAAGCCTGGCTGCAGAAACGGAGGGATTATCTTTTAATTAATAATCCTAATCTATTAGTTTCATGTCAAACAAACAGAAACAATATCAGAAGCCAGAGTCGCAGGAAAAGGAGGAAGATTCAGAGTTTATTCTGAGCCCAAACAGAGGAAGTGAGCTGCAGTTTTTTAGTCTATTTTGAGACGGGTTGTGAGGTTTGAAACATGAAACAAATGCTGATTACTGCATTTCAGCAGCTAACTGTGAAAACAAACTGAAGTTTCAGCTCGCGCCTCCTTCACAGGTTCAAAGGGCAGAGCTGATTTATTTGGTGCCAACAACTGCTTTATTTTCCATCTTTTCCATTTCGTATATTTAAACTCGAACAGAATGACGAGTTAAAAAGGCTGAACTTGAATTCAATTAAATGATACGGCACTTTCATTAGGCCTAAAGGAAAAATATACTGTTAGAAATGATTGTAGGAGATTTGAATTAAATAAAATTGTTGGAAGTGTAGCTGAGGACTGAGTTATGATGTCACAGACCCACCTGTGGCAGGTAACGGGTGAATTATCCAGGTAGACGGGCTGGATGATAACTCTGGGTCAAACATTCCTGATGTTCATCAGCTCTGAGTTTGCTCTCCGTTCTGTTCGTGCCTCTTCAACCGTAGACTGTTAGCTTTAGCATAGCTTTAGCATAGCTTTAGCATAGCTTTAGCATCGTAACAGATGCTGAAGGAACCGGCAGAAGTCCTTCAAGCACGGGAAATGTTGCACAATTTGTCACAAGCAGGTGAACAAAAAGACAAACGGAGCATCCCAGATGTGAGAAATCTTTATGGAAAGTTACCAGACTTTATGGTTCCGCTCCGCTTACCTTAAACTGAAATAAAGCAGCCTTTCATTCCCATTCTCCTGCTCTTCCACTGAATTAAAGCTTCCTGCTTCACGCAGCTCTGAACCAAACCTTCTGCTTTGCCATCAGTGCAGTTAGCTGTGGAGAAATCTCTGTGGACAGCTGAAGAGTAAATGAGTTCAGCCTGAGAAAACAGATGGGAGTTGAACCTGCAACCGCTGGGGGACGGCATGTGAGGGGAGCCTTCAGATCCTCCTGAGTGCATGTGAGAGTGCATGTGTGAGTGCATGTGAGAGTGCATGTGAGAGTGCATGTGAGAGCGTGTCAGAGCTTCATGCTCAGCAGGAGATTATTGCAGCGAAGCCTGGGAGGCAGCAGTTGCCTAAATGACTTTAGACTCGGTGAGTGTGCGTTCTCGTGCACTTCTCGTGCACTTCTCGTGCACGCCCTGTGTGTGTCTGACTGTGCACCAGCATGTGGATGTGTGCAGAGCACCATGCTTAGTGTGTGTGAGTGTATGACTGGTTTATCACCCTGAGGAGGGCAGCCATTTAATCTATTATTCAGCATTGCTGCTAAACACATTAATTAGAGCCTGTGGTTGAGACAGAGCAAACAGAGCTGCTCTCCTCCCTGGGAGTCCGGCTCTGGACCTCATTTCTCCGTCTTTCACATGAACCGAAGGTTTGATTGGAAACTCGGGAACGCTGTGCTGCCTTCGGTGCTTCGGACACGACTTATTTCTGTAATCTAAGTGTCACAGAGCAGAGAGTTGAAGCTCTGAGCTCTAAGTTTTCTGTCCAAGGAAGGCTGATTAAAGAAGTTCTTTACAGAAAATTAAAGGAGGAGGGAACACTCGGCACCATATTCACAGCAGTCACAGTTTGTAACTCTTCAGGCGAACCCTGCTGCCACGAGGCAGCTGATAGATGACAGCTGGCTGTCTGCTGGAAGTGTGAGAGCATCAATAGCTCGGCCTGAACCCTCTGAGACAACCTCTTATCTGAGGCCGGGAAACCCAGGCATCCCTCTCCCCAGAGACCCCCCCAGCTCCTCCTGGGGGATCCTGAGGTGTTCTCAGGCCAGATGGGATATATAATCCCTCCAGTGAGTTCTGGTTCTGACCCGGGGCCTCCTCCCAGGAGGCATCCTAACAGAGGAACCACCTCAGCTGACTCCTTTCTATGTGGAGGAGCAGCTCTACTCCGAGCTCCTCCCCCCGGATTGTGGAGCTCCTCCCCCCAGATGGTGGAGCTCCTCCCCCGGTTGGTGGAGCTCCTCCCTCAGGATGGTGGAGCTCTTCACTCTGCTCTTCCTTCAGGATGGTGGAGCTCCTCCCCCCAGATGGTGGACCTCCTCCCCCGGATGTTTAAGCTCCTCCCCTGGATGATGGAGCTCCTCCCCCGGATGGTGGAGCTCCTCCCCCGGATGATGGAGCTCCTCCCCCAGATTGTGGAGCTCTTCACTCTGCTCTTCCCTCCAGATGGTGGAGCTCCTCCCTCTATATGGTGGAGCTCCTCCCTCCTGATGGTGGAGCTCCTCCCCTTATCTCTAAGGCTGAGCCCCGCCCCCCTCTGAAGGAAACCCATTTCAGCCGCTTGTATCCACGACCTCCTTCTTTGGGTCAGAACCCAGATCTGTGAGCACAGGTGAGGGTTGGAACAAAGATGGAGCAGGAACCTGAAAGCTTCTCCTTCCGGCTCAGCTTCACCAAACGGACCGGAGTAGCGCCCTCATTACTGCTGACGAAGCCCCGATCCGTCTGTCCATCTCTGATCCAACTCACCATCACTCAGAACCAGAACCAGAGAAGCTGAAACTGCTCCAGCTGAGGCAGAGACTCATCCCGACCCGGAGGGAACGCTTATCCTCCGGTTCAGAACCGCGGCCTCGGATCTGGAGGAGCTGACTTTCATCCCGACTTCACTCTCAGCTGCGAACTTTAAAGATCACAGGAAGTCTATAGTCTGGCATTTATGTCCAATCAGCTGTCAGATATCACTGCAGTTCCACCTTCTGGTCCAGATGTGGTCATCTCTGGCTCCAGAGCTGCGAAGTTGAACCAATGGATGACATCAGTGGCCACACCCACCTCGTCTCCATGGTTACAGAGGCTGAATGAACCTTGTGGAGTGAGCAGTGGGTCATTATCACCTCGTCCTATTTCCTAATGACCCCGAGGTGATCCCGCAGGTCATCTCTGTGACGTCATCGACCTTGGGACTAAATCCACGACTTATTAAATATAATCACGTTAACTAACTCTATTTATTGCTTTGCTGCTTGGTGGCTGCAGCTTTGAGAGTCTTTGTGCTGACTGTGGTTACAAACAACATTATGTGAATTAGTTTAGGAATGTTTAAGAATATTTAGGTTTGGGAATCATCTCTCTTCAGATTAAAAGACGATGATTCTGCTTTCAGACTTAAATCTTTCCTAGAATGTAAACTAAAGGCGGGCCTTGGACCAGTTTACGAACTGTTTGAGGTCATATTCTCCCAGTTTGAGCCCGTGACGTCTCAGATGCCAGCCCGAATCTCCCCGTGCGTGTCCCTTCAGATCAAACTGACAGCGTCAGCCTGAAGTGTTCGGAGCTGGACCTTCAGCTCCTTCTGTTTCAGGGCTGGTTGTTATTCCAGGAAAGCGACGGGGAAACGTGTCAGCTCGGTGATGGAAACGTGGAGCGACGCGCTGAAACAGTGACCTGGACGTTGTCTCCGGGCCGTCCTGCCTGCTCAGCGGAGGAGCGCGCGCAGCGGAGGAGCGCGCACGCTCGCATCAGTGTCGCCATGAATGGAGGCCGTGGAGGATGATGGCGGTGAAGGCCTTGGGTTAATAAACATCCTCCGCGACCCACGGCCGCCCTTCATCGGGGCGGCTGTTGCTTCTCTCAGACAGACAGATCTTCGGCGCTCACAGATGGATTGATGTGTCAGGAGCGTGCGCAGCGTGCACAGCGTGCACAGCTGTGTTCCTCGCGGCGCTCTCTGTCGTCGTCTTTGGGCCGTGTTTGAATAAAGCTCTAAAAGCCTCGGGGGTGAGGCGCGGGACGTCTGATTGGAGCAGGGTGTGAGGCGAGGTTATCTCCTCCTTGGTGATGTTAAAGCCGGCTGGAGTCAGGACAGATGTGGCTGAAACATCTGCCGTAGGAAGAGTGCATTTTATTGATCCCTGGCCCTGAAATGTATCGCTGCCCTCAGACGGCACCATGGATGTGATTATTAAAAGATTAAGGGAAAGTAAATCTGCATTTAAATGATCAGTTTCAGCACCGTAACTTGGACTGATTGTGGCTGTGAGTTCTTGTTTAAATAAGAGCTGAAAAACATCCCGATGTGTGAAATTTGCTGTGATGCGGAGCCCAGCACCGTCCTCTGTAGGAAAGGTGGATGTGAAGAGTTTTTAGTCTCAGCTGGAGCTCCTGTTGAGTTCATTTCAGCCCGAAGCGACGCATCAGAGCGGCTCTAAGAGCTGAAAGTGGCTCATTAACAAGAACGAATCCAAGTTGATTAAAGTGAAAAACGCAGATAAACGCGGCTCAGAGATGGTCTTTGGCAACACAACCGATAAGAACTCTCTCAGAGCTCAGTGATTGGACAGATGTGTTCGGAGCATAAGCTGCAGTTCAGTTCACTGGTTGTTCATCTGAACTCCATCACGATGCAGGTTTCTGACCCCAAACACAAATAACTGCAGAGACTCTCAGGGCTGACAGCATCTGCCAGCTCTCTGCTGCCCTGTTCTGTCTGATGAAGCGGCCCAGCGGGACGGCGGCCTTAATGCTAACAGACAGATAGCTCGTTAGCATTATAGCACGCGCCTGAGGGCCGGCGTCTATTGTTAGCATGATAGCGCGGTCCCAAGGGAGCAGTTATTTCTGGTGCGAGTCTGTTAAGAGGAGCCACACTTGTTGTGAGCATGTTATTGCTGGCCAAATGGCTCTGGGGTTGTATCAAGGACACGTGCGCGCGCACACGCACACACAGAGTGAAGACATCTGTCATCACTTACAGTTTTGGCTGATGTAATGTGCATTTATTGATGAACAGCAAGAGGCGCATGATGGGCGCGATGTGACTGCGGTGGGCAGAGGCGTGCGTGTGCGTGTGCATGTGCGTGTGTGTCATTTTCAATGGCAAATGAAGCGGGTTGCAATTGTATGGCAGCAGGAAAGGGTCTGAGCTCCACAAGTGATCAAATAAGAATAATTACCAGAATCTTAAAACATCAATCAAACTCTTAAAGGACGTGAAATCATCCAAAAACACAGTTTCTGTCTTTCTTAAAACAGCTGGGGTGCAGCTGTAAGGACGGTTCTGCATGTAACTCCGGACAACTGTCACGTGCCTTTTCAAGCCGGGAGTGATGCGCCTTAATGTGTGACACTACAGGGGCAGAGGAGGGTCAATCTGCGGTCAGCGGCCTCGGAGGGAGTCGGCTAACAAAGCGAAACGGTCCCAGAACAGTAACAGCAGCTGCTCTGTGTGCACGGACACAGTGATGCGTGCACGGACACAGCGATGCGTGCACGGACACAGTGATGCGTGCACGGACACAGTGATATGTGCACGGACACAGTGATGCGTGCACGGACACGGTTACATGCCGCCATTCCGACTTTGGCCTCCAATTGTCCAATTGCGCATTTGGCACAAACACACAGCCGTTGCGCAAGGCTTTATACAGCCTGTTGATATCTGAAGGACCTAACTGGTCACACCTGGGAGTAGATGTCATGTAGAGATTGTTTTTACATGACATTACAGCTGAACATATAGCTTTCATCCACAAACCAACGTGGGAGAGCCCGAAGACGCATGTGCCAGACGCACAGAGGCGTGCGGAAAACCAATTTTGACCACTTCATGCTGTTTATTTGCTTTCTTTTAGTTAACTGTCGTTTCTTTTGGATTCTTGTGCGTGTTATGGAGCCGTTTCGGTCCATATTTGTAAGCCTTTTTTTCCTGGATTAAATTTTCGGAAGTTGAAACACGTGGCATTGGAGTGTGATTAAAAACCACCGCGGTCTGCTTCTCCTCCTCCAGCTGCCGAGACTTTGTGTTTTTAATGATCTGTAAACGTGTGTTAAACATTTAAATTGCATGAACAGAAAGAAGGGGCTCACCTGTTGAGTAACGCACATTGTGGAAACGGTCTGAGGACGTTTTTAAATGTGTCGGTGAACGTTTGGGATCACCAGAGGGTGTTCTTTCTATTTCATGGCTGTGATATCAGGTTGAGCGGAGAGGTGGAGGAGACAGATGGTTTCATGCTGCCCACACTCACTGTTGCTAAATATCTTCTTTGTTTCTCCTCCCCATCAACGGTTCCGTCAAACCGCGCTAAAGGTTGGACCTGGAGGAAAGTTTGCTCAGGCGGTTACCATGGAAACAGCAGATAGTTTCACAAAGTTTTTGTAAGAGTTGCGTTTTACTTTTCAGCGCCACGGAGACGTTTAAACCCGTTTGATTCAGGTGCTAAAATCCCGCTTTAAGTGTTCAGCAGCGATGCAGCAGCGATGTGCACGTGGACGCGCACGATCACCGTCTGTCCTACGAACATCATTAGGAAAAGAAACGGCGGCAGACTCCAAACTTTCAGCTCAAACTTTAAATATAAGAGACCACAGAGGTGAAGACGGTCCGTTTGTTGAAGGCAAAACCATCTTTAATAGTAAAGGGCACGTGGAATATTTTACTGTTGCATCCCACGAGCTAACAAGACGTCAGCCTTTTACACTTCGGGCAGCTCTTATTAAACCCTCTTATCTGCTTTCGCCACATAATGGTTTTAGTTCCTCCTTCTTCACAGAGAACAGAAAGATCGGCAGCTTATTGTTTGATGGACAGCTGTCTCACAGCTGCTAATCCCGCTTCCTCCCAGCTGCAGCCAGCCTTCTGCCATCCCGTCCAAATGAGGATTTTCTGGGTGACATCAGTCGTGTTTTTATTCAGTCTCCATCCATGAAATACGAGTGATTTACAGAATGAGTCGTGGTGCCTCAGCAGCGAGTGTTATTTGGTCTTAAGGCTTAATCCCTGGCTGTGAAGGAGCTCTGCACGAGGAGTAATTTGATTATAGCCATTGTGTGGATGGGGATTTACTAAGAGGATGCCTTTTGTGTGAGACGGAAACTGCGCTTCATCAGCTGCTCAGCGGCAGATAAGGCGGCAGCAGAAATTACATCTGTTTACCATGAAGATAAGGACATTTTTATTCCCTCGGCCTATTATCGAATGAAGCTTTTTCTCTTCTGTGGAAGAAGCAGAAGAAATGTGAAACGTGCGTGACAAACGGCAGGTTTCAGCTCATTGGGAAACCAGAGGCGTGGCAGGAAGTCTGTGTTTTAGTTAATTTGAATTAAAGATAAATGACGTTGGTTGTGTTCTGCGTCTTTGAATCAAAGAGTGCGACTGAAATATCAGGCAGAAAATGCAGCTTAAAACGAGTCCCAGTGCAAGAGAGGGAATAACACAGAGAGGAGGTGGAGAGTGGAGGGAGCTCATACTGAGGAAGTCTCTTTAACAGCTGGTTTATCCGCTGATCGCGGGTCAGAACAGGGACAAAATGCAGCTTCCGCCCACCTTTTACGGCACTTTGGGGTCTTGTTTGACTGAATAACAGGACCCCAGCTCAGGCTTTGCAAACAATCAATCAATAAACTGATCGTAAAGGTTCTTCCGCACCTGAAATTGGCTCCTAATTCTCAGCTTTTCAGCTTTTGCAGGCCGTGCGTTTCTGCGATGAATGAATAATTACTGACGTCAGCATTAGCTTCAATAACTACATGTTTCTTCTTCTTCTTCCTCCTCTCTGCCTTCCTTCCCCCCCAGTCTGCTCCCAGTTCTCCAAGGGCGTGTACGCCATCATGGGCCTCTACGACCGGCGCACAGTCAACATGCTGATGTCCTTCTGCAGCTCGCTGCACGTGTGCTTCGTCACGCCGTCCTTCCCCGTGCAGACCAACAACCAGTTTGTGCTGCAGCTGCGGCCCCAGCTGCAGGAGCCCCTCATGGCCCTGCTGGAGCACTTCTACTGGACCAGGTTCGTCTACATGTACAGCTCGGACTCAGGTGAGAGCACGAGACGCAGCGCCAAGCACGAGACAAACGGGTCTTATGTGTGGTTTTAGACGGATTCAGATGCAGGTGGAGCTGCGAAGCTGCTTAATGTGGACGAACTGCGGCTCTAAGAGCAGAACTGCGGCAGCTGAGGCCTTCTGTTAGCGGCTCATTTCAGACTCATCCTGCTGGTTCTGACTTTTACAGCCGCGTCCAACATCTGCACCAACATCTGCACCAGAGGACGGGAGAGTCTGACGTGGTGATGAACGAGTTGGAATGAGCGTTTAGATCAGATGATAATGATAAAAGCTGTCTAATAAAACTATAAAACTATTATAAAACTAATAAAATCTGTTTATAACAGACATTAATTAGACAATAACCGATGATTTTTAATTCACCAACAGGCTTCTTCAGGTTTTTAAATGAACCCCAATAAAAGAAAAACAGGCTCATGGAAACGAATCCGTACTCCTCACAGTTACAGATGCCTGCTCACCTTAAAAAGTAAACACACCCTTTCACTTCTAAGGTTTTACAGTCAGAAATAAGAATAATCGGGTCTTTATCAGGTGTTAAAGTTAAATTTCAGCAGCAGCTTCAGCAGCAGTGAGTGTAAAACTAAGTGAACCCCTGATCCAGCAGCTTCAGCAGCAGTGAGTGTAAAACTAAGTGAACCCCTGATCCAGCAGCTTCAGCAGCAGTGAGTGTGAAACTAAGTGAACCCCTGATCCAGCAGCTTCAGCAGCAGTGAGTGTAAAACTAAGTGAACCCCTGATCCAGCAGCTTCAGCAGCAGTGAGTGTGAAACTAAGTGAACCCCTGATCCAGCAGCTTCAGCAGCAGTGAGTGTAAAACTAAGTGAACCCCTGATCCAGCAGCTTCAGCAGCAGGGAGTGTAAAACTAAGTGAACCCCTGATCCAGCAGCTTCAGCAGCAGTGAGTGTAAAACTAAGTGAACCCCTGATCCAGCAGCCTCAGCAGCTGTGAGTGTAAAACTAAGTGAACCCCTGATCCAGCAGCAGCAGTGAGTGTAAAACTAAGTGAACCTCTGATCCAGCAGCTTCAGCAGCAGTGAGCTGCAGTGATGGTTTCCTGTGGGACGTTATCAGTCTCTCTCCTGGTTCTGGAGGAATCTCGGCCCTCTTCTCTCCAGCGCTGCTTCAGCTCATTGAGGTTTGCAGCTTTGGTTTCTGCACAGCTCTCTTAAGGTCCCACCACAGCATTTCAGTCAGGCTGAGGTCTGGACTCTGACTGGACCATTGCAACACCTCGATTCTTTTCTTTTTCCCACATTCTGCTGTAGATCTGCTGCTGTGTTTGGGATCTTTGTCCTGTTGATGAGCCAGTTTCAGCCCAGCTTTAGCTGGGGGACAGATGGCCTCACATTTGACTCTAGAATACTTTGGTATCCAGAGGAGTTCATGGTGGACTCAATGACTGCAAGGTGCCCAGGTCCTGTGGCTGCAGAACCAGCCCAGATCATCAGCCCTCCACCACCGTGCTTGACAGCTGGTATGAGGTGTTTGTGCTGATCTGCTGTGTTTGGTTTCCTCCAAACGTGCTGCTGTGCATTAGGACCAAACATCTCCACTTTGCTCTGGTCTGTCCAAAGGACATTGTTCCAGAAGTCTTGAGCTTTGTTCAGATGCAGCTTTGCAAACCTAAGCTGTGCTGCCATGTTCTTTTTAGAGAGAAGAGGCTTTCTCCTGCAGCCCTTCCAAACAAGCCATCCTTGTTCAGCCTTTTTCTAACTGTGCTGTCATGACCTTTAACCTTTAGCATGCTAACTGAGGCCTGTAGAGTCTGAGATGTATGACCTTTAACCTTTAACATGCTAACTGAGGCCTGTAGAGTCTGAGATGTATGACCTTTAACCTTTAACATGCTAACTGAGGCCTGTAGAGTCTGAGATGTATGACCTTTAACCTTTAGCATGCTAAAGGACATTGTTCCAGAGTATTTTTTTTATATTTAAGGTGGGATTTAGCTCATTTAAACACCTGATAAAGATGTTTATGAAACCTTAGAACTGGAAGAAGCTGTACATGTTCTACCACATGACCCTAATGAATTAGAATTAATTAATTAATAAACAATTTAAAAGATGTTCTCAGAGCCTGAGAAAATGTTTTTGTCCAAACACTAAAACCAAGTAAATGAACATCTGTTTATTTCCTGCCTCCGGTCCTTTGTTTACATGTTTGTGCCTCCTCTGTCTGTTCCTCTCACATCCTCTGTTTTCCTTCTGTCTGCAGCAGAGTCTGAAGGCTTTTTACGTGTGCATGTGCGTGTGCACGTGCGTGTGCACGTGTGTGTGTAGACAGTACAGACGGACATCAGCAGCCAGTCGTTTATTGCTTAAATTAACTCGCTGTCCTGCTCCAACCTTTATTCAACGCAGTCGGATGAAAAAGTTATCGACTCTGACTCATCCCACAATTGCTGTTCTGTCCTGTTGCCATGGATACAGCCCTACTGTTCTCCGATCAGCACAGCAGGAATTTCTTGCACTTTCTCCTGTTTCTTCCTCTCTTGTCTGTGGTTCTCCTTTAACGGTGGTGGACGGCTTCTTTTGCACAAACTTTTTAACAGTTTTAGCAGGAAACTGAAAAACAAGTTGTTGACGCCAGTTCTAAAGCCTTTGCTCATTGACCATCACCTGAACGCCATGACTAAAGGTCATGATGTCGCCTTCAGACCGACCTCAGTGCAGTGTGACGTGTTGGATGGGCGTGAAAAACAGTCAATGCAGACTGAAACAAAGGCTGGATTCCTGTTTTTTCACTCTTCTTCGGTTATATCTTCCTGGGTGCAGTCAGCGAACAGTCAGCGAACTGTCAGCGAAAAGTCAGCTAACAGTCAGTGAACAGTCAGCTAACAGTCAACGAACAGTCGGCTAACAGTCGGCTAACAGTCAGCAAACAGTCAGCTAACAGTCAGCAAACAGTCAGCTAACAGTCAGCTAACAGTCAGCTAACAGTCAGCTAACAGTCAGTGAACAGTCGGCTAACAGTCGGCTAACAGTCGGCAAACAGTCGGCTAACAGTCGGCTAACAGTCAGCTAACAGTCGGCTAACAGTCGGCTAACAGTCAGCAAACAGTCAGCTAACAGTCAGTGAACAGTCAGCTAACAGTCAACGAACAGTCGGCTAACAGTCGGCTAACAGTCAGCAAACAGTCAGCTAACAGTCAGTGAACAGTCAGCTAACAGTCAGCAAACAGTCAGCTAACAGTCAGCTAACAGTCAGCGAACAGTCAGCGAACAGTCAGCGAACAGTCAGCTAACAGTCAGCTAACAGTCAGCTAACAGTCAGCTAACAGTCAGCTAACAGTCAAGTAACAGCTTGAGCTAACAGTCAGCTAACAGTCAGCTAACAGCTTGAGCTAACAGTCAGCGAACAGTCAGTGAACAGTCAGCTAACAGCTTGAGCTAACAGTCAGCTAACAGTCGGCTAACAGTCGGCAAACAGTCGGCTAACAGTCGGCTAACAGTCAGCTAACAGTCAGCTAACAGTCGGCTAACAGTCAGCAAACAGTCAGCTAACAGTCAGTGAACAGTCAGCTAACAGTCAACGAACAGTCGGCTAACAGTCGGCTAACAGTCAGCAAACAGTCAGCTAACAGTCAGTGAACAGTCAGCTAACAGTCAGCAAACAGTCAGCTAACAGTCAGCTAACAGTCAGCGAACAGTCAGCGAACAGTCAGCGAACAGTCAGCTAACAGTCAGCTAACAGTCAGCTAACAGTCAGCTAACAGTCAGCTAACAGTCAAGTAACAGCTTGAGCTAACAGTCAGCTAACAGTCAGCTAACAGCTTGAGCTAACAGTCAGCGAACAGTCAGTGAACAGTCAGCTAACAGCTTGAGCTAACAGTCAGGGAACAGTCAGCGAATTCATCTGTCCTAAATTCTCTTCACTTCTTCGTGTATCTTCTCTGTGATGAGGTCAGTTCACAGGCCTTCACCTGTTCTTCCTCATCTGTAAACCACAAACCCTTAAACAGCCTCCACCTCCACACGGACCCGTCTCGGTCCCACTCTTCTTCTGGGCTTTTTTCTGGTGATTAATAGGACTTGCTGAGCTAATCGCTGTACATGGCTCATTCTCACGCTATAAAAACATAATTATCTATTCAAACATAGCGTTTGAAAGATCTTTGTTCTTGTTATTCATGTTAGCTTTAACACCAAGTTGTGTTTCATAAATATAACATAAAAGAAATAAAAGATAGGAAATGGACAGACGGACGGACGGCAGCTGCTGGGAAATTAACCAGAGCATCAACTCGCATGAACACACCGTGTGTAATTGAACATGAACCTTTTTTTTTTCTGTGAGCTCGACATAAATGCTGCTGCATGGCCGGTCTGATGTCTCGCTAACACCCCGTTAGACATGCAACGTGCACACGTGCGCACGCCCCCACACACTCAGCCAGTCGTACGTTCACGCTCCAGCAAACACATTAAAAGCTCTTCCAAGAGGGAGGCCAGAACAGAAGCTTCTTTTGTGCTCGGGTGTTGAAACTCTTCTAATTAAAAGTTACTCTGGAACCCTTCTGACCTCATCTGCCGTTGAGATGTCGGCATATTTCTGAGGTTTTACCTCCTCCCTGATCCGTTAAAATCACTCGTGCTGCTGGGCTGAATTTATGTGATGATGCTCAAACCTGACCAGAGTTGACTTGGAGGTTCCAGGTTGGAAAAGGCTGAGTCACATCACGACAAGCTGCTAGTTCATTAGCTTGTTTGGTTCTTTGTTTGCTCAACCTGGCAACCCAACCCGTGCATGACATCTGCTTTAGAGGGTTTTCAGCTGAATAAATACACATTCATCTCATCTCCAAGTTACCAAGAAATGTTTATGTTTCTGTATTTATCAGACGCTTTTATCCAAAGCGACTTACAAATGAAGATATAACAGCTTTATAAAAGCTAACAATAAGCTACATAGAAGGAACCCAGGAGTCCGACTCTGTCAGAGGGGACAGAGTAGAGATAGGGTGCAGGCATAGAAGGAAGTGCAGAAAGATAAAGTGCAGAGATAGAGGGGGGAGGGAAGTACAAGGTAAGTGCTGGGATAGGAGATGCTCTCTGAAGAGCTGGGTTTTCAGGAGCTTCTTGAAGATAGACAGGGACGCCCCTGTTCTGGTAGCGCTCGGTAGGTCATTCCACCATCGTGGGACGACACATGAACAGAGTTTGGATTGTCTTAGGCGTGGTGTAGGAGCTGCTAGACGACAATCCTGGGACCAACGGAGGGACCCAGTTGGGACAGAAGCCTTTGCAAGAGCATTCAAGTAGATGGAGCCGTTCCATTAAGCTCTTTGTAGCTAACATCAGGGACTTGGATCTGATGCAGGCGGCTAAGGGCAGCCAGAGGAGCTCAATGAACAGAGGGGGGGCGTGTTCTTTTAGGCTGATCCAAGACCAGACGCACCGCCGCGTTCTGGACCATCTGCAGAGGTTTCACAGGCTGGAGACCAGTTAGGAGACCAGTTAGGAAACCAGTTAGGAAACCAGTTAGGAGACCAGTTAGGAGAGCAGTTAGGAAACCAGTTAGGAAACCAGTTAGGAGACCAGTTAGGAAACCAGTTAGGAAACCAGTTAGGAGAGCAGTTAGGAGACCAGTTAGGAAACCAGTTAGGAGAGCAGTTAGGAGACCAGTTAGGAAACCAGTTAGGAGACCAGTTAGGAGACCAGTTAGGAGAGCAGTTAGGAGACCAGTTAGGAAACCAGTTAGGAGACCAGTTAGGAAACCAGTTAGGAGACCAGTTAGGAGACCAGTTAGGAAACCAGTTAGGAGACCAGTTAGGAGAGCAGTTAGGAGACCAGTTAGGAAACCAGTTAGGAGACCAGTTAGGAAACCAGTTAGGAGACCAGTTAGGAGACCAGTTAGGAGACCAGTTAGGAAACCAGTTAGGAAACCAGTTAGGAGACCAGTTAGGAAACCAGTTAGGAAACCAGTTAGGAGAGCAGTTAGGAGACCAGTTAGGAAACCAGTTAGGAGACCAGTTAGGAGACCAGTTAGGAGACCAGTTAGGAAACCAGTTAGGAGACCAGTTAGGAGACCAGTTAGGAAACCAGTTAGGAGACCAGTTAGGAGAGCAGTTAGGAGACCAGTTAGGAAACCAGTTAGGAGACCAGTTAGGAAACCAGTTAGGAGACCAGTTAGGAGACCAGTTAGGAGACCAGTTAGGAAACCAGTTAGGAGACCAGTTAGGAAACCAGTTAGGAGACCAGTTAGGAGACCAGTTAGGAGACCAGTTAGGAAACCAGTTAGGAAACCAGTTAGGAGACCAGTTAGGAAACCAGTTAGGAGACCAGTTAGGAAACCAGTTAGGACACCAGTTAGGAGACCAGTTAGGAGACCAGTTAGGAGACCAGTTAGGAAACCAGTTAGGAGACCAGTTAGGAAACCAGTTAGGAAACCAGTTAGGAGACCAGTTAGGAGAGCGTTGCTGGGGGTAACGGGATCTTTGAAGGTTAGTTGGTCACCAATCATGACACCCAAGTTTCTAGCAAGAAATCAAACAGAAACAATAATATTCACGGGAAAGAAAACTAAAGCGTGTTAAAATCTATAAAACAATGTTGAGGACATGAACTGTCAAGCTTTCCCCAGACTCCCAGGATTTAATTCCCTCAACATTAGACATGAATACATCGTTTTTTAAACTAAATCAGACGACCAGCATGGACCTCATCCAGCCCGGCGCCATCCAGAGCTAAACCTCAGCGAACCCTGGATACGGCGCTGAATCACCCACCGACCAGCTCAAATAAAGTCAGATACCTTAAAACAGCAGTTTGATGCACAGAAACCTCCAGGAGGCCCCCTGCTGTCCGTCCATTTTCTAAACTTTCTTCATCCAATTCAGGGTCACAGGGGGGCGGAGCCTATCCCAGGAGCCGTTAGGGGAGAGGTGGGGCTACACCTGTGTCTAATAATTGAGCCGCTCGGTTTTTGGGTTAATTGAACTGGAAGATAAACCTATTGACCCTAACCCAGCTGATGAAGCCCTGGTTTGGGCTGGTTTGGGCTGGTTTGGACTGGTTTGGGCTGGTTCTGGGCGTGTTTGGACTGGTTTGGGCTGGTTCTGGGCTGGTTTGGGCTGGTTTGGTCTGGTTCTGGGCTGGTTTGGGCTGGTTTGGTCTGGTTCTGGGCTGGTTTGGGCTGGTTCTGGTCTGGTTTGGGCTGGTTCTGGGCTGGTTTGGGCTGGTTCTGGGCTGGTTTGGACTGGTTTGGGCTGGTTCTGGGCTGGTTTGGACTGGTTTGGGCTGGTTTTGGGCTGGTTTGGGCTGGTTTGGGCTGGTTTTGACTGGTTTGGGCTGGTTTGGGCTGGTTTGGGCTGGTTCTGGGCTGGTTTGGACTGGTTCGGGCTGGTTTGGGCTGGTTTGGGCTGGTTCTGGGCTGGTTTTGACTGGTTTGGTCTGGTTTGGGCTGGTTCTGGGCTGGTTTGGTCTGGTTCGGGCTGGTTTGGGCTGGTTTGGACTGGTTCTGGGCTGGTTTGGACTGGTTTGGGCTGGTTCTGGGCCCAGTTTAGGTAATTAGCCTGTAAGGACGGATGCTGTGATCATCTGAAAGAGATGAAACTGTCCTCTGCTTTGGTTCCTCCTGATTTCTGCTTCTCCCTTTATATCAGCTCTTTACTTTCCCATTTCATCCCTCAGTCTGTCTCTTTCCACCTCGTCTTTGCTCATAATTTTCTCTCCTCACATTTTGTCCTCATACTACCTTTAATTTTCACATTTTCTTCTAATCCCCACAGTGTTATTTTTCCTTTTGTCCTTCATTTTATCTCTTTCCTCGTCATATCTCCGCCCAAACGTTCCCTTTCTTTCTTCTTTTGTATCGGCGCTCATCTACTCCTCCTTTTTCACATATCCTCCCCCTCTTTTCTCCTCTTCATTTCTTCTTGTATTAACAGTAAATGACACACGCATTATGGAAATTAGACGCAGAACTGAGAGCAGATTAGTGTTTATAAGACTCCTCTAAATCTCTTTTGTGTGCCACCTATTTCCATGCTCTATTTTTATCATCCATCTATAATTATTGTTCTTCCTTTTTGTGTCAGTGACTGATGTTCGCTCTTGTCTTGCTCTGCTGTAGCTTTAATTGAAGGCTGTCTGTGATATTAACACATGCTGAGCTGAGCCTTGGTGGCAGCTGTAAACACCGTCGGTTTATGGGCTGTAATGAGCATTAACCTTTCAGAGGTGCTCGTGTTTTCTCTGTCAGAGCGACGCACCTACAGCAACAACAAGTTGAGTCAAATCATTTCCACTGGAACTGAATAACAAACACATCTGTCTCTCCATGCAGATGCAGAAACACCCTGTAACCGAGTGCCCAATCCTAACCCTAACTATCCACCTAATCCTAACCTCTAAAACCAGTTCTTACCCTTAAAAAATACCTTTGCACACCGCGGTCCCCATAAAGTCGGTGCCCAGTCGGGTTTTGGTCCCCATAATGACACAAAAACACACACACCTCCCTCCTGGAAACAGCATCTAAAGCCCTGCTTACTGCTGATATTAACGTAGATCCTTAGGGACCAGCACTCAGGACAGATTAGGGACACACTTACAGGTCGTCTTCAGAAGACGCATTTATCCACCTCCATGCAGCAATCTGAAAGGAAATGCAGTCCTAGGATGTTCTCTGCATGAATGCAAGCACATATTTCTTTAGGCACCAGTTAAATCTGTACATTAAGAGAGTTTAACTCAACTGGACTGTCGAGGCCCTGATGGAAAACAAAGGAATCAGACAGTAGATCAGTGGATTAGCACCAGGGTTTATTAACTGTTTAGTAATTCTTCTCAGAGTGGTCACCATATAAAAAAGATCAAAGCTTCCCAACAATATGTGCAACATCTTCTATATAAGCACAAAGTAAGGGAGAAAACAGCTGATGAGCCGTTCCAATTAAAGGGGTCGAAACCTCCATTATGTGACTTTTAAGCAGATTTGATGCATCTCTCATCCTGTGTCTACATGATCGAGCTCATTGGAGTAATTTAACGGTTCCACTGTCAAACAGCTCCGTAACACATCTTTAACTGACCTCTCTCTGCTCAGTGCTCTGCCTTAGCTCCCACATCACCTCATTCCCCTCAAAAGTGTCAAAAACAAAGATTTCTGCAGAGATTTCTGCAGAATTTGAACTTGCTTTCTACCTGCTTTGGGTTGTACAACAACATGAGCCGATGAACTGCTCCAGTATCTGTTGCTTTAGGTGTGACTGTGACGCATAAATCAGAGCAAAGCACCAATTTAATCTGAGGAGAAGGTTGTAAAAGCGCTCTGGGGAGCTTAGACCTGCCAGTGATTCACTTTCCCTGCAGCAACAACACTTTTCTGTGTCCGGCATATTGTGTAAAGTGGCTGATTTCGGGGTCTTCTTGTCTATCGTTCCAGTTGCTGCTGTTCAAGCGAGGATAAGATCTGCTTTAGTGTGGTTTAATCCAACATCTGGTCGTTTAATGAAGAAAGACGAGTTTTCTTTGTGTTTACAGTCAGTTATTGGCAATAAATGACAGTTTCTTTCTCACTCTTTGCATAGAATAGCACAAAGATCGGCTAGAGAAGATCAGACACCTTTTATACCATTAGAGACAGCTAATGCTGCCTGAACTAGCTCAAGGTCAGACAAACAGTTTCAGCTCACCCCAGACAGTACATTTATTTAGTGACATCTTTTACCTTTACAAGTTAGATTAGTTATCATGATTTCATCTTCATTCATGTACATTTCACACATGCATGAGGTCCAGTTAGTTGCTGGAAATGTACCCGACACCAGTGGTTCCCAAACTTTTAACATCTCAAATTTCTTTAAAGAAAACATGTTGCAGTTTGAACCTGACGTAAAATAAAATATCACAGTGTGTCAATAGAGACGAAATTCAAGTTTAACGATAAAGAAAAGCAAACAAAAGAGTGTGTCGTAGAGAGGAAAAATGCCCTTTAACACTCAAGTGGCTGCTTTTTAATTCAAAACCAAAAAGTGCACCGAGGTCGTTCCCCCTTTGTCCTCGAGATAAGAAAATCCACATTTTATGTAGTCAGTGTCGTACCTGCGTGTCGCCGTGGTCACTCTCATATGAAAAGAAACCGTTCTTCTATCTGTGAAATGGCGATTAGCGTCACAGGGCATCGTCGCCACCTACTGTTTAGGAGTGTGAACAGCATGCATTCTGAGCCCTTCAAAATCAAAGCATGGTCAGTTTTCTGAACTTTTTTATCTGGCGACCCATTGAAAACGGTCCGCGACCCGCTTTTGGGTCGCGACCCACCAGTTGGGAACCACTGCTCTACACATACAGATGCAAACAATCTTCTAAAGGTCAAAAGGTCTTAAAGTTTCACTGATCAGCGCAGATAAAACCACTGATCTTATGGACTGTGTCTTCTCCTTCATTTCTGACACTTCCTGCTTTGACCATGTATCCCTGTTCCTTTCTTGGCTTTTCCCTTGTGTCCGCTCCTACTTTTTGTACTTTAACCTTTGTCTTTGCAGTGTTTCCTGTAACAAAGGATGACCACCTTTCCCTTATAGGCTCACAAAGTGGCTCTACGGTTCACCTCCTTACAAAAGAAAGTCCGTTTTTATCTGTGTCAGGTGGCCAGGCCCAAACTCGATGAATTATCCAGTGCAGAACCATGTCTTGTCAAATTCATTATCAACTCAGCACAAATGGCCTGTTGCAGACTGAAGCAGAGCAGAAGGACATGGAAGAGCAGCTTCAGCCTGACGTGACTCAGGAGTCTCCACATCTGGGGAAATGTCTCCTGATATCTCCTCACAGCTTCCATGATGAGGCCTGATGGACAAGTTTTAACTTAAATGCTTTACGAATGATGCTTTGATCAAGCTGATTAACCCTAAAGTTAATCTCCTGAGTGATATGACACCAGTTTTCCTTCTCTGAACATATGTTATATTCTTTTAGACATTTTCTTGCCCATAAAACAGTCTGAAATAATCCATCCGAACTCACAGTCTGGTACATGCTGTGTCTTATTAAATATGCATTTAAATCGCTCTGTTGTTAGAACTCACTGTTTTCATCTATCAAATTATTTAATTGAGGCTCCTCATCATTAAGTAATTATCTAAATGTGTTCATTGTTTAACTTTTTATTGCTGCTACACGACTACAAATGTTAGCCTGAAACGTGGAAAATGACAAAAGTTTTACAGGAACCTTTGAGCTGACTCCTGACCGCGTTTATTTGGACGTAAAGCGTGTGAATCGGGTCTTTGTTGAGACCAAAGTCAGCTCTGATAAGACAAGATTTCAGGGATCCTGGGTAGGTTCAGATATTCCACAGTGAATGGGAATGAATGGGTGGGAATGAATGGGAATAAATGGATGGGAATGAAGGGGAATGAATGGGTGGGAAGGAATGAGTGGGAATGGGTGGGAATGAATGAGAATGGATGGGTGGGAATGAGTGGGAATGGATGGGAATGAAGGGGAATGAATGGGTGGGAATGAATGGGAATGAGACTGAATGAATGGGAATTAATGGATGGGAATGAATGGGAATGAATGGGAATCAGTGCAATGTCCTAACAGAGATATCTGTGTAAGCATTTGTTTGCGTCTCACAGGGTCTTTGAAGTCTCAGTGAATTTTGCTGAGTTTCCTTTTGAACACAGTGTGAATCATACATATGAGTGTGTGTGTGTGTGTGTGTGTGTGTGTGTGTGTGTGTGTGTGTGAGTGTGTGTGTGTGTGTGTGTGTGTGTGTGTGTGTGTGTGTGTGTGTGTGTGTGAGTGTGAGTGTGTGAGTGTGTGTGTGTGTGTGTCTGTGTGTATGTGTGTGTGTGTGAGAGTGTGTGTGTGTGAGTGTGTGTGTGTGTGTGTGTGTGAGTGTGTGAGTGTGTGTGTGTGTGTGTGTGTGTCTGTGTGTGTGTGTGAGTGTGTGTGAGTGTGTGTCTGTGTGTGTGTGTGTGTGTGTGTGTGTGAGAGTGTGTGTGTGTGAGTGTGTGTGTGTGTGTGTGTGTGAGAGTGTGTGTGTGTGAGTGTGTGTGTGTGTGTGTGTGTGAGTGTGTGAGTGTGTGTGTGTGTGTGTGTGTGTCTGTGTGTGTGTGTGAGTGTGTGTGAGTGTGTGTCTGTGTGTGTGTGTGTGTGTGTGTGTGTGAGAGTGTGTGTGTGTGAGTGTGTGTGTGTGTGTGTGTGTGTCTGTGTGTGTGAGTGTGTGTCTGTGTGTGTGTGTGTGTGTGTGTGTGTGAGTGTGTGTGTGTGTGTGTGTGTGTCTGTGTGTGTGTGTGAGTGTGTGTGAGTGTGTGTCTGTGTGTGTGTGTGTGTGTGTGTGTGTGAGAGTGTGTGTGTGTGAGTGTGTGTGTGTGTGTGTGTGTGTGTGTCTGTGTGTGTGTGTGTGTGTGTTCAGTAAAATGTAATTTCTGACTCATGGGGTTTTCAAACGCAGAGCAGAAAACTGCTTGTTAGCTTGTAGAAAAAGACGACATTTAAAGATGCACAAACGGATTCTGTTTTGCTGACTAAAGGCAGAAGAGCTGAATAAACGAGGAGCTCAGAAAGCACTGAGCAAAGTATTGTTACCCTTTTTTATTATTGGATCCAAGCAGCAGGACTTTTAAAGTGATCTTGAGCAATAGTTCTCCAGACCTCATGGAGATCTTTCAATGCTTCTGTTTGGACATCAGCTGCTGCTGCAGTCTGGTCCTTGTTTAGAGGAATGTGTTGTATCATTAAGCACTTTAGGTACTGGACAAGTGGAGGACAAAAGAAGAAGTGTCAGGCCTAAAAAAACTATCTCCAGCAGATGAACAGGATCTGAAAGTGATGTCCTTAAGAAAGAGGAAAAAATCCAGCTGTGACCTGACAGGACCTGAGAGATGCATCTGGACCTTCAGCTGATCCATCTACTGTTGGCCCAAGCCTCATCAGAAATGGTCTCCATGGAAGGGTGGCTGTCAAGAAGCCGTTCTTAAGGAAGGGAAACAGGGAGAAAAGGCTGAGCTGTGCCAAATGACACAAGAAGTGGACTGAAAATCAGTGGCAACAGGTCTTATGGAGGGATGAATCCTCCCCAGAGCCCGGACCTCAACATTATTGAAGCAGTGTGGGATCATCTGACAGAGAACGGAACAAAAGGCAGCCCACATCCAAAGAAGAGCTTTGGGATGTCCTTCAAGAAGCCTGGAGAACTATTCCTGAAGACTCCTTAAAGAAATGACAGAAAGCTTGTCTCAGAGGGTTCAGGCTGTGTTGGAGAATAAAGGAGCTCAGAGCAGAGATTCACTTTAAAGCTGCTGAGAACTGATAAAAAACTCTGGTTTTTCCCTCAGATTCTGGGTTTATTTCCATGTTTAAACACGTTTTAATAAATTGCTGCACATGATTCCCACGTTCCTGGTAAAATATAGATATGAAGGGTTGTTTAAGACTTTTGCACAGGTCAGTCTGTCCATTGTTAATTAAACTATGGGACCTAAGAATCTTTTGGGAAAGAAGAAACTAAATATATCCATGTTTCCTTGTGATAAATACATGAGAAGTGGCTTAAGACTTTTGCACAGTTCTGTTCAGTCGTAACATTTATCAACAGGAAGCTGTAATCCTGTGTTTTTTACTAATGTGATGCAAACGTCGAGTTTTCATGTTTCTGGGTTTATTTCCATGTTTGAACATGTCCTAAAACTGTTTCCCGTGTTCCTGACAGTAAATAAATTAGGGGTGACTCAAGACTTTTGCACAGTTCTGTTCCATCCATCTTCTGTACCTGCTTAATCCGTCGGTCGGGTTCAGGGGGGTGGAGCCTATCCCAGAGGTCGTTGGGCCAGAGGCGGGCACATCTAATTCCATAAAACCTAATTATAAATCTCTTATTTCCCCTGTTTCACGGCTCCAAAGCAGGGATTGAACAACAGCCGTCGCTGAGGTGATGTGTTTCCTTTGGGCCTCTCAGGTCTGGCGGTGCTGCAGAGGATCCTCGACACGGCGGCAGAGCACAGCTGGCAGGTCACCTCCGTTAACCTGGACTCTCTGACAGAGGCAGCCTTCATCAAGCTGCTGGCTGACCTCGACTACAAGAAGGACTTCCAGATCATCATCGACTGCGAGCTCGAGCGCCTCAACTCCATCCTCAACCTGGTGAGACTCTCAGTGACCTGGCATCAGATCAGTTTCCGAGTTCTGCTGAAGAGCAGAAGACTCTTATCTGTGCAATCAGCCCACATTCCCTCACAGTTTCACAGTATTGATCTGAGTGGAAAATACTTGCAGCTGAACACATAAATGAGTCTCTTGAGGAAATGATGGCTTGTTGTTTTTTTCTTTTAATGAACATGAAGATAGGATAGATAAATGATGCTTTTCACACTGAAATGTGATCATTTCAGTGTTTCCAAGGCAAGGCGAGTTTATTTTATAGAACAATTCAACTACAAGCTGATTCAAAGTGCTTCACAGAGACATTAAAACAGAAGAAATAAAAAGCATGATTTAAAATTTAAACAAAAGAAGGAAATAAGAACAATAGATAAAATCAGGAGTTAAAACATGATTCCGTTTTGAAACTCAAGCTTATTCAAAAGCAGCTGAAAATAAAGCATGGGAAAGATTACTTTCCTCATGAAAACTCACGGATCTGAGAGCCGAGGCTGAACTGAAAGATGCTTTTCAGACGGATCAATTCAGTCACCATCATATGTATTGATTCTTAATTAGATTCGCACCAGCAGTCCTGATTCAGAGCCGTCCTGGTGGCCTTAATTCATGTGGTTACATTTAATTTGGCTCAAATGAAGACACATAATCCTGTAAGAGTGAATGGATCAGAGCTGTGTTTATCAGCTGATTCTGACTACAACAACAGGAGGAGAGCAGTTAATACGCGGCGTGATAAGAGTTTAATAACCAGATGGCAGACAAAGATTAATTAGACCGTTTGCATTAAATGTGATTAGTTTTCTTTTTAATCATGAAGCCATAATGAGGCTGAAAAATGAGCGCTGCAGCATCCCTCCGTGCATGAGCTCAACTGACCATAAACACAGGGTTTCAGCTTCTTTATTTCAGCCTCAGTGCAGCTCTGGTTGGTGTCACTTCCTCCTCTTTGTTCCCTTTGGGAAGCTGCTGCTGTCTGCCAGCTGCTCAGAGCCCATTAGAGCTGTTTCATTTTGACAGAAGTGTCTGAACAAACTCTTTTAAAGCTGCATCACAACAGGGACAGTAAGTTCGCCTCTGAAGGGAGCGCCGTTTCCCGTCAGGTGGCCACAGATGAGCAGAGTGGATGTTTGCTTTAAGTCTAAATGAGAACGTCTCACCTGCTCCTCTGCAGAGCACGAAGCGAACCTCTGAAGCTCTGCTGCAGGCTACATTAGCTTAGCATGGCTCACCTGAGCCTCAGCTCAAACTGCTGGCTGAAATGCATTGTGGGATATGTAGGAGAAAAGATGGCGTGTGGAATCAAACAATCCCATGGACAAATGGGAGGCTGCACAACAAATGTTTAATCGTCTCTTTCTGAGAGGCTTTCCAAGGTTGCAGATCAGCTCATTTCCTTCATGAATGTCAAAAACAGAGTAAAAACGGAGACTGCTGAAGATTCTCAGATAGAAAAATGACTTTAGAGTGACTTCCTGGACATCACCAGCCTGATTTTCTGCAACAGTTTCTGCAAACCAGATGTGACACTGCGCTGTTTCTGCTTTACTTTTACCAGTCTGTCTGCAGTCTCCTTTACGTTTACCAGTCTGTCTGCAGTCTCCTTTACGTTTACCAGTCTGTGTGCAGTCTCCTTTACTTTTACCAGTCTGTGTGCAGTCTCCTTTACTTTTACCAGTCTGTCTTCAGTCTCCTTTACTTTTACCAGTCTGTCTGCAGTCTCCTTTACTTTTACCAGTCTGTCTGCAGTCTCCTTTACTTTTACCAGTCTGTGTGCAGTCTCCTTTACTTTTACCAGTCTGTCTGCAGTCTCCTTTACTTTTACCAGTCTGTCTGCTGTCTCCTTTACGTTTACCAGTCTGTGTGCAGTCTCCTTTACTTTTACCAGTCTGTCTGCAGTCTCCTTTACTTTTACCAGTCTGTCTGCTGTCTCCTTTACGTTTACCAGTCTGTGTGCAGTCTCCTTTACTTTTACCAGTCTGTCTGCAGTCTCCTTTACTTTTACCAGCCTGTCTGCTGAGGCGTTGGGCGTCTGAAGCATATTTTTACAGCTTCGGCTCAGTGAAAAACTGCATTCCTAATATTCCCTGTCCTGTAGTGTCCTCGTCTGTGTTAACTTTACTTGCCTGTGATCTAATTTTCCACATAACGATCAAGTGAAAAAAGAAACTTCCTCCTCCCTTCTCTCTGTTCTGCTGCTGCCGTCCATCGGCTCCTCTCCAACTCATCTGGACTTTGGATCTGTTGGGATCCGTTACTTCAAACAACTTTCCCACTAAACATGTGTCCAAACTCTGCGATTTCACAGAGAAAAGCTCAGTGCTGCCCCAGGTGGCCACCAGTGGTGCGACAGTAGAGCTCTTAAATGAAAATAGGATGATTTCTGCACTTTGAACCCAAACCAGTAGACTTTAGGTCCCTTCTCTGCAGCGTTCAGATGCAGATTTTTGACTTCAGCATCACTGATAACTGACCACAGAGGGTTGTTTTTAACATTGTGAGATTTACAGGAAGTTGCTCAGCTGGCAGACAGAGAGCAGAGCATCAGGTGGTGTTTTGATCTGTGATATGAAGCTGTTGGCTTCGCTTGTTTGCTTTATTTCCTCTGACATCATCAGGTGGCGCTCGACTGGACTCTGGCTCGGTTCATTTAATTATCGTGAGCTGAGTCTCAGGTGGCTCTGCGTGACGATGACTTCAGGTGACGGGTTCAAGGGTCGCGTGTTCACACATTCGGGAGGTTTTGTCTATAGTTGAAAGATTTAGCACCTTGTAAAGAATAAGTCATGACAGGAAATAAGAAAAAGAGAAGCCGACAGAGGATAGATACAGTTAATGCTCCAGGAACCCAATATCCTGTCATATTAGAGGAACAACAGAAAGGTTTTAAACCTTAAAGCAGGGGTCGGGAACCTATGGCTCGCGAGCCAGGTGTGGCTCTTTTGATGATTGCATCTGGCAGATAAAACTAAATATTCTCACTTGTTTTAATCCATCCATCGATTTTTCATGTCCTGTTCAGGGCTGCAGGAGCAACTGTCCATTATTTTAATTGGATGATGCTGGACTACGTTGGCAGCGTAAAACAGGTAAACGGCCCCTTTTGAATCAGTCTGCTCGGTCATTAGCTCAAAGCTAACCCTTCGACGAAGAAGATGGCGAAAAGAAAAAAAGAGTATCGTACATTTCAGGCCGAATGGACTGAAGAATTCGCCAAATTCTGCGGTGTGTCTAATTTGCAAAGACAAAATTACATCGATGGTGAGGAACGGAAAACCATTCACAGATGGCGAGTATGCTAATAAATAATATGCTAATAAATAATATGCTAATATATGCTAATAAATAATATGCTAATAAATAATATGCTAATATAATATGCTAATAAATAATATTCTAATAAATTCAGAGGCTTATTATACTGACATTTAGTTGAATTCACTTTTAAAATATATCATATGGCTCTCATTGAAATAAATTTCCAAATTTTTTGCTTTCATGGCTCTCTTAGTCAAAAAGGTTCCCGACCCCTGCCTTAAAGCCATGTGCTTCTGGCCTGTTTTGTAGCACGTTAGCCATCCCCAGCCTCCTAAGTTCTTGGGGGCTGAGGTAACGCAGTTCACAGCTTTGGTTTCCTGCTTTACTCTCATCTTTGTGGGCTTTTGGTGGCGTCTTTGTGGCCTCTTCAACATGACCTGTGTCACGGTTTATTTTCTGTTCCATGTCTCGTCATTTCCTGTTTTATTTTGAAAAAATCACTGACCTTCCCCTCTTATTTCAGGTATCTTGCCCTTCCTCCCGTGTCTCATTGTCTTCCCTGATTCCCAAAGTGTTTCCACCTGTTCCCCTTGGTCCCTCATGTGTTCAGATAGTCTGTTTCCCTTGTCTTCTGCCAGTATTTTGTCTCCTTTGAGCATCTTTACCATCTTGTCTTGTCCCTTGAACCCACAAGCCTGCAGCGAGCGACTCTCCTGCAGTGCTATCCTGTTTTTGTAAATTACTCTCGTCCATAGCCTTGGTTTATTTATGGTAACGGTAAGTTTCATAGCTTTGCTTTTCCTCCATTTTCAAGGAGGGATTTTTGTTGTAACCGTTCCTAGTCGCTCTCCGTTAAAGGAGAGCTTTTAGTTATCGCTAAAGTTTCATAGAGCCTCTGTTTTGTTAAGAAAAAAAAAGCCTTCTGTTTTATTCCGCCTCATTTTGAGAGCGTGTCTTCTGCTTTGTTTAGTCTTCATAGCTTTTCTGTTTTCCTCCCAGTTTGGAGAGATTTATGTTTGTAACTTTCATAGCTTCTTCTCCACCAGGATCTTATCTTAGGAGTTTTATATCCTTTTCTTTTGGCCTGCTGTGCTGTGCTCTGTGTGTGTTTGGTCACTTAAATAAAACCATCTTGGAACCACACGACCCTGCATCTGCGGCCTGAGTCCCCTGGTACTGGTCAACATGTACGGCTGTGCACGTGCAGGGCCGGTGTTACGTCCAAAACTGTAGGCGGAGCCAAAACACTGCCAAATTCTCCGGTGTTTCTTTAAATTCTTGGATTAAATATCTTCACCCATCACTGATCAGACCTTTGGAGTCGGGACTTGATTTATTGTTGTTTAAAGACACCGATCAGGACCCCAGAAACGATGCAGTGTTGGTTGATTTCTCACATATGGAACATATTTAATCAGTCTATCGGGATCCAGACCTTTTAAATTAATTAACTTCCGCTGATTTGAATGATTTGTCTTCCATCATGACAGGAAATATAGATTTGGTCCATTGATTCCCACCAGGAGATGAGCCCGTCAGTGTCTAACACTGTCGAGCTGCGGGGCCTGACAGTAATATCTTGGTTTGATCAGTATATATCTGAACTCCTGAGGCCTGACCAATCATAAAGAGCTTTACTCTCAGATAGTTACAGCCCACTATGAACTATTAACCTCTGCATGTTCATTAAAACTCTAAAAACCATGAAGAGAGCCTCCAAAGCTGCTGTTTTTTTTAATCTTTGGAGTAAAAACTGTCATAAAAGTGCAGACAGATTATATAAAAACACAAAAATCTAATTACATGGAGACTAACCCTGATCTGAAATGAAGGAATCCATCTTCCTGCTTTCGTAAAACAAAGATAAAATGTAAACTTGGCTACTAATTAAGATGATTTACCCCGTTCAGACGGGATTGAACGACACCGATATGTTCTCAGGGAGGTCGTGTGGATCTGATTCGTACATTTATGAACCCTGGAGCTGAATTGATCCAATCAAAAGGTCGATAAATGTGGTTTATGAGCCTCGGCTGGATGTCAGTCAGGAGACTGTGGAGCTGGTACAAAGGAGGGTTTGTTTGCAGCACATTTTGCTTGATAACCAACCAAACAGAGAAATAATTCACCTGTCTGCTCCGTCCTTCATCCTGCTTCTCCGGAGAGTTTCAAAGCCTGCAGCATCTGTCACTTTGAGCTTTTTAACCGGTGGATTTTTCTCCGTTAAACTATCATTTGAGGACGCGAGGTCTTTGCTCTCTGCAGTTATTATGGGCTCTTTCTGCCATCTGCTCTCATTTATCAGAGTCAGAGTTAGTCAGAGTTTTGATTTAATGAAACTGCAGAGGAGGGAGCTGCAGAAAAAGGAGAGGAAGAGGAGGGATGCTCATAAGCTTCTTCCTCCAGCAGCGATCAGCGCTGCCGAACGTTCACCGACTGATGCTCATTAAAAGTTGGACCTGAAAGCAGGAAACACCTGCTTCTTTCTCCTCTCATCCTCCCTTCCTCCTCTTTATAACCTCCAACTTCTCTCCCTTTCTTCCTCTTCCTTCCTGTCATCTGTCAGTGGACTTATAAACCTCTTCTTTGCAGCTCTTTCTGAGTAATTATTTCCTCAAAGAGCAGCCGAGTCTTCCAGTTTCAGCACTTTGAGAGCGTGATGGATGCTTTTCATCATCATTAAAAACAATCTAATTAGCATTTATTTTGACAGATTGCTGCTCAGAAGAGAAACTTGAAGAACTATCACTACATCCTGGTCAGTCTGGTGAGTAAAGGTTCAGTTTCCTCGTCTTTTCCACACCTGCAACACATAAACTCATCCATGACCCCCACCTGTCTCCACCTTAAGCTGCTTCAGCTGCAGCGGATTCAAAGGACCAGAATCATTCTTTCTTTTTGTTTCACACACTTTAAAAACGCTCTGTGATGCCCAACCACAGCTGGGATAGGCTCCACCCCCCCGCGGCCCTGAGGTGGATTAAACGGGTGTAGAAAATGGTTGTGGGGGGGGGTTAGAGCTGTGTGGATGTCATGATGAATCCTGGAAGTGATCCTGAGCTCAGGCAGTGATTCCAGGACAGAATCGGGTCTGTTTTTATCTCAGAGCTGCCTGAAGGCCACAGAGACGTCTCCAGATTCTCTGAAGCTTTTAATAATGTCATAATATAATATTATAAGTCTTCACAGACAGTCAAACCCCCCCCATCTTTACTTCTGAGAGGCTCTGCCTCTTTCTGACATGTATTAACCTGATTCGATGCAACATGTTCCTGCAGCTGTTTCTTCTTCTCTTCTCCAGATGTTTTTGAGACGTGTTGTTGAAGAATATTTTTCATAGAATAGTAAAAATTCTCACATTAAAACATGTTTTCTGTGTTCTAATGTGAATAAATATAAGATTTGAAACTTAATTAAACAGAATGAATGAACTTTGTGATTCTTTTTAAACAGAAAAACATCTGAATGAGAAACGGAGGCTTTGAGAGTCCAGATTCACCTTCTTTAGTTTATAAAGACGCAAAGAACACAAATGAATAATAAACACACGGATGCAGAAATATAAACTGATCCAAATTAAAGTTAAATTCAAGTCCTTTTTCATCTCTAAAACTGTTTTATTTTCTCATTCAAACTGAAGTCGTGTTTCTTGTTCAGTGAATTGTTATTTATGCAGTGGGTTCAGGCTGTGTCTATTTGCTGGAAGGAACCGGTGAAACGTGAAGTTCAGTGAGTGAAACTTACCGCTGCGTGTGTGTGTGTGTGTGTGTGTGTGTGTGCACGTGTCAGGGCTTCATGGACCTGAACGTCACAGAGTTTCAGAGGCTGGGGCCGAATGTGACGGGCTTCCAGCTGATGAACAGGTCCGATCCAGCTGTGGTGAAGATCAACCAGGAGTGGATGGACTTCGACAGCAAAGACCTCAAACTGGGTCGCAAGAGGCTCAAGGTGCACACATGCACGCACACGTGCACGCACACGTGCACGCACACACAGCAGAGCTGCTACTGCCACTGAACTGACTTTAATTCATTCAACTCCTATTCTGTGGAATTATCTATTGAAGTTAGAGGTAAATTAATTTGGGAGACGGTGAGAAGTGCCGATTCTGCATAAAGAAGCTGTAATCACCCACAAAATGATAATCTTTTCCATCTGATGACTCATTTGGAGAGTTTTAGAACCTCCCAAGCTCAACTGCATGATAATAAAAAGCTGAAATAAAGCCAGCGGCTTGTTTTTTTCCCCTTTAGATAAAATCATAAGAACTTTGAGGAAGTTTACACATCATCACATGTTCCATGTTTGAATTAAATGAATTATCCATAAATCATGTGACATAATGAACAAAGATGTGGGTTAAATAAAGCAGAAAGCACAACATCGCCTGCAGGCGACGGATCATCTGTGAAATGTTAACGACAACATGAAAACTCAGACGTTTACATCACATTAGTAACAGCTTCCTGTTGATAAATGTTACGACTGAACAGCAAAAGTCTTAAGTCTCATGTATTTATCACAAGGAAACATGGATATATTTAGTTTCTTCTTTCCCAAAAGATTCTTAGGTCCCATAGTTTAATTAACAATGGACAGACTGACCTGTGCAAAAGTCTTAAACAACCCTTCATATCTATATTTTACCAGGAACGTGGGAATCATGTGCAGCGATTTATTGAAACGTGTGGAAACATGAATAGAAATACAATGTTTAAGGCAGAAACAGAGTTTTTTCTCAGTTCTCAGCAGCTTTAAAGTGAATCTCTGGTCTGAGCTCCTTTATTCTCCAACACAGCCTGAACCCTCTGAGACCAGCTTTGTGTCATTTCTTTAAGGAGTCTTCAGGAATAGTTCTCCAGGCTTCTTGAAGGACATCCCAAAGCTCTTCTTTGGATGTGGGCTGCCTTTTGTTCCGTTCTCTGTCAGATGATCCCACACTGCTTCAATAATGTTGAGGTCCGGGCTCTGGGGAGGATTCATCCCTCCATAAGACCTGTTGCCACTGATTTTCAGTCCACTTCTTGTGTCATTTGGCACAGCTCAGCCTTTTCTCCCTGTTTCCCTTCCTTAAGAACGGCTTCTTGACAGCCACCCTTCCATGGAGCCCATTTCTGATGAGGCTTGGGCCAACAGTAGATGGATCAGCTGAAGGTCCAGATGCATCTCTCAGGTCCTGTCAGGTCACAGCTGGATTTTTTCCTCTTTCTTAAGGACATCACTTTCAGATCCTGTTCATCTGCTGGAGATAGTTTTTTAGGCCTGACACTTCTTCTTTTGTCCTCCACTTGTCCAGTTTCCTCAAATGTTTTAAGGACACACTGCACACCATGCTGAGATATGCCAAGTTTTCAGCTAATAGCTCTTTGGGAATCACCTTGTTGCTGCAGAAATCCTATTTTCTGTCTGTCAAACTGTGTTTTCTTTGCTGTTTTTCATAGATGCAGCTAAAGAAATGGGAACAAATGATGTGTCTTTGTGACAGGCTGCTGGTAACAAAGTGCCTAAAGATCCAGTTTAAAACGGCTTCTTTGCTAAGTTGTCTGTTCTGTGTCGACACAACACTGGTTCATCCCTTGAGTTAGGAGCCTTTTTTCTGCTCAGCAACACTTTAAAATTCATGAGAAACTCTGCAGTCTGTCTCCTTGGAAGCAAAATGTAAAGAAATGTGAAGTAACTCCTGAGTTCTGGATTTCTTTCCATCAGTCCAACCTCATCAGCAGATAGTTTATACAGATTTAACATGAAGCCGAAGACAAATGATGGAGATGGATCTGTGATTATTTATCCATTAGATTGTCTTGTTTTGATTGGTTGTTTTTTGGGAAACTGATATTTTCACTGTTCTGATCTCATGAGCCCTTTAAAAAAGAAGCTTTTATGAACATTTTGACAGAAATATCAGCTAAATTTCCAGTTTCAAAGAAAGTAGAAACGCTTAAAGCTGCAGAGAACGCTCCAAAATGAGCCTAAAGTAGGTTCACCTGCAGAATTATTAATGATGAATTATGATGTAATTACCTGAGTTTTACTTTTAATTGAATCTGATGCAGAAATAAACATTTTGGTTATTCAGGCAACAGTTTAAAGAGTGATGTGCAACAAAAACAACTTCATTTATCTGCCTTTTCTTTCCGTTTTCCCATATTTCCACTGGGTTGTTTGATCTCACCTCAGTACACGGGAGCTTTGACCTACGACGGCGTCAATGTCATGGCGAGGGCTTTCCAGAACCTGCGACGGCAACGGATCGACATCTCTCGCCGTGGTAACGCAGGGGAATGTCTGGCCAACCCGCCCGCTCCCTGGGGACAAGGCATCGACATCCAGAGAGCCCTGCAGCAGGTGAGCAAACACAGCGAAGCTGCAGCCTCAGTCAGCTCAGGATGGAGGACGAAGCTGCCTGAGACGGCCTGAAAAAGCAGGGGATGAGTGTCAGTTCAGAGGGGAAACAAAGATCAAACAGAGCAATGAGGTCATTTAACTATTTTTAATTAGAAAAAAAAGAGTTTTATGCAGTAAATGTTTCTGTTTCTGTATTTATCAGACGCTTTTATCCAAAGCGACTTACAAATGAAGATATAACAGCTTTATAAAAAGCTAACAATTAGCTACATAGAAGGAACCCAGGAGTCCGACTCTGTCAGAGGGGACAGAGTAGAGATAGGGTGCAGGCATAGAAGGAAGTGCAGAAAGATAAAGTGCAGAGATAGAGGGGGGAGGGAAGTACAAGGTAAGTGCTGGGATAGGAGATGCTCTCTGAAGAGCTGGGTTTTCAGGAGCTTCTTGAAGATAGACAGGGACGCCCCTGTTCTGGTAGCGCTCGGTAGGTCATTCCACCATCGTGGGACGACACATGAACAGAGTTTGGATTGTCTTAGGCGTGGTGTAGGAGCTGCTAGACGACAATCCTGGGACCAACGGAGGGACCCAGTTGGGACAGAAGCCTTTGCAAGAGCATTCAAGTAGATGGAGCCGTTCCATTAAGCTCTTTGTAGCTAACATCAGGGACTTGGATCTGATGCAGGCGGCTAAGGGCAGCCAGAGGAGCTCAATGAACAGAGGGGGGGCGTGTTCTTTTAGGCTGATCCAAGACCAGACGCACCGCCGCGTTCTGGACCATCTGCAGAACACTATTAAAACACTCTCGGTTGAGTTAAGACTGTATTATTACTCGGTTAACCTCAGAAAATGACCTTTCGTGACCGTAATGAACCTCACTTTTACCTTCCAGATGGAGCCGCTTATAGCTTTTCTAACGTGATCATCGACCAAATCGTCCAAATGAGTGCGTTTTGGAGAAGACGACGGTGTCATATAAGTAAATAAATCATTTAAAAAAGAGGAAGCTTGATCTTTTCAGTTTGCAGAAGACGCACGTGTGTGATGTTTCTTTGCTGGGGGGGCGTGTTCTTTTAGGCTGATCCAAGACCAGTTAGGAGACCATTTAGGAAACCAGTTAGGAGACCGGTTAGGAGACCAGTTAGGAAACCAGTTAGGAAACCAGTTAGGAGACCAGTTAGGAAACCAGTTAGGAGACCAGATAGGAGACCAGTTAGGAGAGCAGTTAGGAGACCAGTTAGGAGACCAGTTAGGAGTTCTTTTAGGCTGATCCAAGACCATAACTGCTGTTAACTAGGCGAAGAAAGACAGAAAAGTCTGGTTCAGCGCTGGTTTTAAATGTGTGTGCAGGTGCGCCTGGAGGGGCTGACGGGCCGCATCCAGTTTGATGAACGAGGGCATCGCACCAACTACACCCTGACTGTGATGGAGCTCAGCCACCTGGGCTTCAGGAAGGTGCTGCTGCTTTGTTCTGTTGAATTACTGGAGCTCTGACAGACGTCTGCTCTGCAGAGAGCTGCAGGTTTTCACTTCATCAGCTCCTTTCACTAATTACTTCCCTCTTCTCTGATTAAAATGGTGATAATCGGTGAAATCAGCACTTGTTCGGTGTGGAAGGAAACTGCCGACTGTCAGCTTTCTGCTGAACTCCATCAGAGTAACCGAAGGACTCTGAAACACGCTTTCTGCTGCTTTGTTGTTGGCCTCAAATGTTACAGAACATGACTCCAGAAAGGCCGAGAGAACGCTTCTTATTGGAAAAGCAGCCGAGCAGAAACTCCCACAAAAAGACACGAAGCGACCACAGATGTTCATGAGCATCACATTAACTGTCCTCTGGATCTGTTGCTCTTCTGCTCTGGCTGCTGTTACACAACCAAGGAGATGGATTAACTGTGTGGAGACAGGAAATTAAGGGCAAAGATAGCAGCTGAGTCAGAGGCTGATTAACAGACAGCGTAGTTTACTGAGATTTTAACGTGTTTTTACACATCTTCATTCGATGAGATGATCTGAATTAGCTCCAAATGTCTTTCAAAGAAAGAATTTCTGAGTCGGGACAGTTGATCATGAAAGGGATTCATCCAGATATCTGATTAAATTTCAGCGTTCACAGGTCGAATATACTGCTGCTGAACAGAGGAATGCATTTTAAACTATATCTGTAACTTATCTAACTAATCTTAACTTACTAATCTGTATCTCCATTTATATTTATTAGTTATGATTAAAGATCAGCTGCTGTTACAGATAAATAACAAAATAAAATGTAAAAAGCTGAAGTGCAGCAGAGAGGAAGGTGTGATAGGAACCTTCAGGGGTCTCCATCAGTGGGTTGGGCTGCTGTTTCTGTAGCTTAGCAACAACTCAGCTGATTATGTCACCCTGTGATCCTCCTCCTTTACTGTTAGCGCTCTGTCTGCAGTCTCTGTCTGCCCGGATAGTCTTAAAGCTGAGCAGAGAGCTGTTAGAGTTGTTCCTGCAGCCAGGTCCAGGATTCCACCATCTGTTGCTAACCAGCTCTGTGATCCTCCTCCTTTACTGTTAGCGCTCTGTCTGCAGTCTCTGTCTGCCCGGATAGTCTTAAAGCTGAGCAGAGAGCTGTTAGAGTTGTTCCTGCAGCCAGGTCCAGGATTCCACCATCTGTTGTTAACCAGCTCTGTGATCCTCCTCCTTTACTGTTAGCGCTCTGTCTGCAGTCTCTGTCTGCCCGGATAGTCTTAAAGCTGAGCAGAGAGCTGTTAGAGCTGTTCCTGCAGCCAGGTCCAGGATTCCACCATCTGTTGTTAACCAGCTCTGTGATCCTCCTCCTTTACTGTTAGCGCTCTGTCTGCAGTCTCTGTCTGCCCGGATAGTCTTAAAGCTGAGCAGAGAGCTGTTAGAGTTGTTCCTGCAGCCAGGTCCAGGATTCCACCATCTGTTGTTAACCAGCTCTGTGATCCTCCTCCTTTACTGTTAGCGCTCTGTCTGCAGTCTCTGTCTGCCCGGATAGTCTTAAAGCTGAGCAGAGAGCTGTTAGAGTTGTTCCTGCAGCCAGGTCCAGGATTCCACCATCTGTTGTTAACCAGCTCTGTGATCCTCCTCCTTTACTGTTAGCGCTCTGTCTGCAGTCTCTGTCTGCCCGGATAGTCTTAAAGCTGAGCAGAGAGCTGTTAGAGTTGTTCCTGCAGCCAGGTCCAGGATTCCACCATCTGTTGTTAACCAGCTCTGTGATCCTCCTCCTTTACTGTTAGCGCTCTGTCTGCAGTCTCTGTCTGCCCGGATAGTCTTAAAGCTGAGCAGAGAGCTGTTAGAGTTGTTCCTGCAGCCAGGTCCAGGATTCCACCATCTGTTGCTAACCAGCTCTGTGATCCTCCTCCTTTACTGTTAGCGCTCTGTCTGCAGTCTCTGTCTGCCCGGATAGTCTTAAAGCTGAGCAGAGAGCTGTTAGAGTTGTTCCTGCAGCCAGGTCCAGGATTCCACCATCTGTTGTTAACCAGCTCTGTGATCCTCCTCCTTTACTGTTAGCGCTCTGTCTGCAGTCTCTGTCTGCCCGGATAGTCTTAAAGCTGAGCAGAGAGCTGTTAGAGCTGTTCCTGCAGCCAGGTCTCTGCCTGATATTCCTGCTGTGTCCTCATCAGGGCTCCAAGCTCGTCCATTTTATCCACCAGAGATCTCACATTTCCCCTGATGATTAAAGGAAGAAATGCTTTAAACTTCCCCTGATCATCATCTGTCATATGTCTATCAAACATATTGTTCCCATACCCATGTGGGACCTGCACTGCATGAACTGGGGATAAAACCTTATGGCAGACTTTCACTGAACCAACATGTTGAAATAGCAGCACCAGAATTTAATCTTTGACTTTTACAGATAACTTAATTATATTAATTTATATTTTATTTTTTGCATTTATATTTGAGGTATTTCTTATTTTTTTGGTAGCACTGAGCTTCCATACTTGATCTCTTTCAGATCCTCTTGTTGCCACCTACACAGGCCTGATTTTACTCTAACAGAATAAGTCCCCCAATTAACTACTGAAGATAATTCATCGACTCTTTTGGCTGTTTCATCATTTTAAAATCATATAACATATAAAGTCTGTGTCTAAAATACTGAAGTGAAGTCTGACGGTGCTCCTCTCTGTGCAGATTGGCTACTGGAACGAGAAGAGAGGCTACGTGAACACGGCCGTCTACAGGCCCATACAGGAGGAGTTTTTCGGTCTGCAGAACAGAACCTACATAGTCACCACCATCCTGGTAAGAAGCTCATCTCCACACATCACCTGCAGGACATCAATCATATTCTGCTGACAAAAACAAAGAAACAAAGAAAGTTCAGATCTGTTTCTAACCAGCAAAGCTTTGGTCACAACCTGCAGCAGCAAAATAAGCACGAAATCTGCACGTTAACAGCTGCAACTTGATTTTTACGACACATTTAGGAGTTTCTGCAGCTAAGTTCCCCAAAGAAAAGACCTGCTGCCCATTTGTTTGTCCTGTTGAACAGCAGAGATGCAGACTGAGAACAGGCAGCAGTGTAAACCTCACATATATATATACATATATACATATTTAAATACTTAATAAGCTAAACATGAGCTCAACTCGCTAACAAAGTGATCAGCAACACCACAAAGTATACCATCCTGGTAAGACTGGGCTGAAGCTCATCTCCACACATCATCTGCAGGACATCAATCCTATTCTACTGACAAAAACAAAGAAACAAAGAAAGTTCAGATCTGTTTCTAACCAGCAAAGCTTTGGTCACAACCTGCAGCAGCAAAATAAGATGAACAGCACGAAATCTGCATGCTAACAGCTGCAACTTGATTTTTACGACACATTTAGGAGTTTCTGCAGCTAAGTTCCCCAAAGAAAAGACCTGCTGCCCATTTGTTTGTCCTGTTGAACAGCAGAGACACAGACTGAGAACAGGCAGCAGTGTAAACCTCATATATATATACATATTTAAATACTTAATAAGCTAAACATGAGCTCAACTCGCTAACAAAGTGATCAGCAACACCACAAAGTATACCATCCTGGTAAGACTGGGCTGAAGCTCATCTCCACACATCATCTGCAGGACATCAATCATATTCTGCTGACAAAAACAAAGAAACAAAGATCCACTTCAGATGTGTTTCTAACCAGCAAAGCTTTGGTCACAACCTGCAGCAGCAAAATAAGCACGAAATCTGCATGTTAACAGCTGCAACTTGATTTTTACGACACATTTAGGAGTTTCTGCAGCTAAGTTCCCCAAAGAAAAGACCTGCTGCCCATTTGTTTGTCCTGTTGAACAGCAGAGATGCAGACTGAGAACAGGCAGCAGTGTAAACCTCACATATATACATATTTAAATACTTAAATATACATATTTAAATACTTAAATATACATATTTAAGCTAAACATGAGCTCAACTCGCTAACAAAGTGATCAGCAACACCACAAAGTATACCATCCTGGTAAGACTGGGCTGAAGCTCATCTCCACACATCATCTGCAGGACATCAATCATATTCTACTGACAAAAACAAAGAAACAAAGAAAGTTCAGATGTGTTTCTAACCAGCATCACAACCTGCAGCAGCAAAATAAGCACGAAATCTGCACGTTAACAGCTGCAACTTGATTTTTACGACACATTTACGACACACAGAAAGAGTTTCTGCAGCTAAGTTCCCCAAAGAAAAGACCTGCTGCCCATTTGTTTGTCCTGTTGAACAGCAGAGATGCAGACTGAGAACAGGCAGCAGTGTAAACCTCACATATATACATATTTAAATACTTAAATATACATATTTAAATACTTAAATATACATATTTAAGCTAAACATGAGCTCAACTCGCTAACAAAGTGATAGCAACAGCACAAAGTATAAATATGCTCAGGTGAAAATGGACAATAAGTGGATGAGGTCGTAACTAAAGGAGCAGCAGTAACGTCCGCCCCCTCCTCGCAGGAAGCCCCCTACATGATGCTGAAGAAGAACCACGAACAGTTCGTGGGGAACGATAAGTACGAAGGTTACTGCGCTGAACTCGCCGCAGAGATCGCCAAACATGTCGGCTTCACCTACCGCCTCGAGCTGGTGGGCGACGGCAAGTACGGCGCCAGAGACTCGGAAACCAAGATGTGGAACGGCATGGTGGGAGAGCTGGTGTACGGGGTGAGTGTGACCACGCCCTGGGGGGGGGGGGCAGGAAGGCTGAGCCCCAGCATAATGATGTGAAAGAAGACAAAGATCCATACATTTAGGTGTTTGAACTGTGTCTTTAGGGGCGTTATTAAGGTTTTTACTTTTTTATTTAGTGTGTGACATCACTGCGCTGTAACCCGACCTTTTTATGGAACAACCCCCCCCCCCAAAAAGGGGTAAAGTTTAGCTTCCTGTGACCCGTTTTACCTTGAGTGATGCTTCTACTGTAAAGTTTGCCTGAGACAAAGGACCCAAAAAGGGCTCTGGGAACATTTGTCTCATTATTTTGCTAAAACGAAGTCTTTGTTCACCATGATTTAAGTTACTTTAGCAGAATAATAATGTTTCTTTCCTTTTTTTACATGGGAGGAAACATTTTCATCAGCTGATTGATACACATCTGGTTAGTTTTTGGCACAGCTGGATGCTGTTTGTTGGATGTTGGAGGGACATGAAGTTATTTAGCATTTTCTAAATGCCAAAGAATCAGGTCAACATGTGTTTTTCACTCACTGGATGAGTGATCGAGTCCTTAAATGTGCAGCATTGTGTAAAAGTTTCGACCGCTAAAAAAAGAGGATGCAGCTGCAGACTGAGGCAAACATCTGGAACACAACATATTCATGAGTAGGTTTCAACTTCATCAAAAAATGTGGTTATTTGAAGTTGGGTGCAGTAAAAGAAGCCGGTTTGTGTGAGCCGGCTGCACAAACCGGCTGTGACAGGTGTGTTTTTGCTGAGTCAGCGAAGCAGAAACCGGGTTTTATGGCGCTGTGTCACGGCCTTTTCTCTCCATCCTCCTGCAGAAGGCCGACATGGCCGTGGCCCCGCTGACCATCACTCTGGTGCGAGAGCAGGTGATCGACTTCACCAAACCCTTCATGTCTCTGGGAATCTCCATCATGATCAAGAAACCCACCAAGTCCAAACCGGGTGTGTTCTCCTTCCTCGACCCGCTGGCCTACGAGATCTGGATGTGCATCGTGTTCGCCTACATCGGAGTCAGCGTGGTGCTCTTCCTGGTGAGGAATCTGTGCTGTTTTTACGTAAAACTGAATAACGTTGAAGGCCTTTACACTGACACCTGCTGGTAAATAAAAGGCTGCTGTTAAATGAAAGGCTGCTGGTAAATAAAAGGCTGTTGGTAAATAAAAGGCTGCTGTTAAATAAAAGGCTGTTGTTAAATAAAAGGCTGCTGGTAAATAAAAGGCTGCTGTTAAATAAAAGGCTGCTGTTAAATAAAAGGCTGCTGGTAAATAAAAGGCTGTTGGTAACTAAAAGGCTGTTGGTAACTAAAAGGCTGTTGGTAACTAAAAGGCTGTTGGTAACTAAAAGGCTGTTGGTAAATAAAAGGCTGTTGTTAAATAAAAGGCTGCTGGTAAATAAAAGGCTGCTGGTAAATAAAAGGCTGTTGGTAAATAAAAGGCTGCTGGTAAATAAAAGGCTGCTGGTAAATAAAAGGCTGCTGTTAAATAAAAGGCTGCTGGTAAATAAAAGGCTGTTGTTAAATAAAAGGCTGTTGTTAAATAAAAGGCTGCTGGTAAATAAAAGGCTGCTGTTAAATAAAAGGCTGCTGTTAAATAAAAGGCTGCTGGTAAATAAAAGGCTGTTGGTAACTAAAAGGCTGTTGGTAACTAAAAGGCTGTTGGTAACTAAAAGGCTGTTGGTAACTAAAAGGCTGTTGGTAACTAAAAGGCTGTTGGTAAATAAAAGGCTGTTGTTAAATAAAAGGCTGCTGGTAAATAAAAGGCTGCTGGTAAATAAAAGGCTGTTGGTAAATAAAAGGCTGCTGGTAAATAAAAGGCTGCTGTTAAATAAAAGGCTGCTGGTAAATAAAAGGCTGCTGTTAAATAAAAGGCTGCTGGTAAATAAAAGGCTGCTGTTAAATAAAAGGCTGCTGGTAAATAAAAGGCTGCTGGTAAATAAAAGGCTGTTGGTAAATAAAAGGCTGCTGGTAAATAAAAGGCTGCTGTTAAATAAAAGGCTGCTGTTAAATAAAAGGCTGCTGTTAAATAAAAGGTTGCTGGTAAATAAAAGGCTGTTGGTAACTAAAAGGCTGTTGGTAAATAAAAGGCTGTTGTTAAATAAAAGGCTGCTGGTAAATAAAAGGCTGCTGGTAAATAAAAGGCTGTTGGTAAATAAAAGGCTGCTGGTAAATAAAAGGCTGCTGGTAAATAAAAGGCTGCTGTTAAATAAAAGGCTGCTGGTAAATAAAAGGCTGCTGGTAAATAAAAGGCTGCTGTTAAATAAAAGGCTGCTGGTAAATAAAAGGCTGCTGGTAACTAAAGGCTGTTGGTAAATAAAAGGCTGTTGGTAAATAAAAGGCTTCTGGTAAATAAAAGGCTGCTGTTAAATAAAAGGCTGCTGGTAAATAAAAGGCTGCTGGTAAATAAAAGGCTGCTGGTAAATAAAAGGCTGTTGGTAAATAAAAGGCTGCTGGTAAATAAAAGGCTGCTGTTAAATAAAAGGTTGCTGGTAAATAAAAGGCTGCTGTTAAATAAAAGGCTGCTGTTAAATAAAAGGCTGCTGGTAACTAAAAGGCTGTTGGTAAATAAAAGGCTGTTGGTAAATAAAAGGCTTCTGGTAAATAAAAGGCTGCTGTTAAATAAAAGGCTGCTGGTAAATAAAAGGCTGCTGGTAAATAAAAGGCTGTTGGTAAATAAAAGGCTGCTGGTAAATAAAAGGCTGCTGTTAAATAAAAGGCTGCTGGTAAATAAAAGGCTGCTGGTAAATAAAAGGCTGTTAAATAAAAGGCTGTTGGTAAATAAAAGGCTGTTGTTAAATAAAAGGCTGCTGGTAAATAAAAGGCTGTTGGTAAATAAAAGGCTGCTGGTAAATAAAAGGCTGCTGGTAAATAAAAGGCTGCTGTTAAATAAAAGGCTGCTGGTAAATAAAAGGCTGTTGTTAAATAAAAGGCTGTTGTTAAATAAAAGGCTGCTGGTAAATAAAAGGCTGCTGTTAAATAAAAGGCTGCTGGTAAATAAAAGGCTGCTGGTAAATAAAAGGCTGCTGGTAAATAAAAGGCTGCTGTTAAATAAAAGGCTGCTGGTAAATAAAAGGCTGCTGGTAAATAAAAGGCTGTTAAATAAAAGGCTGTTGGTAAATAAAAGGCTGTTGTTAAATAAAAGGCTGCTGGTAAATAAAAGGCTGCTGGTAAATAAAAGGCTGCTGGTAAATAAAAGGCTGTTGGTAAATAAAAGGCTGCTGGTAAATAAAAGGCTGCTGGTAAATAAAAGGCTGTTGGTAAATAAAAGGCTGTTGGTAAATAAAAGGCTGCTGTTATCTCACTCTGCTCACATCAGGAAATGCAAAGTGAAAACCTGCCTGTGAAACCCGTGTGAAAGGGAAAGACTTCTAAATAACACTGAACTTTTCCGCTGTTACAGGTGAGTCGTTTCAGTCCTTATGAGTGGCAGGGCGAGGACTCTGATGATGAAGACGACGCCGTTCCCTCCTTTGCTTCGCGAAGAGCTCCGCCCACTTCCTCCTCTGAACTTCCTCGTTCTCCAGGTGTCTCATCACACCCCGAGACGTCGTCATTGTGTCATTTTGATTGCTGTAAAGTGGAAGATTGGACTTCCATCAGTTCACTTTAATTCTCTTTTCTGTCAGGGTTCTCTCAGAATCAGAATCAGAACCAGAACCAGCAGAAAGAAAAGGAGACGCCAGAACACACCAACGACTTTGGGATCTTCAATTCTCTCTGGTTCTCACTCGGAGCCTTCATGCAGCAGGGCTGTGACATCTCCCCCAGGTGAGGACCGTGCACCTTTACGAACCCAGACTGAACCCAGACGTACACGTGCACCTTTACGAACCCAGACGTACACGTGCACCTTTACGAACCCAGACGTGCACGTGCACCTTTACGAACCCAGACGTACACGTGCACCTTTACGAACCCAGACGTACACGTGCACCTTTATGAACCCAGACGTACACGTGCACCTTTACGAACCCAGACTGAACCCAGACGTACACGTGCACCTTTATGAACCCAGACGTACACGTGCACCTTTACGAACCCAGACGTACACGTGCACCTTTACGAACCCAGACTGAACCCAGACGTACACGTGCACCTTTATGAACCCAGACGTACACGTGCACCTTTACGAACCCAGACGTGCACGTGCACCTTTACGAACCCAGACGTACACGTGCACCTTTACGAACCCAGATGTACACGTGCACCTTTACGAACCCAGACGTACACGTGCACCTTTATGAACCCAGACGTACACGTGCACCTTTACGAACCCAGACGTGCACGTGCACCTTTACGAACCCAGACGTACACGTGCACCTTTATGAACCCAGACGTGCACGTGCACCTTTACGAACCCAGACGTGCACGTGCACCTTTACGAACCCAGACGTACACGTGCACCTTTATGAACCCAGACTAAACCCAGACGTACACGTGCACGTTTATGAACCCAGATGTACACGTGCACCTTTATGAACCCAGATGTACACGTGCACCTTTATGAACCCAGACGTGCACGTGCACCTTTACGAACCCAGACGTACACGTGCACCTTTACGAACCCAGACGTACACGTGCACCTTTACGAACCCAGACGTACACGTGCACCTTTACGAACCCAGACGTACACGTGCACCTTTATGAACCCAGACGTACTTATTGGTGTTGACACATTATCGTGAAACATATGATTGCGTGTGCCGTCCAGCCGACTTTGTTGTGTGTTCCAGCTGTGTTCCAGCTGTGTTCCAGCTGTGTTCCAGCTGTGTTCCAGCTGTGTTCCACATGTGTTCCAGCTGTGTTCCAGCTGTGTTCCAGCTGTGTTCTAGCTGTGTTCCAGCTGTGTTCCAGCTGTGTTCCAGCTGTGTTCCAGCTGTGTTCCAGCTGTGTTCCAGCATTTTTCCAGCTGTGTTCCAGCTGTGTTCCACATGTGTTCCACATGTGTTCCAGCTGTGTTCTAGCTGTGTTCTAGCTGTGTTCTAGCTGTGTTCCAGCTGTGTTCCAGCTGTGTTCCAACTGTGTTCTAGCTGTGTTCCAGCTGTGTTCCAGCTGTGATCCAGCTTTTTTCCAGCTGTGTTCCAGCTGTGTTCCAGCTGTGTTCCAGCTGTGTTCCACATGTGTTCCACATGTGTTCCAGCTGTGTTCCACATGTGTTCCAGCTGTGTTCCAGCTGTGTTCCAGCTGTGTTCCAGCTGTGTTCCAGCTGTGATCCAGCTGTGTTCCAGCTTTGTTCCAGCTCTGTTCCAGCTCTGTTCCAGCTGTGTTCCAGCTGTGTTCCACATGTGTTCCACATGTGTTCCACATGTGTTCCACATGTGTTCCAGCTGTGTTCCACATGTGTTCCACATGTGTTCCACATGTGTTCCAGCTTTTTTTCCAGCTGTTTTCAGGCCCGAGGTGTTTTCTCTCCTGTATCTGCTGCTCTCAGTTCTAAAACTGTGTTTTTGTGGCTTTCTCAGAAAATGGCCTCATTATAGAAATGTTGTCCAAATGTCCTGATATTCAGGTTCAGGAGTGCACAGGTGTGTCGTGTGTGTGGACATCACCTCAGGACATCTGTGGTCTGTACAGCTGTGGGGAGGCATATAGAATAGATAAAACAATATGTTCCCAGTGTTCATGCCTGAACCAATCTGGTGATGTGATTTCAGATGCACACAAAGTGGCCTTTCTCATTCCTTAACCTTCATGTTCGCTGAGCTTAACTTACTCGGCCTCATTTCCTCATACAAGCCAGCAGAGATGCTTTCAGATAATGATAAATTATTAGTTATTCTTACATTTCAACAGTTTAAATAGAAGATATTCCACGTTAGGCTGCAAGTCATTCCTAAATAATTTGATTTTGTCACTTTGTAACGTTTCCATTTCTTCATACAGCAACTCAGTTCAATTCAGTTTTATTAATAAAGCACCAAATCACAGCTAATGTCATCTCCAGGCACTGTCCAATTACAATCCAGTTCGTTGTTGTACGATCATAATAAATTCATTAAATTCCAACTTCATCCAAAGCTAATAAACTAAAGAAGTAGCCTAGCTAAGTTAAACCAACCGACTGCATCGAAACGTCTCTTATATCCAGTCTCCCGTCCTGAGCGTGCACAAAGTCGTCCGTGGAGAGAAAAATCTTCCTTTTAACAGGAAGAAACCTCCATCAGAACCAGAACCAGGAAGTGAGAGTCCCACCAGCACCCGTACCTCTTCTTCCTCAGCCAGGCCTTTGGAATGTGGCAGAATGTGGTTTTCCATGGTCTGCTTGAACAATGCTGGGACGTCCCAGGAAAAGATGTGGCCTTGAAGGCAGCATATGTTGCTGTAAAATCTCAGTGAGCTTTTCTGCATTAATGCTGCCGTCACAGAAGTGGAAATGAGCTTTGCCCCCTGATCCAACCCCATACCATCACAGAGCCTGGCTGCAGGGACTGGTTGCTGACAGCAGGCTGGATGCTGCTTTTGCTCTTTGCTCCGTTTTGGCCACAAAAACAATGCTTGGAGCCTGTTATCTTTTGAGTTATACAGGAAAATGGAGCTCTTACTATTTTCCAAACACATGTCAGTCGTGATTTTGCTGTATGGTGCAGCCCACAAGCTGGGATTTGACTTAAACGGGGGCTCGTCCGGGATCTTGTCCGGTCGTATCAAACATCGTGTTGCTGAACCCAAACAATGCGGCATGAGCTGGTGTGATGGATTTGAATCATTACTAAAGTGTTGCCCTTTACATCCCAATCAGTAATATTCCACTATGTTTAATGAAATCTGCATGTTCTCCCCATTTTGTCAGTGTTACTGTGTCGTAGTGCACGTCCCATCATGCAGGGTCACCTTCAGAGGAGCCATTTAGGGCTGCAGGGCTGAACAGGACCAGTGTGAGTTTGTGTGTGTTTGATCTGATTTGTGTGAAGGCCTCCGATGCTCATGTGAGGCGTAGATGCCCTGCAGAAAGAGCCTCTCAGCTCTACTTACAACAGCTGAGCTGCAGTCCTCACACCTACTGTACTGCCTCAGATGAAAATAGTGTAACGTGTCCAAGCAGAACAAACACATGTTGCAGCTGAAGCCTCCGGAGGCCGGTTTGTGGTAGTCAGAAGCTGCTTTTTTCCTCTCTGATAGGCGATGAAATGTCCTGCTTTGTTATTTATCCGTCTGCTATTATTTAACAATGTCACAGTGAGACTTTTAACTTTAAACCACCGGTTCAATCAGTGAAAATCCAATTTCCACATATCCCTGATGGTGTGTAAAACCCAAAGAAAACACCAGACTATTTTATCACAAAATGAAGCTTCTTATTTCTGTTCTGTTAGAATTGGAGGAGTGATACTTTAGTATTTACTGTTCAACACATGATGGCAAACGGAGGTTTTTAAACTGTGTGTTGAGGAGGAGCTGGATGGTTCTTCTCCTTTTCAGCCTGAAGGACCTTGGCTTAAAGCAGAATCTCTGGTTCTGATTGGTCAGACCACAGAACAGGGTCACTTCAGGCCATCTTAAGCGGGTCCAGAGAAGGCAGCGGTATTTCTGGGTCTTGGATCCTTGTCAGATGCGAACGCGGAGATGAACCGTGATGTCTTTGCAGAATCTGTTTTCAATGCAGAGCTTCAGTCTTGTCACCTGTGTTCCCCTGATTCTCTGAATCTCTTCATGAAATCTCAGACAGCAGATGAAGGAATACACAAACTATTAGTTGCAGAGAAGCACTGTTCTTAAATCGTTGAACTATTGTTGTTCTCTCGTTCGTAGTTGCGTTTTTCTGCCTTCGGCGTTGGTTTTCTTGCCCGAGTTTTCCCTCTCGTGTTGCCAGCCAAGGCTGAAGAGCATCCCCTACCCTGGTTTGAGGTTTTCCTTCCCTGGGGCACCTAACATGCCTGCTTTTGGATGGTACCTGGAGAGAACCCACGAATATACAGGGAGAACATGCAAAATCCACACAGAAAATTTAACCCGGACCCTAACAACCACACCACCGTGCAGCCCAGTTGAGCTTTTTACCCACAAAGTCTTTCACAGAGCATTGAAGCCCTCAGTGTCTTTATTTTTTAAAGATTCAGCCACAGTCTGAGGCTTAAAGTTCCTACAGTTGACAATTAACCTCATTAGTTGTGCAAAATCCAAAGGATGGTCCTATTCAGTCTTATATGAGTGCTTTGTGGAAATGTCCTCGTGTCTCAGAGACTTTCAAAGATCAACCTGTGTTGACTTTCTGTTGCTTCTTTCTTCTCTTTTCTGTTTAACTGTGAGCAGAAGCTTTCCAGAGTCAGAGAAACGATAAATATCTGACCTGCATTATTCAGCTCAACTGTCATTTCATGTGGAAGCCGAGGTGTGAAACTGGGGCATGAAATCAAGCTGTGTGGTACAGCTTGATTTTTTTTAAATCAGCTGCTTCTGATGCTTTTAAAAAGTTACATAACATGAAACTCGTGTCCTGGCAGATCAGAGAGCTGAATACAAACCAGAGGTCTGGCTTATTTATGCGACAAATCATGGAAACAAACAAAGAATGACTAATATCCATTAATAAATCAAATAAAATCTATCATATAATCTATAATCCTTCAAATAAAATGTAATCATCTTATTGGGAGGTTCAGAGAGGAGTCTTGTTTTTAAAATGCCACGATGATGATTCTGGCTGAGCTGTTACTGTAGTAACAGCATCCAGTCTAACTTTAACTGATAACAAAGGTAGACCCAAGGGGAGGTTTTATTTCTGTTTTCAGGTGATTTTAAACACCGACACTGTCAGATATCTGTAGATTTTCTAAGGTTACATCCCTGGAAATTGAAATATTGTTTGATTTATTTTTAAACGTGCATCATTTCTGGGCTTTTGTGTGGTTGCATCTGAAGCCCAAAGAGTCAAAATCACTGATCTCAGAACAGAAAATAACTTAAAGTAAGAAGTTTCATAGTTTTAAAGAAGGTGGAATTGTTTTGCATTACCTGGAACACTTTGTTAACCTCTAAGTTAAACTCTTATATGAAGCAGGTGGCTTTGATTCAGCCAATGTTTCTGAACTGATCACTTTCTTGATCTTCTCCTTTATTCTTTTGCCTCAGATCTCTCTCGGGTCGAATTGTCGGAGGAGTTTGGTGGTTTTTCACCCTCATCATCATCTCCTCCTACACAGCCAACCTGGCAGCCTTCCTCACTGTGGAGAGGATGGTTTCCCCCATAGAGAGCGCCGAGGATCTGGCCAAGCAGACAGAGATCGCCTACGGGACACTGGATGGAGGCTCCACCAAAGAGTTCTTCAGGGTGACGTCATATTTCCTGATTTCCTGATAAATTCAGAATTTATATGGTACTGTGCAAAAGCCTTGTTCCAGACATTTTTCTTGTATTTACAGGAAAACAATAAAATAAATGCAGTAATTCCTGAAAAAGTCATTTCAGTTCAAATATTCACCCAAGAAGCAGCATATAAAATGAAAATAAAAGTGGGCCCAGTAACGCGCCCTGAGGTACCCCATAGATCTAAGGCACTCGGCTCACAGTTATTGGAGTATCACTTTGTTACTTTGGATTAAAAAAGCAATAGAGACGCTGTAGGTTTACAATTAGATGAAGCAAAGAAGAAACTAACTTTCCTTGTTTGATCACTACTCCCACCTCAGAGGTCAAAGATCGCCGTGTTTGAGAAGATGTGGTCGTACATGCGCAGTGCAGATCCATCTGTGTTTGTGAAGAACACCAACGAGGGAGTGATACGAGTAAGAAAATCAAAGGGAAAGTACGCCTACCTGCTGGAGTCGTCCATGAATGAGTACATCGAGCAGAGGAAGCCCTGCGACACCATGAAAGTAGGAGGGAACCTGGACTCTAAAGGCTACGGAGTGGCCACGCCCAAAGGATCGCCCCTTAGGTACACTCTGAGTGTCCCGACAGGGCGTCAGTGTGGGGTTAATGTTGTCATCCTGTTTTTGTCTCGTTTGTGGGACTTTTTAAAAAGGGATTCATATAATATCTGTTTCTGTCGTATCATTGTCTGGTAAAAAGTCTGAATTATTATTATTCAGCCAATTATCTGCTAATTTCAGCCAACAATTAAAGCAGCTGTGCAGCGCCCTCTGATGTGTGGACACCAGCGTCTTATTAACCTAAATGAAGGTCTGCGTCATACAAATGTAGCTCTTAAAAACACATGCAGCTTATAGGATGAGCTATAAATATGAAAAAATAAAGATTTAACTGACTCGCTTCAATCGTGTTTACATTAAAGTCGTAGAAAACACCAAACATTTGTTTACTTTAACAGCCACAAGTAAAGAAACTTTCAACTCGAGTATATTTAAGGAAAATGTTGCCTATAGAAGTGTTGCATCCCATTTAAGCTGCGAGTTTCTGGGATGTTGATACGAGATCTGATTAAATATAAAAACTGAAAGAAAAATTACATACATTTTTTATGTCCAGCAGTATTATTCATCAATGATTCTCTTTTTAAAGAAACGGTATTGAATAAACGTATTAGGTTATTAGAGGATATATCACCTAAAACAAGTTATTTTTAACATTTAGTTTCACAAAATAGACCTTCGTCCTGCTTTGACTTTTAGGGCAAAGCTAAAAGACCAACAACAGCACCAACACAACTAAGAGCAGCCCACAGCTCAGATTTCTAAGTTACAAGAACATGCTGCAACATTTAGACGTGTAACTGCAATGAACCGACGCCGATAGGTTGTAGAACCAAAGTCCGAGCACGAGACCAACCTCTTCATGTTTAAAGTATCATCAGATAAAATCCCTGATGGAACTTTAAGAGAAAGCCTTTGAATTTACTGCAGCTTATTGTTCGTATTAAAAACATATTGTTGGAGCTGCAGGAGGACCTGTTAAGATCTCGTGACCCAGAGTTTTGAAGCGTCAGTTTTATCTGTGACACAATAACTGTTGAGGCTTTTAAGCATTAACGGTTTGATGTCTGCACACTGAGAGCTGCTGCCAACATGTGACGGTTCACATGTCAGAGCTGCTGGCTGATGAGTTGATAAACTAAAGTAATCCACATCTCACTGTTAGACTTGTTAACTGTCTGTGTGTCTGTCTGTTAGTCTGTCTGTCTCTTAATCTGTCTCTCTGTGTGTCCTGTCTCTTTCTCTTTTGTCTTTGTCCATGTGTCTGTCTGTACCTCTGACTGCCCTGTCGGCCTGTTTGTGTCTCTTATCTGTCATGCCTGTCTGTCTTTCTTCCACCTGCCTGTCTTGCTTCCACCTGCCTGTCTTTCTTCCACCTGCCTGCCTCACTGCCACCTGCCTATCTCTCTGCCACCTGCCTTTCTTTCTGCCACCTGCCTGTCTCTCTTCCACCGGCCTTTCTCTCTGCCACCTGCCTTTCTCTCTGCCACCTGCCTTTCTCTCTGCCACCTGCCTTTCTCTCTGCCACCTGCCTGTCTTTCTTCCACCTGCCTGCCTCACTGCCACCTGCCTATCTCTCTGCCACCTGCCTTTCTTTCTGCCACCTGCCTGTCTCTCTTCCACCGGCCTTTCTCTCTGCCACCTGCCTTTCTCTCTGCCACCTGCCTTTCTCTCTGCCACCTGCCTTTCTCTCTGCCACCTGCCTGTCTCTCTGCCACCTGCCTGTCTCTCTGCCACCTGCCTATCTCTCTGCCACCTGCCTGTCTCTCTGCCACCTGCCTTTCTCTCTGCCACCTGCCTGTCTCTCTGCCACCTGCCTGTCCTACTGCCACCTGCCTTTCTCTCTGCCACCTGCCTGTCTCTCTGCCACCTACCTTTCTCTCTGCCACCTGGCTATCTCTCTGCCACCTGCCTATCTCTCTGCCACCTGCCTGTCTCTCTGCCACCTGCCTGTCTCTCTGCCACCTGCCTGTCCTACTGCCACCTGCCTATCTCTCTGCCACCTGCCTGTCTCTCTGCCACCTGCCTGTCTCTCTGCCTCCACAACCACCAGAACAACACCCCTCACATCCCGACCTGTCTCCAACTCTTTCTCACTGAGCTTTGATGCTGTCTGGTAAAACAAACGCTCTAATCTCATCCTGATTTTTCAAAAGACAAATTGATTGATCTTTAATAACTGCAGTAAATAATGAAAACAGTCCTGAACTGCACACAGATTGAATGAGGAATACATCGGAGCTAAGGCAACAAGATCAGCTGGGTTAATAGAGACTCGGGGTTTACACAAGTTAATGACAGCAATGATGTCATATGTACATGGAGGGAGGAGAGGTGCATCATGGGAGGTCCCCCAGCAGTCTAAGCCTATAGCAGCAGAACTATGGGATGTTTCAGGCTCACCTGAGCCATCCCTAACTATAAGCTTTATCAGAAAGGAAAGTTTCAGCCTGATCTTAAAGGTAGAGAGGGTGTCTGCTTCCTGAAGCCAAACTGGCAGCTGGTTCCACAGAGAGGGGCCTGATAACTGAAGGCTCTGCCTCCCATTCTGCTTTTAGGGGCCTGATAACTGAAGGCTCTGCCTCCCATTCTGCTTTTAGGGGCCTGATAACTGAAGGCTCTGCCTCCCATTCTGCTTTTAGGGGCCTGATAACTGAAGGCTCTGCCTCCCATTCTGCTTTTAGGGGCCTGATAACTGAAGGCTCTGCCTCCCATTCTGCTTTTAGGGGCCTGATAACTGAAGGCTCTGCCTCCCATTCTGCTTTTAGAAACTCTGGGAACCACAAGGAAACCTGCAGCCTGAGAGCAAAGTGCTCTGTTGGGGAAATATCCAACTGTGAGATCTTTAAGATATGATGGAGCTCGGTCATTAAGAGCTTTATATGACAGTCTGTCCTGTTTTGTAGTTAACAGCAGAGTTAATCTTTTAATAAACTTTGTTATCTATAGATGTGAGCCCTCTGAGAGGAGTCCTAATAAAAATGGTCCCATATTTTAGCTCACCTGGAAGCTCCTTCTAACTGCAGCTCTTGAATGAAACGATACAGTTCACCGTCCTGCTATCAGATTGAGTTGTGATAAACTTGTTCATTGGAGCTCTGAAGATGCTGTTGTCATAGAAATAAACTCAAATACTGAGTGCTGTTTTAATAAAACATCAGAAGGAAGCACTCCTCAGCATCTTTCTGCCACACTAAAGTGCCGTGTGCACAGACGAATGCAGAAAAACACCTGAAGTCGCAATATAAACCAACAGGAATACAGTCGAACACCATAGCAACAACTGAGTGACGCCATGGCAACCTTTATCAGCTTGACAGACATCAAGAAACCATGTGGAGACGCTACAGAAACCAGTCTGAACCAGCTTATCGCTCACTCAGTTGTGTTTCATCTTCATTCACATTATGTATGAATATCTTTATCTAAACACCCTGCAGATAGTTTAACAACGGCCCCGAACAAATTAAATGTCTCATTATCTGGTTTAATTAAGATTTAAAACCTTTTTGAAACATGTTTGCGGGATAAAATCGATGCAGGAGTTCGGTCTGAGCTCATTATTCCTCATCCTTATCAATCTGTCCACAGTCAGGACTGAATACTGAGCAGATTTATGTTGTTGACTCGGTTTGAATGAATATTCCTGAAACTTTTACCTGACCGCAGCACCTGAAAGGCATGTTTTCTCTCCTTTGTGTCAGGCATCAGTGGGCTCTCTTCATGTTTTTATCAGATGTTCTGTCAGAGGAAGTCGCTTTCATTCCTGCTGCCTCACATCAGCATTTTACCGCCAACCCAGAGCCAGAGAAAGGTCATCGCTGCACAGATTGGCACACGTTGAATCAATTATTTGTTTCTTTTATGTTGGAAAACTATCAAAGAAACCAGGAAATAGTCGGTGTGCAGATAAAGCAAAGTGATGATTCCACATTCACTCACCTTCGCTGTCTGCTGTGTTTGTGCTTTAAGCTGCAGACAGAAAACATTTCAGCATTCAAACAAAAGAAAGAGTCGCTCTTTGTGATCAGACCTGTGCTGAAGCACTTGAATCCTGAGCAGATAATCAGCCACACTCAGCAGAAACATCTGTGTGAGGAGCTGTCTCTGGGTTGACTGGTTCTCAGATCCAATGCTGTGCTTCATTTGCTTCAGAAGTCGGATGTTAGAGCCTCACAGCCGAGGTCCAGCAGACCAGGCTAGCTTTGGTTAGCAATAGCTGCAGTAGATGCAGCAGACCAGGCTAGCTTTGGTTAGCAATAGCTGCAGTAGATCCAGCAGACCAGGCTAGCTTTGGTTAGCAATAGTTGCAGTAGATGCAGCAGACCAGGCTAGCTTTGGTTAGCAATAGTTGCAGTAGATCCAGCAGACCAGGCTAGCTTTGGTTAGCAATAGTTGCAGTAGATGCAGCAGACCAGGCTAGCTTTGGTTAGCAATAGTTGGAGTAGATCCAGCAGACCAGGCTAGCTTTGGTTAGCAATAGTTGCAGTAGATCCAGCAGACCAGGCTAGCTTTGGTTAGCAATAGCTGCAGAAGATCCAGCAGACCAGGCTAGCTTTGGTTAGCAATAGTTGCAGTAGATGCAGCAGACCAGGCTAGCTTTGGTTAGCAATAGTTGGAGTAGATCCAGCAGACCAGGCTAGCTTTGGTTAGCAATAGCTGCAGTAGATCCAGCAGACCAGGCTAGCTTTGGTTAGCAATAGCTGCAGTAGATCCAGCAGACCAGGCTAGCTTTGATTAGCAATAGTTGCAGTAGATCCAGCAGACCAGGCGAGCTTTGGTTAGCAATAGCTGCAGTAGATGCAGCAAACCAGGCGAGCTTTGGTTAGCAATAGCTGCAGTAGATCCAGCAGACCAGGCTAGCTTTGGTTAGCAATAGTTGCAGTAGATCCAGCAGACCAGGCTAGCTTTGGTTAGCAATAGCTGCAGTAGATGCAGCAGACCAGGCTAGCTTTGGTTAGCAATAGTTGCAGTAGATGCAGCAGACCAGGCTAGCTTTGGTTAGCAATAGTTGCAGTAGATCCAGCAGACCAGGCTAGCTTTGGTTAGCAATAGCTGCAGTAGATCCAGCAGACCAGGCTAGCTTTGGTTAGCAATAGCTGCAGTAGATGCAGCAGACCAGGCTAGCTTTGGTTAGCAATAGTTGCAGTAGATCCAGCAGAACAGGCTAGCTTTGGTTAGCAATAGCTGCAGTAGATCCAGCAGACCAGGCTAGCTTTGGTTAGCAATAGTTGCAGTAGATCCAGCAGACCAGGCGAGCTTTGATTGGCTGCAGTTTGGGCATCCAAACACCCCAGCATGTCCACCGGTGGTGTTTGGACAGATTTATGTGTGCGACAGACAGGAAGTGGTGATAATTACTGCAGCTCATCACCACTCCTTAGCTCAGCCATGTTGTTAGGTTCTGTGAGTTTTTCAGTTGGACATCAATTAATCGAGTATGTTTTAAATTAAATTCTCCGACTTCTGAGTTCAAATGGCACCAGAGATGAAGGGAAACGGCTGCTTCCCTTCCTCTGCTCTCTGCTCATGTTGCTGCTGTTTCTGTTTAAACTGGATAATTTGGAGAGTCTTGTTCCAATGAACTTTTCGAGCGTCTGATTGATGTGATTTTAGCAGATAAGTCCAGGTGAGACGACCCAGAAACAAGAGATTTCCATAATTGGGTGCTTTAGCCTCCGTTCTGACCAGCGTTTCCTCACAACTTCAGCTGCTGTTTGCGCTTTAGAACAAAACTCTTCTCCTGCATTAGCTGTCATTACACCCATCAAACCGAAGCACATCTCATTGATCATTTTATTGATTTTATTGATTTGTCATCACTGCTTCTGCCGCTCTGTGGCTTGGATCATCACTGGTGGGTAAAGGGAACAACAGCCAATGTTTTCACTCACTCCAGGAATCTCTCAGTCCCAACCTGAACTGAACTTGTGTTCAGAATAAACATTTGGCTCCTGTTTCTCCTTTATTTACCAGCTAATGACTGGAAGTTTGAAAAATAAAAGAGGTTTGGTGCTTTTTGTTTGCTGGACAGAAGTCGGTAACAGATGAATTTGCTGTTTTTCAGCCCAGACTGCCTGTAAAGTGTGAGAGTCACAGCTAACTAACTCCTTCCAGCCTTTTATAAGAGGAGGTGAAGCTGCTGGCGCCTGCAGAGATTCAAACTAATATCTAATGTGTACATAGTACCACTGAAGAAGCCTCTGCAGAGCATTAACATGATGTGTCATGCTCGTTTAAAGCCCAAATCACTGTAGTATTGGAGACCATTTTGGTTGTTTTCCATAAAGTTCAGCCGGTTACGAGTTCTTCTCTACAGAAACACGTTTTTTTTAACATAACCTGTTATACGGAGGCTCTAAAACTGACAGAAACACAACCTGGAGGACTCAGAGATAAGCCGTCCCTTCGTGTTGCCGTGGTGACAAACCTCTGAGAGGTTACTTATGATTAACCTGCGACAGTAAACAGTGAGAAAGCCTGTAAATGTCGCGTTTTAGCAGGTGTAAATGAGCTCTGACTCCTCTCAGGGGCTCATTGGAGAGATAAAATTAAATAAATACGATAAAATAGTGTAAAAAGAACACCGAATTAGCTTGTTAGAGATCTCTGAGGGTTCAAACTTGTACTTCAGGCTGTTTTGGACCTTTTTATTGACATGATGCAAATCAATCTTTGCATGGAAATAAGTTATTAAAAAAAAGTTATTTACTCCAAATCCACACAGTTTTTTAACATAAAGAACCTTTTTATTGTCAGACCCTCTGAAGCCTGTCAAACTGTGACTTTAAGACCAAAAAAGGCATTTTAAGAGCGTCTGGGCTGAATCGCAGTGAACCTGTCCTTTAACGCACCATTAATTTAATGACTGCACTGATAATATAATGCCTGTGCACACATGTAATGATGTTGCTGTCCTCACTGTGGCAGTCCTCATTAACACTTAGTTCCCTTTTTATTCCCTATTGTTGCTATCATCCCCGTAGAAACCCTGTTAACTTGGCAGTGTTAAAACTGAACGAGCAGGGCCTGTTGGACAAATTGAAAAACAGATGGTGGTATGACAAGGGAGAGTGCGGCATCGGGGGAGGGGACTCCAAGGTCAGATCACCGTAACCCCGACGGGTAACGACAGGCAATGGCACATCGGGGTAACCGGCAACGACCTCAGTATGAAGCACGAAACACTCCGAAGGGCCCCGCAGACGCCATGCTGCTGCGTTCCTCCCGTCTGATCCATGGGGTATAAAACTAATACTTTAAAGGCCAAGGCTTTCAGACTAGATTTATGTTTTATTGAGAGGAAAAGCTGTCATTGAAGGAGCCTTTAGGGTGCAGAAAAGCAGCAAATTTAAAAAAGAAGGAAGCAGAATCCGTCGGGTTGGCTAACGGCTCATTTCAGAGCTGCTGAATGATGCGTTTTCCATCAGAAGGGTTCAAAGAACTGGAGTCAGCTGCTGCTGCTCATTTTGAACTCTAGATTTAAGTGTTTTTAAGTGTTTTTAAGTGTTTTTATCAGGGTTCAAAGAACTGGAGTCAGCTGCTGCTGCTCATTTTGAACTCTAGATTTAAGTGTTTTTAAGTGTTTTTATCAGGGTTCAAAGAACTGGAGTCAGCTGCTGCTGCTCATTTTGAACTCTAGATTTAAGTGTTTTTAAGTGTTTTTATCAGGGTTCAAAGAACTGGAGTCAGCTGCTGCTGCTGCTCATTTTGAACTCTAGATTTAAGTGTTTTTAAGTGTTTTTAAGTGTTTTTATCAGGGTTCAAAGAACTGGAGTCAGCTGCTGCTGCTCATTTTGAACTCTAGATTTAAGTGTTTTTAAGTGTTTTTATCAGGGTTCAAAGAACTGGAGTCAGATTACACAGATTAGATCTTCCTGAAGAGCAAACTTCAGGTGACAACAGTAACAGGACAGTTACTGTTTGTCTTAGAACTTAATAAAGTCCACAGTTAAACGGGTAAAACCCGGCTTTAGAGCAACAGTCCGTCCATCAAAAGATGAACGACGATAGAAACTTCTCAAGGTGTATTTCGACCACATGAACCTGTTAGAGGAGCTGGAGTTTGGGGGGGTTCTGTCCTAGAAAATCCTCATTTCCATCCCAGGAACCCGGAGCCCTGAAAATGCTGATAAAGTTTTACTTTGTAGAAAGAAACGTTGGACCTTTGAAACTTTGCCCACAGCTCTGAGCATTTCTGACTGCTTCAGTATTCTCATTTTATCTCCTTCTTCTCGTCTCTGTTTCACATCTCATTTAATACCTACGACAGCTTGTAAAAATGATGAACTTTAAGTCGCTACTCATCGAATTTGCACGGTCAGATAAGTTTCCACTCACTTGAAGCGGTTTCCCTGTTGAAAAGAAGACTTTTAGGGGAATGAAAACAACTTTGCAAATCCTTTCAGGCCCAGATGTGACTGACTGATGTCTTCCCAGAGAGGGTATAAATCCCAGAGATTACCTGGAGAAGAGTTCCCTCCATTTTCCTCTTGTGGATGTCCACCACAGCTGTTGTTTCTGCTTAGGGCGACTACTTCTTCTACTGAATTACAACCACTCGCTGATTGATTGAGACAAAAAGGCAGCGAATCAAAGCAATAAATTGTTCATGTAGAGTTATTTTCTAAATAAAAGCACCAACAACCCAGTGAAATGTGCAGCATTAGCAGAATTTGAGTTAAAGCACTGAAGCTCTGACAGGAGACCTAATCTCTCTAATCTGCTCTGTACCTTCAGGCCTTCAGGATATTCTTTCCTTATAGAATATCTTCAGTGGAATACTTCTGCAGTGGAGAGTTAGGTGTGGATGGTCCATCCCAAATGGCCATTAGACCTGGTCTCTGTGGTGTGTTCAGGTGCAAATGTTTTGTCCAGACACCCGACATGAGGACACCAAGGAGGTGGCTCTTCCATCACCGCTGGTTGTTGAGTTTGGAGTATTAAGGCCTTTAAACGTCAGTGGAAAAGCAAAAGACCAGAACAAACTGTGTGTTAGCCCCATGGCACGTGCTTTTGGTCGAAATGCACCTTTTGTTTGTTGGAAAGTTCCTGGACGTTTAACCAAATTGAAATAAAACAGAATCAGTTATCTTGGTGCCTCAGCATGAGATGTGCAGGAGTATCAGCACCTATCGAGGTTTACAGTGTAGCAGGAACATTAGACTGAAGCTAAGCTAACAAACAATAAACTAGCTTAGCTTCTTCAGATACCCCTTCGATCAGTCTCGTTCATTCAGAGTTTTCACTCAAACTCCCTCCCAAAAAACTCAAACTGCAGCATTTAAGCCCTCCTCAGCCACATATTATGCGGTTCTTTCCTTATAGAATATCTTCAGTGGAATATTGCCACTTCTGCAGTGGAGAGTTAGGTGTGGATGGTCCATCCTAAATGGCCATTAGACCTGGTCTTTGTGGTGTGTTCAGGTGCAAATGTTTTGTCCAGACACCTGACATGAGGACACCAAGGAGGTGGCTCTTCCATCACCGCTGGTTGTTGAGTTTGGAGTATTAAGGCCTTTAAACGTCAGTGGAAAAGCAAAAGACCAGAACAAACTGTGTGTTAGCCCCATGGCACGTGCTTTTGGTCGAAATGCACCTTTTGTTTGTTGGAAAGTCCCTGAACATTTAACCAAATTAAAATAAAACAGAATCAGTTATCTTGGTGCCTCAGCATGAGATTTACAGCGTAGCAGGATAAACTAGCTTAGCTTCTTCAGATACCCCTTCGATCAGTCTCGTTCATTCAGAGTTTTCACTCAAACTCCCTCCCAATAAACTCAAACTGCAGCATTTAAGCCCTCCTCTCACCCACTTATTACAGAATACTTGTGTTTTCTGGTTTTCGGAGCACAGGTGCATCTTGAAGGAGTGATTCTGCTCAGTAATCTGAAGGTCTTGGAGTGTTTCCAGCTCTTGCCGGTTACCCAAAGTGATATAGTAATACACATCTCGCACGTAGGGAGTCAGGCTGAGCCAAGCTAGATGGAGTATTAATGCATATCACTTTGACGCTGACATATTCCAGGAGTTTTCTGTGTGATTGTGCCTGTTTTCTGTTTGTTTTTCTTTGAGGTCTTCTCTGTAGCACATGTAGCATCTGTTCTGTTAATGCCACTTTATGCTAACACTGCTGCAGCCACCGCAGCTGAACAATAACATAAGATAACATGGAGGTGTATAATGTTATTTATGTTATTCCCAACCCCCTTTCCCTCCCTTGGTTCTTTGAAGAATCCCAGTAAACCTAGCAGTACTGAAGCTCAATGAACAAGCCGTCTTAGACAAGTTGAAAAACAAGTGGTGGTATGACAAGGGGGAGTGTGGACACAAGGACTCCGGCAGAAAGGTCAGTTCTGAAGGGGGCTCGGCCCGGTTCCACGCTCATGTGTTGGTTTACCTCTGACCCCACCCACCTTCCCTCCCCCTTCCCTACAGGCCGCACAGCTCAGTGGCTTCACTCTGAAAAGAAAACGTTTCTGTCAATAGTCCGATGATTGGCTGCCAGCGAAGTCCCTCAGTTAGTGGGCAGAACTGTAATCTCAAGTCAAAACTATTCCATTTGTGTGTCTTTAAGCTGCCAAATTTAGAACACGGGTTTAAATGATAGTTTGACCTTTTTGACCTTTGGTTTCAACTAGCAGCCGGTTAGCTTAGCTTAGCTTAGCACAAAGTCTGCAGCCAAGGGGGCAGCAGTTTGTCCAGCTCTGAGCAAAGGTGAAGATCTGCATTCAAGCTCAATAATCAACAGATTTGTTTAATCTATAACCCAGTAAAGTTTTGTGCTTCACTACTTTACCCACGATTGATTACCCACGAAGTGTACATTTTCCTGATTTAATTCTTGTTATATTTTGAGCTTTTTGTCTCCCAGAGGGTCTGAAATGCTTTTTTGAAAATATTTTTCTTGTGTTTTGAGACTTATTAACCTATCAGGCCCAGTCTTGTCTTATAATAGCAACAATCACAAGCAGTTCACTGTATCTCAAGTGACTTTTTGTGATCTTCCCCTAATTCATCATGAATGTGGAGTTCAGTCTGACTTCAGTCTTTAGTCCATAGAGTAGAAAAACCTGCTTTATTAAGCTAAATGTTGAATTTGGTCTGAGTAGAAACAGCTTTTTGTGCTGTGGTTTGTAACTAAAGTTACATTAGAGTTGAAGGAGTTCACAGAAACCCATCAGCACCATGTTATATTTCACAGTACAGGCCTGAATCTGCTATCTATCACACCTCCACACGGGTTTTACAGAGCTGAGGAGAGGTTTCTGATGCTGTAACTGAGAGTTTTCTCAGTCTGTGCACCATCAGTAAAAGGCTGGCCTTCCTTTAACCTGCAGGTACCCAGTTCTGGTTGCATCACATTAGCATCAGCTGGTTAAAGAACAGCCTTTAAGTGACAGATTCACTCAGATAAAAGAGGGTTTTTAGGGAGCTTTAGGGGTTAATACTGAGCCGACCGGCTGCTGGTTGTAGCTGCAACATAACCCCTGATGGAAAACATATAATCACCACTCTTGGAGGCTGTTCACTGAGTCCTGAACATTCTGGGCTTCAGGTAAAATAAACCTAAAAAATGCAGCTCATCTGTCTTTTCTGACAGCTTGAATTCATTGAGGACCTCACCGATGAAATTCAATATTCTTCATCAGTCGTGTTCCAACTTTCTAATGTGGCAGGGGACAAGAGTTGGGAATCAAGTCTCACCTTCAGCTGATAATGAATGGCCTGATACCAGGTAGCCACAGAAAATGAGCCCTAAATCTTATTAAATCCTGCCTGTGAATAAAAAGCGTCGGTGGCTGAGTTCAGTGCAACATCCTGCAGGGCAACTGTGAGAGAAACTAATGATTCATACGAGGAGGTTACAGAACTAACACTTTTACTTTGAGTCTTCTTTATTTTCTAAACATTAGAACTTATTTTACGAATCAATAAGATGGATCACAGATCGGATTTCCAGGCTGGAGCCTCGTCATGGACCATTTTTCTCAGATTTCACCATAAATTTTCACTCGGATTGAGATTCGTGTCACTGAGATGAAACATCAACCAGGTGAATGAGCTCAGCTTCACCAAACCTGCTCTGACTGATGGAAGGAGAACAGAGTCCACCTGAACGATGGCTGCCATCTCCTCTGGTCCTTTACATCAGCCCATATCATCAGAGATGGAAGGAGAACAGAGTCCACCTGAACACCTCCTGCAGAGGTGATGCTGCCATCTCCTCTGGTCCTTTACATCAGCCCATATCATCAGTGATGGAAGGAGAACAGAGTCCACCTGAACATCTCCTCTGGTCCTTTACATCAGCCCATATCATCAGAGATGGAAGGAGAACAGAGTCCACCTGAACACCTCCTCTGGTCCTTTACATCAGCCCATATCATCAGAGATGGAAGGAGAACAGAGTCCACCTGAACACCTACTACAGCTACTTTTCTCCTCTTCAGGTGTTACTGATGCTTTACTTTGGCTTCACTGGGTGTAAATCCCATTTCCTGGTTACATGCTGCCATTCCTGCAGCTTTTTTGGTCATAAACACTGACTCTTGTTTCTTTTTTTCTACGTTTTCCATTTTCAGACACGTTGCCTTCTGTATCCTGATGCTTCCTTGGTCGACCTGTGTTTCCCTTTTACATATTTTAGACCCAGCTGACTGGGAACGACCATATTCAAAGTTTAATTTCCTTCCTGAAAGAGCTTTATAACAATTTCCATTGTTTCCACTGAAAAAAAATCCCAAATTACCAGAATTTCATTCAATCATTTTTTTCTTCTCCATACAAAAATAAGCCTGAATGAACTCCCTCCAACGGTGGTTATTCCATATTTTCTGCAGGGGTTGAAACACCGAACAAACATTTACCATCAGCAGGTTTTCACAGTGAGCTCCTTTCATTCGGTGTGTTCAGGAACTCTGCATCACCAGTCTATGAGCTCTGAGGGATTTTAAATGAGCCCATTTCCCACAAAACCTGCTTCAAAGTCAAATGTATGCAAACAGAAGGGAAAATGAGCTGATCCCATTCTCAGAAAGCAGAGCGACGAGGGTTTCTCATGCCTCCAGATCTTCTTCTTCAGAGGTTCTGCTCTGCCTCCTTCTGTTCTCCAGAACGTCCTGCGGTCGGCACAGTTCCCCGAAGCAGCCGCAGACAGACGGACGGACGAGTGTTTTCCTGCTGAAAAATGTGACTTTTTGCATCGCTTTCGAACACGAATCCTTCCTGCCTTTGGGTGCCACATTTACATGGATATTTTTAGAATCTCCTGGTGGCAGAAAGCTGTCCTGAGGGTTTGAAGAGGACTTTTGTCCTTTAAACTTTCAGAAGCTGCAGATCAAAGCTTTTTCCAAACATGTCAGATGTAAAAAGTCAGATTTTTCCGAAGTTTAAACATGTTTTCCTGTTTCTTTCTCTTCTTCTATCGCCTTTATGCCTCTTTTTCTCTCTGTCTGTGGCTGCTGACCAGCATTGAGGATATTAAGGCCACTGAGCACAGCTTTGCCCCCCCCCTCCCACTCCCATCCACCCCCCCACACACACACTCTGATGTTTTTGCCTCCAATCTGTCATGTACCTCCTGTTTCTTCTGAACTCGCTGAGCAACAGAGCGTGACTAACAGGAGAATATTCATCAGGCTGTCGAGAAGACGTCTTAATGTCAGACTGAAGCTGCAGAAACCAAACAGTCGCTGCTGTTTGCACTTCCCCCCCGATCGGTCTGAAGCGGGGACGGCTTCTTCTAACGAATGAGTACAGCGAGGCGGCAGGACTGTCCACAGCTGAACATTTGCCTCATGTCGGCACTGAGAACATTCACACCAGGAGCAGATCACAGGGAGAAATCACTGCATCTCGTCTGCTTTTCTTTCAAGAACACGACTTAGATTCCATCAGAAACCAAATATATCTCATGTTTTGTCTTATTATTTCCTTACTAAACATCTATTTTTACATTTTACACCTGATCGTTTAAATATAGATGAGTTTTTCTGCCTGATAGTGAAAGTAAGAATCATAGTTTGGATAAATCAATGCATCTCGTCTGCTTTTCTTTAAAGAACACGACTTAGATTCCATTAGAAACGATATAAACCAAATATATTTCACATTTTGTCTTATTATTTCCTTACTAAACATCTATTTTTACATTTTACACCTGATCGTTTAAATATAGATGAGTTATTCTGCCTGATAGTGAAAGTAAGAATCATAGTTTGGAGAAATCAATGCACCTCTAAAGCTGTGCATCATGACTCTGATTTAAGAGTTTCAGTCTGACTTTAAGCCGTCTTCATGTGAGTCTTTAGAGGCTTTTTGGCCAAGGTGAGCCGGACAGTTTGGAGAGAAATGGGCTCCCAGCACTTGTTGTTGAGGAGAGGCCCGTCTCCTCCTGTGGTTTCTGACAGACTGCATGCTATCGAATGGCACAGATAAGTCCCAGCCTGCATGTGGCAGAACGTCACCGATGTCATGAGAAACAAAAACTCACTGATTAATTCCCCTTTTTTTACCGAACAGAGGAGCAGCGCAGCTTTCAGTAAATATCGGGAGCACAGCTGGCCCGTAGACAACCTGTGAATCACCGGAACAGAACTGTGAACTAGGCAGAAATAGAGCTTTTACTTTGTTTTCCCTCATTTTTATTCAGATTTATTTCTGCATGGATTTGCATGTGATGGATCGTCAAAGGCTGTGATTAGAGGCTACGAAGAGGGTCGTTTTACACTCAGAAACAGATGAAAAATCTGCCTTCACTTAAAGGTAGAGGGATGCACGAGAATTATACTGATATTCAGATGTTAATTTAACTTTTGGGTTTAAGAATTATATTTACAATGCAGCGGGACAGCTTCAAATCACTTTTCAGGTACAGTTGAACACCAATGTGCTTTACAGGCTTACATGGCAAGAAGTAATAAAAGTATTAAAACAATTATAATATAATACATAAGTTAAATAAAGGCTCTATCAAATATAAAATAGTTTTTACTATGATATGAAGGAACAATGAGATGACGCCGTAGTACTGGAAGCCAAGTCAATGCCATGTAGTGTAACTATATGTTTGGGTAGTAAAACTCTGGCCTTTAAATTAATTTAGCCTTAATTGAAAAGTAGAAAATTGTCTCAGAAACAATCCTGCAGTTACAGTAACTGAAGGGTTTCCTCAGGTTCCATAAATATATAGAACTGAATTTAATCAGCATACTCTATCAGTGAAATGTACGTGAAATCTACTGGAAGGATACACGATTGAAGAGTGTGCTAAAATCAATAAACAGATCTGTTAGTTGACTAATCACACAGAAGTTATGAAGAATTTTAGTAAAACGTGTTGGAATCAGTCAAAATGATGGTGAAAATCAGGTAAAATGATGGTGAAAATCAATTGAAATAATGGTGAAAATCAGTTAAAATAATGGTGAAAATCAATAGAAATAATGGTGAAAATCAGTTAAATTAATGGTGAAAATCAGTCAAAATAATGGTGAAAATCAGTTAAAATGATGGTGAAAATCAGTTAAAATAATGGTGAAAATCAGGTGAAATAATGGTGAAAATCAGTTAAAATAATGGTAAAAATCAATTGAAATAATGGTAAAAATCAGTCAAAATAATGGTTAAAATCAATTAAAATAATGGCGAAAATCAATTAAAATAATGGCGAAAATCAGTCAAAATAATGGTGAAAATCAGTCAAAAAAATGGTGAAAATGAGTACAAATAATGGTGAAAATCAGCTAAAATAATGGTGAAAATCAGTTAAAATAATGGTGAAAATAAGTTAAAATTATGGTTAAAATCAATCAAAAATAATGGTGAAAATCAATCAAAAATAATGGTGAAAATCCGTCAAAATAATGGTGAAAATCCGTCAAAATAACGGTGAAAATCAATCAAAATAATGGTGAAAATCAGTTAAAATAATGGTGAAAATCAGTTAAAATAATGGTGAAAATCAGTTAAAATAATGGTGAAAATCAGTCAAAAATAATGGTGAAAATCAGTCAAAAATAATGGTGAAAATGAGTTGAAATAATGGTGAAAATCAGCTAAAATAATGGTGAAAATACGTTAAAATAATGGTGAAAATACGTTAAAATAATGGTGAAAATCAATTAAAATAATGGTGGAAATCAGTTAAAATAATGGTGAAAATCAATTAAAATAATGATGGAAATCAGCTAAAATAATGGTGAAAATCAATTAAAATAATGGTGAAAATCAGTTAAAATAATGGTGGAAATCAATTAAAATAATGAGGTTATAGAGACCTAAATTTAAGACCACAGCTACAGGCTCTAGGTTTATTATCTGTGGGAAAACGTCGCCTCTTTGTCACAGCCTTTGAACTCCAAGTTGTCTGATGAGTTAGAAAGTTAGTTCTTAACTTGTTCAGCAGAAGTCGTTGTGATGTCATGACCAGCAGCACCACGACTGGCTGCCCCTGACTCCGCCTCTCTGCGCTAACAGGACAAGACGAGCGCGCTCAGTCTGAGCAACGTGGCGGGAGTCTTCTACATCCTTATTGGTGGGCTGGGCTTGGCCATGCTGGTGGCTCTGGTCGAGTTCTGCTACAAGTCTCGGATCGAGTCTCAGAGAATGAAGGTGAGTGCGAACAAATCATAGCAGATCGAACAGGATCTTGAATGCTACTCTGTGTAAGTAGCTGACTCAAAGTATTCATTAATTATTTAGACATCTGGCCTAAAGAGATGCATCAGGTTTCAGCTACTCTCAAGCTCCACCCACTTGTCCAAATATGGTCATTTCTGTCTCCAACAGGGAAACAATCAGTAGTTCACAAGCCAACAGGTGGCATCATGGCGGCCATGTTTACGATTTGTTCCTAAACTTAAGCAAGTAGCTTTGTTAAACACGTGACTAAAAGAGTGAAGTTAAAGTTGTTATTAAAGGGTTTTAGAAATGTTTCGAACAAAAGGCTGCTGACCAACGGTGAAGTGTTGGATTCATCTCCTGCGCCCTCACAGCTGTGGACTTTTTCCCTTTATTTCAGGCCTTTTTGGTAGAAAAACCAGTGGTTGAGTTCTTTTAACAGCTGTTCCCGCCAATCAAATTGATTCTCTTGCTGTTTTTTCCAACCATCGCAGTTTCAGGGAAGGATCGGAGTGCTTTGGACAGCCTTAGAAGCGGCTGTTAGCTTTGGACAGCCTTAGAAGCAGCTGTTAGCTTTGGACAGCCTTAGAAGCGGCTGTTAGCTTTGCACAGCCTTAGAAGCTGCTGTTAGCTTTGGACAGCCTTAGAAGCTGCTGTTAGCTTTGGACAGCCTTAGAAGCAGCTGTTAGCTTTGGACAGCCTTCGAAGCAGCTGTTAGCTTTGGACAAACTTAGAAGCGGCTGTTAGCTTTGGACAGCCTTAGAAGCAGCTGTTAGCTTTGGACAGCCTTAGAAGCAGCTGTTAGCTTTGGACAGCCTTAGAAGCTGCTGTTAGCTTTGGACAGCCTTAGAAGCAGCTGTTAGCTTTGGACAAACTTAGAAGCAGATGTTAGCTTTGGACAGCCTTAGAAGCTGCTGTTAGCTTTGGACAGCCTTAGAAGCAGCTGTTAGCTTTGGACAGCCTTAGAAGCTGCTGTTAGCTTTGGACAGCCTTAGAAGCAGCTGTTAGCTTTGGACAGCCTTAGAAGCAGCTGTTAGCTTTGGACAAACTTAGAAGCAGCTGTTAGCTTTGGACAGCCTTAGAAGCAGCTGTTAGCTTTGGACAGCCTTAGAAGCAGATGTTAGCTTTGGACAAACTTAGAAGCAGCTGTTAGCTTTGGACAGCCTTAGAAGCGGCTGTTAGCTTTGGACAGCCTTAGAAGCGGCTGTTAGCTTTGGACAAACTTAGAAGCAGATGTTAGCTTTGGACAGCCTTAGAAGCTGCTGTTAGCTTTGGACAGCCTTAGAAGCAGCTGTTAGCTTTGGACAAACTTAGAAGCAGCTGTTAGCTTTGGACAAACTTAGAAGCAGATGTTAGCTTTGGACAGCCTTAGAAGCAGCTGTTAGCTGTGGACAAACTTAGAAGCAGCTGTTAGCTTTGGACAAACTTAGAAGCAGATGTTAGCTTTGGACAGCCTTAGAAGCTGCTGTTAGCTTTGGACAGCCTTAGAAGCAGCTGTTAGCTTTGGACAAACTTAGAAGCAGCTGTTAGCTTTGGACAGCCTTAGAAGCGGCTGTTAGCTTTGGACAGCCTTAGAAGCTGCTGTTAGCTTTGGACAGCCTTAGAAGCAGCTGTTAGCTTTGGACAGCCTTAGAAGCGGCTGTTAGCTTTGGACAGCCTTAGAAGCAGCTGTTAGCTTTGGACAGCCTCAGAAGCAGCTGTTAGCCAAGATAAACAAGTTCCAGAGCAAAACCAGAGCCGGTTTTCAGAAACTGGAACAATTCATGGTTAGACTGAGATTTTGATACCAAAGTTGCATTAAAAAAAACGGCTTTTTGCACAAACAAAGGTTTTAGTCAGAGTTTCAAAAGCGCTAAATAAAAAGCTAACTCAGACTGATTTGAGGTTATTCACTGATAGAAAGCACCAGTGTGTTGTTTTATGGTAATTTGAGGAAGTAAGACATGAAGATGCACCTTCAGATGCATCAAATTTTAAACAGATGAAGTCCAGCAGAGACTCCCAGCTCCCACGTTGAGTCTCCTTTAGCTGGTGGAACCAAATGAAGAAGCAGAAAACACACCAAAGAGCTATATGTGTTATCTTTCATGGGTGCATTTTATCTTCAGCGATGTGCATCAGCTGATGTTGTTTTCTGTATGCAGCCACAGGGCAGCAGCATCAACATGACTGCTGTTTACTGAACTCTGCTCATCTGCCACTCTGCTCTCCTGCTCCTCTTCATCGCCGCCGTCTGTGTGATGAAATTGCAGTCGTCTCATTACAGCCTGTGTTGGCTTTCACTGAGACTTTGATGGGCTGCTCAGAAGGAACAAACAAGTCGTTAGAGCCCAATGTGCCACTGCTCTCTGCTGGACTTTTGTTATTCCCTTCACATGCACGTTTGAGCTCAAAGGGAAGGCTTAGGACGCTCTCTGAAGGCGACGGTGACACAACATTTGGAGGATTTCATCAGTCAGAGCAGATGGAGAAGCATGCAGAGCAGGTTCAAGCTGCAGCTGATCATCAATACAGAAACAAACTCCCTGCTGATACATTATTGATACTCCAACATAAATAGGGCATCGTGTTTTTCTGTTTTTCTTGTCTCCACACGACTGATCTGATGTCAGCCATCTTTAAACAATTCATAGTTGTTTGCATTTTCAGAGAAATCACCACCTTCGGCCACATTTTGATGCATTTGTTCCTTCTTCAGGCTTCTGTTCCTTTATTCTCTTTTAGCTAAAAATGAAAGTGTCCATGGAAATGTGAGCAGTGATAAAAATCATTGAAATGCTGTGGCATGAATGTTAGAAGTTAAGAACCTCATGATTAGCAGCTGGTGGTGCAAATTCTCATCATTACAGCGTTAAAAGAGCTCCTGTTCAACTGCAAACTGCAGATAAGGATGTGAAAGTACTAATAAATGAAAGTTCTGCTTGTTTAATTCACCTGTTATGATGAAGATTATGTAAAAATGATCATATTTAGAGTAACTTTACCTACTGGACAGATGCTTTTAACTCTGGTTTAGTGACAGAGTCCAGGAGAGCAATTAGAGGAGTACCAATAAGACCAAATTAGGTGTTTGAGAGGAGATTAATGGTAGAGAGGGATGCATCTGTTCTGATAAATGAGAATGAAATGTGTGTAGTGGTGGTAGCTCCTGATGAGAGGAACATAGTGGTTCAGAAGTCATGAAAAGTTATGATTAAACTCCTGATTCAGCCTCATTTCTTCATGTTTCCTTCTAAGCAGCAAGACTTCCTGTAACCTTTAAAGTGTCCTGATCAACAGTTCTGCAGCTTTCTGAAGCTCTTTCACAGTTTTTCTTTGGACATTTTCTGCTTTTTCACCTCATTTTCAGTCCTTGTACCTGAGCATTTTCAGAGGAATGTGTTTTTTCTTTGTTCAGCCACTTAACTCTGAGCTATGAAGCATTCAGGCAGAAAAAAGGCTCCTAACTCAAGGGATGAACCAGTGTTGTGTCGACACAGAACAGACAACTTAGCAAAGAAGCCATTTTAAACTGGATCTTTAGGCACTTTGTTACCAGCAGCCTGTCACAAAGACACATCATTTGTTCCCATTTCTTTAGCTGCATCTATGAAAAACAGCAAAGAAAACACAGTTTGACAGACAGAAAATAGGATTTCTGCAGCAACAAGGTGATTCCCAAAGAGCTATTAGCTGAAAACTTGGCATATCTCAGCATGGTGTGCAGTGTGTCCTTAAAACATTTGAGGAAACTGGACAAGTGGAGGACAAAAGAAGAAGTGTCAGGCCTAAAAACCTATCTACAGCAGATGAACAGGATCTGAAAGTGATGTCCTTAAGAAAGAGGAAAAAATCCAGCTGTGACCTGACAGGACCTGAGAGATGCATCTGGACCTTCAGCTGATCCATCTACTGTTGGCCCAAGCCTCATCAGAAATGGTCTCCATGGAAGGGTGGCTGTCAAGAAGCCGTTCTTAAGGAAGGGAAACAGGGAGAAAAGGCTGAGCTGTGCCAAATGACACAAGAAGTGGACTGAAAATCAGTGGCAACAGGTCTTATGGAGGGATGAATCCTCCCCAGAGCCCGGACCTCAACATTATTGAAGCAGTGTGGGATCATCTGACAGAGAACGGAACAAAAGGCAGCCCACATCCAAAGAAGAGCTTTGGGATGTCCTTCAAGAAGCCTGGAGAACTATTCCTGAAGACTCCTTAAAGAAATGACAGAAAAATGTAAATATGATGTTTCTATTTAACAGTAACATCCTTTAGATACATTTTATCATGAGATTCAAAGCACAAAAAGGTGCTGCTTCATGTTTAAATTGCTTCTTATTTGGAATTAAATCTGTTCTTGTTCAGACTGATAATTTCCACCAGCAGCAACAGGGACCAGATTACAGGAACAGATGCATGTGGGGAGTTTCTTTAACAATAAAACCCTCATTAAGGTGGCAGCAACGTGCAGAGACTGAAAACAGACACGAGGGGTTAGATTTTCAGCGTTTCCAGGTGGATTGTTGGCTGTTAGCTTCGTGCTGTCGGGGTGAAAGCAGGAGGGAGCTGCAGTTTTTCAGACGTGGAAAGCTGCTTCGGTAAACGAATAAACCTGGGATTTATTCAAACTAATCTGCATGATGACTCTGGGAGCTGAGCAGCAACCAGCGAGGGTGCGTGGGAGCCTCAGAGGCTCGATTCAGAATATTAGCTCTGGATCCACATCATTAGTTTTATGGAGAGGTGACACGATGAGGGAGAGCCTCACTCTGCTCTGACTCTTTATGCACCAAAACAGATTCTCTTTCACTCCAAAGTCTGGCTTCCTTTATTTCTGAAAAAGTTCTTTCAGAACAACTTCTTGAGTTTTTTAGAATGATTCGACCAAAAACGAGTTCGATATCACGATATTATGTGAGTTTTAATTAATATTTCATATACTGATCACTAAATAGCTGGAAGACACTTTTTTCTTGCCTCCTGTTTCTTACGTGTGACGCTTTGGTCATTTTCCTTAAATCAGGAACAGCTGCAGCTTTCCTGGAGCTAAAAACTACAGTAAGATACAGAAGTTAGCTTCCAATTTAGCAGAAAGGGGCATTGAATATCTACATGCCTGCCTACCTGCCTACCTGCCTGCCTACCTACCTGCCTGCCTGCCTACCTGCCTGCCTGCCTGCCTACCTGTCTACCTGCCTGCCTACCTACCTGCCTGTCTGCCTACCTGCCTGCCTGCCTACCTACCTGCCTGCCTACCTGCCTGCCTGCCTGCCTACCTGTCTACCTGCCTGCCTACCTACCTGCCTGCCTGCCTACCTGCCTGCCTACCTACCTACCTGCCTACCTACCTGCCTGCCTACCTACCTGCCTGCCTACCTGCCTACCTACCTACCTACCTGCCTACCTACCTACCTGCCTACCTACCTACCTACCTGCCTGCCTACCTACCTACCTGCCTGCCTACCTACCTACCTGCCTGCCTACCTACCTGCCTGCCTGCCTACCTGCCTACCTACCTACCTGCCTGCCTACCTACCTACCTACCTGCCTGCCTACCTACCTGCCTGCCTACCTACCTACCAACCTGCCTGCCTGCCTGCCCGCCTGTCTGCCTACCTACCTGCCTGCCTACCTACCTACCTACCTACCTACCTGCCTGCCTGCCTACCTGCCTGCCTGCCTACCTACCTGCCTGCCTGCCTGCCTGCCTGTCTGCCTACCTACCTGCCTGCCTACCTACCTACCTACCTACCTACCTACCTACCTGCCTGCCTGCCTACCTGCCTGCCTGCCTACCTACCTGCCTGCCTGCCTGCCTGCCTGTCTGCCTACCTACCTGCCTGCCTACCTACCTACCTACCTGCCTGCCTGCCTACCTACCTGCCTGCCTGCCTGTCTGCCTACCTACCTGCCTACCTGTCTGCCTACCTACCTGTCTGCCTGCCTGTCTGCCTACCTGCCTGTCTGCCTACCTACCTGCCTGTCTGCCTACCTACCTGTCTGCCTGCCTGTCTGCCTACCTACCTGCCTGTCTGCCTACCTACCTGCCTTGGGGATCCCAAGGCCCCAAAACAAATTGTTCTGACAAATATGGGAAGAGTGTTGGATTGCCCTTTGACCCCCTCTGGGGACAGTGGCAGGTGGGGAGTTTGACTGGGGAGATCGTGTCAAACGGTAACGCAGGTGTCCAAAGGCGAGCTCAGGGAGGACAGAAACCTCCCGTGGAGCAGAAGGGCAAAGGCTTGCTTCATCGTTCAGTATGAATACAGACCATGAGGGTAGGGCCTCGCAGTCCCTCTGTCCTCTGGGGATTTAAGCAGGAGGTGTCAGAAAAGTTAGCACAGGGATAACTGGCCTGTGGTTAGGGTTAGCGTTAGCTAGCGTTAGCGACCATTAGTGACCGTTAGCTCGCGTTAGCTGGCGTTAGCGACCATTAGCTAGCGTTAGCGACCATTAGCTAGCGTTAGCGACCATTAGTGACCGTTAGCTAGCGTTAGCTGGCGTTAGCGACCATTAGCTCGCATTAGCTCGCGTTAGCTAGCGTTAGCGACCTTTAGCGAGCGTTCATAGTGACGCTGCTTTCTGATCCTTCGATCCTATCATTGTGAAGCAGAATTAACCAAATGTTGGATGGAACTGTTTGACCTGTCGTTATCTGGGGGAAAAATCCCCATTTCTGCTGATTTTTGGCCTAAATCACAGCTTATGTTGGTGTAGTGACTTCAGAAGTCTGAACAGGATGTCTTATTTTGTCTTTATCTGACCTTCTGCCCAGTTTATCCGATTTGTCTGTCAATAACAGATCATTTTTGATTGCATTAGTAAAACAAAATACTTTGGTGTGATGATTTCATGTCCATTATTGTGCTGCCTGCAACAAGAGGAACATTAATTTTTTTATTTGGTGGATCTAAAATATTTCCATTCTCTTCTGGCATCACTTTAGTTTTATTAAAATTATTACAAATGAATAAAGTTGACGTTTGACTTGAGAAACAAAATTTTGAAGCAATTTTCTTAAGTGAGATTCAGCTGCAAAATGAATTAATAACTGAGTTTTGATCCATTTTTAACTGAATCTGATGAGTTTAAAGGACTTTTACACCTAAATGTGAAACAACAGGTGAACTCATGAGTTTCGTCTCTCCTCTCCCCGTCTTGCAGGAGCTTATCGACGCCGCCATCTTGACCACAAGCCTTGGTGGGATGGCGGGCGGAGGAGGAGGAGTCGCAGCGGGTGGAGGACCATCAGGACTCGGGGGTGAGAATGGACGTGTGGTGGCGCATGATTTCCCAAAAGCTGGAGCTCAAGGTTTACCCTGCATGAGCAAAGCCGCTGGGCTGGGACTGTCATCCACGGGCATGTGATCAGAAACGAGGCTGCTGATTGGACAGAACACCCATGTCTGCCTGTTGTTGATGAGGAAGGTAAGAAAGGAGAGAGACGAGCAAACAGGGAACTGAAGAAATGAAGGTGAAAAGGAGGAGAAATGAGGGAAAGTAGTGGATGAGATTGGGCAAAACAAAAAGTGATGACAGAAAAGGAAAAGATGGACAGATGTTTGTCGGCCAGGCAGACGAAGGAGTGTTCATGTTCACCTCGAATGACCCAAATGCAGCAGAACTCTAACGAACAGAGAGCGCCTGAACACACCGTCTGATCTGCATCAGGCTCCTGGGTTCAACAACAAACTGGAACTACTTTTTCTACAGTCTTAAACCGAACTCCTCCTCATCTGCAGATGACCAGAGGAGGGGAATTTTTGTAAGCTTCTTAATGACTGAACAAACACAAAGTCCCTTCACTCCTCCTCTGAAAGCCAGAGCTCCGGCACATTGACACTAAAGGGCACTTTCATCAGGGGGAGGATGATCGCTCGAGCATGGGAACATTTAAGCTTTTTTTACTCTCAACCACAGATGAACACTCGTGTTTTTGATGAAAGCCTAAAAAAGGTTGATTTTCTGATCAGTTTGCTGCCTCTTTATTAATAATGATGTGTTCCATGCTTGATTTTGTGTTTACATGGATGGAGGTAAGTCAGATATGATCATCACCTCAGAAGTGTGTGAAACAAATCAGGAGAAAGTGTCCTCACAGAACTCTTCAATTTAAATTTGCTTCAGGATTGGTGTGAATTCTTTGTCCAGTGGTGCCAAAAAAACGCGCTTTTCGATATTCTTGCATGGTGTCAGGCTGACTTTCACATTTCAAGTTTTATCATTGTCTTGTTTCTTATTCATAATCACTTCCCCCGACACCCTGCCCTTAACAGAGTGTGGAGAACAAATTAAAGCCACTTTGCTTTTCCCATCGGCTACATGTTCGAAATTGGAAACACGTCAGTATCTTAGTTGGAGGAGACACATTCTGCCCTTTTTTCAGTTTTCTGAGGTCGTAATGAAATATCTCTGACACACTTTGGTCAAAATATCACGGAGCAGTAATATTCAGCAGCCCTTGAAGCACATTATTTCCATAAAGCAAAGCATACAATAAATTAACAGGAACACACACAACTGAATCATTGCATCACTTTCAGTCGGTTTTCATGCACAGTCGAGCTGAGCTGCAGTTTCAGTTCAACCCGTCCATTTAACCTCCTCCCAGGATGCACGCCTGGGAGGGTAGAGGGTTGACTGAAGTGGGTCTGACTCCTAAGTCCCAAAACAACAGCAGTTGGTGCTAAATTGGTGCCATGTTGAGCGACTCTTTGCATTTTGTACATGTTGCACACTTTATTTCTGAGATGCATGTTATTCCTTGTGTTTACTCTCTCTGTTGTCACCGGTTTCTTCTTCTTCTTCTTCTTCTTCTTCTTCTGTTCTTCTGTTGTTTCCGGGTCCGAGCCCGGGACAATGACTGTGAAGTATTGGTAGAGTAGCTCAGCCAGTCTGAGTCCAGCCTGTCGTGTATATGAAGGAGTAATTTGACCCCCCAACACCTTTATTCTGGTGATTCCATCCATTTATCTTAAACAAATGGTTTTAATCAAACAAAATAAATCCTTTTTTCTTGTGTATATGTGCTAACAGAAGCTAACAGAAGCTAACAGAAGCGACAGGTAATCCCTGAGCTTTTCTGTAACTCCTTTCATGCCACTTTTCACTCAAATAAACAGGTTTATTCCAATAATAGCGGAGCGGCTGATGCTACCATAAAACAGCTGGTGAGAAGTTGCAGTTATTACAAAGCAAACCCCCCCTCTGAGGTACAGCGGATGCAGAATGGTGTGAACTTGAATTTGGGTGAAAATAATGGTGAAATAATGAGGGAAACTGGAACTGAGAGTGTAATGTAGAAATTTAATGAAAATCTGGACTGCGAGATGAAGAAATAAGAAAATATATGTGATCTTTGTTGTTTTTGAGTTGGATGTTATGTCAGAGGTAGAAATATGACCCATTTAAAGCTGAACTCACATGAAAAATAACTGTCATGTTGGCTGAAAGTAACTGGCTCGGCTGAGCGAAAACAGCCAATCAGAGGTGGGAGGAGGAGCCACTGTAGCCACTGTCAATGGTTGCTATGGTTACCTGGAAGCCTTTGAGGCAGAGCTGAAGCACAGCAGAGAGGGAGGGGCCTGCAAGCTGTTTTCATTCAAAATTTCAAGCTTGTGTTGCTTTTGGTCGGGTATTTTTGGCTTTGTGCTCAGTAAAAATAACGTAAACAGCTGCAGAAATGTGACACTGACTGTCTGCCTGTAGTTTGGAACAGAAACAGCGCGTAGTTATCAGAAAATATCAGCTCATATCCTCAATATCATCAAAAAACAAGGAGACTCGACTCCATGTAAACACACTGTGGTTAGCACAGGCCTAATAGTGGCCCATAAAGTCCAGAAAAAAGCAGATTTTTTTATAATTTCTCTAAAGTCTGATGTTTTTATTTAATCACACATGAACCTGCTGATGAAACACTTGAAGTTTCAGCAGGCAAATCATGATCAGAACCAGGAAACAGCTTTATTGATCGTGCACGTTTGAGCTCTCATGTGCTGCGCTCCTGAAGAAAACCGAGGGACGCCTGAAACGACTGGAAGATCAATAAACCCAGATGCTGGGCAACAACATTTGAGCTGAACAATTGATTTGAGGCTGCAGTGTTGTTTCTGACAGGTTGGATGTGCAGAAAGCTGGAGCTTTAATAACACCGAGACCAACAGAAATATCTCTGTGTTCCTGTACCTGTCATGTATCGGGAGGTTTTATCATGAAGCTTGCATTAAAGTGTATTTGTGTGGTATTTAAAGGCCATTTACCCTGAACCTGCAGGAACCTACATGACTTTAATGTGTTAAAAATCAGTGAAACTCCGCTTTGCATCACAGCAGCAGACAGCTGCTCAGGTTAACAGTTAACTACCTGTATCTAACTTAAACTATTTCTACCTTTTAATGTTCAGCTTGAGTTGTGGAGCTCTGTGGATCTGCCTGATGTGACTGTCGGATATTGGACCGTGTTGATTATCTAATGCACCCAACTTAAAGAACAAAATAAAGACCAGACATCCCTTTAATGGTCGCCCTGCTGTTTCCTGCAGCCAGAGCTTTCTGCTCAACTATTGGTGATTGATTTTATATCCACAAGTCCGTGATCACTCAGCAAGTCTCGAACCCGTCCGCTTGACACTGCGGTGAAGTTCAGTCCAAAGAAGAAGAAGAAGAGGAGCGACACCAGGCTTCCCACCAGTGTGCGGTTGACTGATAACGCACACGCTTTAGGATTCGAGTGCACGAACAGCATCTTCTGACACAGTTCTGCCAAGCTTGAGTACAACGAAATAAACTGTCTCCATGTAAACTGCACATTGTTATCACTGTAAATGATTTTTAAACATAAAAGACGTTTATTGGAATGAGTAAATCCCTCGGCTAAGAAGAGATTAAGCCTTTAATGTTCTGCTATTAAAACCGGCTCAGCGCTCCATCAGTGTGTGACAACGGTGTTACTGGTTGGATCAGCTGTTTCTTAATGCCTCTGACACCCTTTCACCCGTTAGTTCCTCCCTGATCGACTCAGAGGTGAATCATCAGGGGAGCTGACACCGATGCACAGTGAAGGCATCGGTCTCTGGTTGAAAGGCGTGTGCAAAGGCTTTCTGTTGCCAACGGCAGGTGTTTACATTTTATTTTCATTAAAAGCCATGTTTGTCAAATACTGCTTTGAGTTAATGATTTCAGTCAATTAAAATCTGTAAAACTTTGCTCTCGGTTTAAGTGGAGCTTTTTTTTCCCTTTGAAACTTGACTCTGACCTCTTCCCAGCTGTTAGCTTAATGAACAGCTTGACTGTCACTTTAGGGGATTTTAAATATATTATATATTATATGTCCATATATGATTGAGGAACAAAAAGAAGTTGGGATTTCAATCCTTCAAGATATTTAACGATTTGGCTCATCACCTTCATTTAATTTATTAATAAACATACATGTTTACTATTCATCTGCATTCATCTCATACATCTGCAGCTCCACATCTGCAGCTCCACATCTGCAGCTTCACATCGGCAGCTTCACATCTGCAGCTTTACGTCTGCAGCTTCATATCTGCAGCTTTACGTCGGCAGCTTTACGTCTGCAGCTTTACGTCTGCAGCTTTACGTCTGCAGCTTCACGTCTGCAGCTTCACGTCTGCAGCTTTACGTCTGCAGCTTTACGTCTGCAGCTTCATATCTGCAGCTTTACGTCGGCAGCTTTACGTCTGCAGCTTTACGTCTGCAGCTTTACGTCTGCAGCTTCACGTCTGCAGCTCCACATCTGAAGCTTTACGTCTGCAGCTTCACGTCTGCAGCTTCACGTCTGCAGCTTCACGTCTGCAGCTTCACGTCTGCAGCTTTACGTCTGCAGCTTCACGTCTGCAGTTTCACGTCTGCAGCTTCACGTCGGCAGCTTCACGTCTGCAGCTTCACGTCTGCAGCTTCACGTCGGCAGCTTCACGTCTGCAGCTTCACGTCTGCAGCTTCACATCTGCAGCTTCACATCTGCAGCTTCACATCGGCAGCTTCACTTCGGCAGCTTTACGTCTGCAGCTTCACGTCTGCAGCTTCACGTCTGCAGCTTCACCTCTGAAGCTTTACGTCTGCAGCTTTACGTCTGCAGCTTCACGTCTGCAGCTTTACGTCTGCAGCTTCACGTCTGCAGCTTCACGTCTGCAGCTTCACCTCTGAAGCTTTACGTCTGCAGCTTTACGTCTGCAGCTTCACATCTGAAGCTTTACCTCTGAAGCTTTACGTCTGCAGCTTTACGTCTGCAGCTTTACGTCTGCAGCTTTACGTCTGCAGCTTCACGTCTGCAGCTTCACGTCTGCAGCTTCACGTCTGAAGCTTTACGTCTGCAGCTTTACGTCTGCAGCTTTACGTCTGCAGCTTCACGTCTGCAGCTTTACGTCTGCAGCTTCACGTCTGCAGTTTCACGTCTGCAGCTTCACGTCGGCAGCTTTACGTCTGCAGCTTCACGTCTGCAGCTTCACGTCTGCAGCTTCACATCTGCAGCTTCACATCGGCAGCTTCACTTCGGCAGCTTTACGTCTGCAGCTTCACGTCTGCAGCTTCACGTCTGCAGCTTCACCTCTGAAGCTTTACGTCTGCAGCTTCACGTCTGCAGTTTCACGTCTGCAGCTTCACGTCGGCAGCTTCACGTCTGCAGCTTCACGTCTGCAGCTTCACGTCTGCAGCTTCACATCTGCAGCTTCACATCGGCAGCTTCACTTCGGCAGCTTTACGTCTGCAGCTTCACGTCTGCAGCTTCACGTCTGCAGCTTCACCTCTGAAGCTTTACGTCTGCAGCTTCACGTCTGCAGCTTTACGTCTGCAGCTTTACGTCTGCAGCTTTACGTCTGCAGCTTCACGTCTGCAGCTTCACGTCTGCAGCTTCACGTCTGCAGCTTCACGTCTGCAGCTTTGCAGTTTCACGTCTGCAGCTTCACGTCTGCAGCTTTACGTCTGCAGCTTCACGTCTGCAGCTTCACGTCTGCAGCTTCACGTCTGCAGCTTCACGTCTGCAGCTTTGCAGCTTCACGTCTGCAGCTTCACGTCTGCAGCTTCACATCTGCAGCTTCACATCGGCAGCTTCACTTCGGCAGCTTTACGTCTGCAGCTTCACGTCTGCAGCTTCACCTCTGAAGCTTTACGTCTGCAGCTTCACGTCTGCAGCTTTACGTCTGCAGCTTTACGTCTGCAGCTTTACGTCTGCAGCTTCACATCTGCAGCTTCACATCTGCAGTTTCACATCTGCAGCTTTACGTCTGCAGCTTTACGTCTGCAGCTTTACGTCTGCAGCTTCACGTCTGCAGCTTCACGTCTGCAGCTTCACGTCTGCAGCTTCACGTCTGCAGCTTCACGTCTGCAGCTTTACGTCTGCAGCTTCACGTCTGCAGCTTCACGTCTGCAGCTTTACGTCTGCAGCTTTACGTCTGCAGCTTCACGTCTGCAGCTTTGCAGCTTCACGTCTGCAGCTTCACGTCTGCAGCTTTACGTCTGCAGCTTTACGTCGGCAGCTTCACATCTGCAGCTTTACATCTGCAGCTTCACATCTGCAGCTTTACATCTGCAGCTTTACGTCTGCAGCTTCACGTCGGCAGCTTCACATCTGCAGATTTACAGCTTTACGTCAGATCATTTGTGAAGTTCTTGTTGTTTCTGGACTTCACTTCAAACCAAACACAGCAGAACTTATTCCACTCTGAATCAAATGATTTGTATAATTTTTGTTTAATTTAATCTATTTGACCTACATTTTCTCTACATTTTGTCAGTTATCCTGTTTTATAAAAACTTGCGTCATCATTTGAGCTTTGTAGTTTTTTCTCTCTTCTGTTAAATCCTAAAAGTGATAAAACACAAGATCAATTTTCTACTTCTGGAGCTTTTGGCTGAGTCACACATTCACAACCGTCCCAAATCAAACTCAAGATTTTTCACATCTTTGTTTTCTATGTTCTATTTTTAATTAAATGTCAGTTTATTTACATTTTGCACAGCATTTTCAGCAACTTGAGCAGGTCTTTTTTTGTCATCCTTCGTGTTTCAGCACATTAAGGAATAATCTGTTGATAATCCAACCCACAGGGCGACATTAGAGGTTAAATTTGATTTGGTGTCCCATTTCCAGGCAGCATGAGAAGATTTAAATTCTTTATCTCAAGTGTCTCGCAGTATCTTTCTCTACTATAGGGGAGTATATCTGTCAAATGAAGCGGGATATCGAGCCTCGATCCAGTTTAATTATCTTTCTTTATCTGGCATGACCAATTGGAAGAAATGACACTTTGGTGGAGACGGCAGCCTCCAGGACATCAGGCTCCAAAGAGGAAGTTGGGACTAAAATCACTGAATTCTGAAGTATTTTAAAGCTGTTTTTCATGAGCAGCACTCACGAAAACTCACTTTAGAGACGCCCGACAGTGATGAAGGCGTTTCAGAGCAATGTGTGAAATAGTAATGTGACCAGAGAGGCTGAAGGAGGTCGATCTGCCGCTCAGAAACTGTTCAACTGCTCCCCGAATCACGAAAAAGCTTCAACTGACAGCCGTCTGTCCCAGAATCAGGAGAAAGAAGCAGAACCTCTTCGTCGCCAGGGAGACTTAAAGCGCTGAAATTACAGGCTGCAACAATGGAAACAGCAGCTGAAAGCAAATTAGATTCACAGATTCAGCAGCAAAGACCCACAAGGGTCGAGTTTCAGGCCCCAGTCCGAAGATTTTCATCCATCCAGTTCACAAATGAACGTCAAATCTGTGCCGTGAGAACAATAATGAAGCTTCAGGTCAGGTTCAGTGAGAAATGTCGTTTTTTCCTGATCCTCGGTGTCTCTTTGCTTCTCCCCAGAAAGTGTTTAATGTGACCGTTTGTCCTCTGAGGAACATGCAGCGTTCTGCCAGCCTGTGGAGGTCACATGACTGTTAAACTCTGGAAGTCATTTTAAACCCGAGACATTCGCCAGTGAGAGCAAATCCAGGACTTCCTGCCTCATGAGACGCCTGTTCTCATTTTTAAAACATTTTTATTATGTATTCCTTAAGTATTAAGTCACTTTTTTCCTCCAGATATTATTTTTTCTTTTGAAAATATTTGAATTTTGTACGTATTATGCTGCTGAAGCTGCTGGATCAGGGGTTCACTTAGTTTATCACACACTGCTGCTGAAGCTGCTGGATCAGGGGTTCACTTAGTTTTACACTCACTGCTGCTGAAGCTGCTGGATCAGGGGTTCACTTAGTTTCTCACTCACTGCTGCTGAAGCTGCTGGATCAGGGGTTCACTTAGTTTCTCACACACTGCTGCTGAAGCTGCTGGATCAGGGGTTCACTTAGTTTATCACTCACTGCTGCTGAAGCTGCTGGATCAGGGGTTCACTTAGTTTCTCACACACTGCTCCTGAAGCTGCTGGATCAGGGGTTCACTTAGTTTCTCACTCACTGCTGATGAAGCTGCTGGATCAGGGGTTCACTTAGTTTCTCACTCACTGCTGCTACAAGCTGCTGGATCAGGGGTTCACTTAGTTTTACACTCACTGCTACTGAAGCTGCTGGATCAGGGGTTCACTTAGTTTCTCACACACTGCTGCTGAAGCTGCTGGATCAGGGGTTCATTTAGTTTCTCACACACTGCTCCTGAAGCTGCTGGATCAGGGGTTCACTTAGTTTCTCACTCACTGCTGATGAAGCTGCTGGATCAGGGGTTCACTTAGTTTCTCACTCACTGCTGCTACAAGCTGCTGGATCAGGGGTTCACTTAGTTTTACACTCACTGCTACTGAAGCTGCTGGATCAGGGGTTCACTTAGTTTCTCACACACTGCTGCTGAAGCTGCTGGATCAGGGGTTCACTTAGTTTTACACTCACTGCTGCTGAAGCTGCTGCTGAAGCTGCTGGATCAGGGGTTCACTTACTTCCCCCCACCCTGCCTGTGTGTTTTCTCTCAGGTTTTGTTCACAGATTAATGCCTCAGAGTGATGCGTCGTGTTTTCTGAGGTTTCCTTAACTTTAACACCTTGAAAGAGGGTTCACTTTCTTCTTCACCTTACCGGCTAATTTGCCTTCATTTTCCCTTCATGACGTCTTTTTATCGGCCTTCAGCTAAATTCAACCTGAAATCAGCCCGGATGAACACGGCTGAAGTCTGTTTCCTGGCTTATGGGTGAAAACGACGTCACAATCGATCCGATTCTTCCACAAAGTTCAGCAAACCGAGCATCTTCATCTCTGGTTCTCCCCCAGAGTCGGTCCCCAGAGGCCCTTCCACCTTTTTCTCTGCCCTATCGATCCATTCCCGGGTCTTAATCGCCTCTTCCTTCCTTGGCTCTAACTTTACTTGCTGCACAAACTCCTCGTTGGGATTTTAACCTCTCGCCCTCGTTTCTGCCCATTAGCTCGGAGCTTTCAGGCCCTTCCTCCTGGTCTCCTGAGGGGGGCGCTGTCTCCCAACACCTCATTACTCCCGTGGCTCTGAGGCAGACAATCAGCCCCAGAAAGGCCCTGATGAGGAGTTTGTGGCCCATTAGCTTGGCCCCACCGGGGAAGTTGGAAGTGAAACCAAACCAGTGGAAATCAGACAAAGCAGAAGCTCAGGGGGTCATTGCAAAGACCCCCAGGGGCCTTTGAGTGAAACTAAATATTGAAAGAGTTGCTCTTCTTTGAACATTTTGTTCAGAATGAAATATTCAAGAGTTACAGGCCGACTGTAAAATTCTCAGAGCCTCCAAAGTTGAAGTTTGCAGCTTTGATCCTAAACTCTCCCAAACAGCAGCTCCTGTTTTATCAGTCTGAGCTATCTAACAAAGTACAACAATATTTACGAGGAGTTTAATCCTTTAAGGTTTTTACCAGTTACTGTGCAGGTTTGAAGCTAGTCTGTCTATCTATCTATCTATCTATCCATCTATCCATCTATCTATCTATCTATCTATCTATCTATCTATCTATCTATCTATCTATCTATCTATCTATCTATCTATCTATCTATCTATCTGAGTAATGATAAGAAACGTAAGCTCTGGTAAAACTCCAGCATTCTTAATCTTATCTAAATAAGACAGTGTTGTTAAAATATTAATGTAACTGCTCTTTTCTATCATAAAACCTCATTTTATAAAGATTTCCCACATTTCAACGTTCATACTGATTTTGAGGGTGCAGTTACAGTTTATGACCACTAGAGGGAAGTATAGAGTCAAATGCAAAAAAGGTTGTCAAGCTCGCAGCTACGCCATTAAGTACTACTTCCGGTAAGGACATAAAAATAAAAGCCTCTGAAATAATTGTCAGCGCTTTTTTTATCCCTTATTTATGAATATAATAACATACTTTTCTTCAGAAATTAACTATTTTTTGTATATAAGATATTCCCAGTTCACATACTTTATGTTGGTTGCTTTGTTTTTACTCGGAGTTATTATTATTATTATGTTAACTAGCTAGCGTTAACTGTAGCTTGGTTTACACTTGAAGAAAAAAAAACCTGCCCCTTTCACACAAAATAGTCCACCAACGAATTTACATTCAGTCACTGGTAATTAAAACAAGTCTCCGCTGTTATCAGATGAAATAGCTTTATATTACGTCTGTTAATAGCATTTTATTGTGAAAGGTATCACCGGACGTTGCCAGTCATTTGTAATATCTCTAGCTTTACCTTTTCTGTAGATACCATTTGTGGCCTCTATCTATCTATCTATCTATCTATCTATCTATCTATCTATCTATCTATCTATCTATCTATCTATCTATCTATCTATCTATCTATCTATCTATCTATCTGAGTAATGATAAGAAACGTAAGCTCTGGTAAAACTCCAGCATTCTTAATCTTATCTATATATGACAGTGTTGTTAAAATATTAATGTAACTGCTCTTTTCTATCATAAAACCTCATTTTATAAAGATTTCCCACATTTCAACGTTCATACTGATTTTGAGGGTGCAGTTACAGTTTATGACCACTAGAGGGAAGTATAGAGTCAAATGCAATAAAGGTTGTCAAGCTCACAGCTACGCCATTAGGTATTACTTCCTGTAAGGACATAAAAATAAAAGCCTCTGAAATAATTGTTAGTGCTTTTTTTATCCCATATTTATATACATAATAACGTACTTTTCTTCAGAAATTAACTATTTTTGTATATAAGATATTCCCAGTTCACATACTTTATGTTGGTTGCTTTGTTTTTACTCGGAGTTATTATTATTATTATTATGTTAACTAGCTAGCGTTAACTGTAGCTTGGTTTACACTTGAAGAAAAAAAACCTACCCCTTTCACACAAAATAGTCCACCCACGAATTTACATTCAGTCACTGGTAATTAAAACAAGTCTCCGCTGTTATCAGATAAAATAGCTTTATATTACGTCTGTTAATAGCATTTTATTGTGAAAGGTACCACCGGACGTTGCCAGTCATTTGTAATATCTCCAGCTTTACCTTTTCATTAGATACCATTTGTGGCCACTAGAGGGCAGAAACGCCCTGTTCACAGTATAAAGACTGAATACGCTGAGGACTTTATTTCATCATGTGTGACAGAAGTCACGAGTCAGCTTTTAAACGGTGACATTTAGAAATGCAGAATAAAAGAAAATATCAGACATTTCTCGGTGAAACTTTCATTCATGATGTTTGCAGCAAATAAGTGTAATTTAACTGAAGTTCAGCGGCAGACAGACACAGGATTTAAGAAAGAGTGTTTGCTCAGCTGTTGGAGCTGTCAGCTGTTTGAAGATTTGGTGACTGAAACATTTTGATGCTTAACTCTCAAAGTAAAGAGCCAAATCCTCTCAGACCAGATAGTTCAGGATGGCAGAAAGAATCTTGGTGTTGCAGAGTTTTTGGGTTCAACTCTTCACAAGGTGCAGATATTTTAGGAAAGGAAAAGCAGAGTCGTTATGACTGAGAGCTCCTGTAATTTTGTCAAAGCCACCAAGAATGAAAGATTACTAATACTATGCAAGGGTTAAATCCTGTCTGTCTGCCGTTGAACTTCAGTTAAATTACACTTATTTGCTGCAAACATCAGAGAACAAAACATAAATGAAATGCTCTCAGAAAGAAGTTCACCTGTTTGCTTCAACAACTCTTTAGTGCTTCACAACAGCACCTCAGCTGTGTGGTCATGTTGCACAAGCTGCTGGAGATCAGTTTGGGAAGTTTCAGAGACCAGGTTCCATTTTTGAAGGCCAAAATTTAAAAAAAGAGAGACAAAAGCTTCAAGAAAGACCAAACTTCTGTCAGGAAGAACAGCTCTGGCTGTTAGATATCAGCTGGGAAGGCAGAGGGAATGAGTTCAAGTCTTTTCCAGGTTCCTCTCAATTTTTCTCAGTCTTCAAACTTTAAAACCAACAAGTCAGAGACTTCATCTGGATACAGAGCAGGAGACAGAACAGTCCCAACCCAACACCAAGCAGCTGAACTAACCAAAGACAGTCCATGAGCAAAGCTGCTTCACAGGAAACATGTTGGAACACTAAAATATAGAGTCTGTGGTCGTCAGTTTCAGGTAAAAAGTGCCAAAAAAGCAGCACAAACCAGCAGAGCCGTAACTCAGAGGCTCAATAAACTGCTTTGGGACTTGGAGCTCATGTGTTCAAGTCCTGTGAGCTTAAAGAGTTTAAATGTCTTCAGCTTTTAGAGGCCGAAGGAAAGAGTGAAACAGCTTTAAGGTGGAAAGTCTCTGATTTAATGGCTCAAACTGTTACTGAGCAGCTTTTAGTTTGTGAAGACGAGGGATCAAAGCTCTTAAAGGAAGAAACTCTGCAGCTCAGCATCCGAACAGAAGGATGGAAGCAGCTCAGAAAGGAGGCTGAAGCTGTGGTTTGGTGGTTCAGGCGGATATGGAGCAGCTTCTGGAAGCAGAGGGGGGGGTTCAACTCCTGGGGATGGCTTTTATAGAAGGAGGCAGGTTGTTCAGCTCAGAGTCGGCTGGGCTTTTGGAAGCCAAAATAAAAAGAGAAACTTTAGGATTCAACCTTTCAGTGAGGAGCTGAACAGCTCAGGCTGTTGGGTGAAAGCTTTGAGCCTCTGAGACGTGGAAACTATGATCTCAGGACCTTTAAAGTTCAGCAAAGATGCTCAGAAAGAGCAGCTCAGGATGATGGGATGCTGCCTGGAGTTGGACTCATCATGGGTTCAATTCCCTCCTATGGTCTGTGGACTTCCAGCTTTCATTCTTTAAGGAAACTAATCATCATTTCTTTCAGGGACAGAGGCCAACAATCACAGTAAGGTTTGTGTGATGCTGCTGAAGGGCAGATAGCTCAGACTGATAAAACAGGAGCTGCTGTTTGGGAGAGTTTAGGATCAAAGCCCACAGCTGCAAAGATGGACTTCAACTTTGGAGGCTCTGAGAATTTTACAGTCCAACAGCTGGAATGAAAAGTTAAAAGTGCTCCCGGAACATCTCCACACGCCGAGAGGAGTCGTGGCGTGATGGAGATGTTGGTGACCATCAGCTGCAGTGGAGGAGACCCTGGTTCGAGTCCTGCCTGTGGAAGTGTGGAGCTGTTGGAGAAGAAGATGGCGGTGAAGAGGAGGACGGAAAGGGGGCCGAGGGGCCCCCGAGGTTCCCAGAGGTAGAAGCAGGGGGTTATGTTAACATTTTTTATTATTATTATTAACTTTATATTTATTATTAACTTTATATAACACCATACCTATAAACTGCTATACTTTTACTATACACTATTACAGTACTGATAATAGTAGACTGTATAGTAAAAGTATAGCAGTTTATAGGTATGGTGTTATATAATAATAAATATAAAGTTAATAATAAAAAAAAATACGTTGCTATCAGGAAAGTTTTAACATAACCCCCTGCTTCTACCTCTGGGAACCTCGGGGGCCCCTCGGCCCCCTTTCCATCCTCCTCTTCACTGCCATCTTCTTCTCCAACAGCTCCACACTTCCACAGGCAGGACTCGAACCAGGGTCTCCTCCACCGGCAGCTGATGGTCACCAACATCTCCATCACGCCACGACTCCTCTCGGCTGTGGAGATGTTCTGGGAGCACTTTTAAGTTTTCATTCCAGCTGTTGGACTGTAAAATTCTCAGAGCCTCCAAAGTTGAAGTCCATCTTTGCAGCTGTGGGCTTTGATCCTAAACTCTCCCAAACAGCAGCTCCTGTTTTATCAGTCTGAGCTATCTGCCCTTCAGCAGCATCACACAAACCTTACTGTGATTGTTGGCCTCTGTCCCTGAAAGAAATGATGATTAGTTTCCTTAAAGAATGAAAGCTGGAAGTCCACAGACCGTCTGAGGGAATTGAACCCATGATGAGTCCAACTCCAGGCAGCATCCCATCATGCTGAGCTGCTCTTTCTGAGCATCTTTGCTGAACTTTAAAAGTCCTGAGATCATAGTTTCCACGTCTCAGAGGCTCAAAGCTTTCACCCAACAGCCTGAGCTGTTCAGCTCCTCACTGAAAGGTTGAATCCTAAAGTTTCTCTTTTTATTTTGGCTTCCAAAAGCCCAGCCGACTCTGAGCTGAACAACCTGCCTCCTTTTCTAAAAGCCATCCCCAGGAGTTGAACCCCCTCCCTCTGCTTCCAGAAGCTGCTCCATATCCACCTGAACCACCAAACCACAGCTTCAGCCTCCTTTCTGAGCTGCTTCCATCCTTCTGTTCGGATGCTGAGCTGCAGAGTTTCTTCCTTTAAGAGCTTTGATCCCTCATCTTCACAAACTAAAAGCTGCTCAGTAACAGTTTGAGCCATTAAACCAGAGACTGATGAGTCCAACTCCAGGCAGCATCCCATCATCCTGGGCTGCTGACCTTCAGAGGTCTGGAATCAGTCAGTTTCTGTCTCAGGAAAACTAGTTCAGACTCATTTGAATAGTTTAATACAAAAAGCAGTTGTTGCTTTGACTGGAATTGTGCGTTAAGCTTTTATCTCTTCCTTTGAGTTGTTGGTTCAACACTCAAAGACAGAGCTGGAACCTGGTAAAGGCTTGAACTCGGTCCCTCTGCCTTCTCAAGCTGACCTCTAACAGCTGGAGCTGTGAGCGCTCAGCTCAGCTGCTTCTGGAGAAGAAACGTTCCAGATGTTCATCAACAGCTGCTGATGGACTCATTCATAAAGAGGCAGATCCCTGAAGCTTCCAGCTGTTACGTTTCAAACTTTATTTCATCATGTGTGATCTATCTATCTATCTGTCTATCTATCTATCTGATTAATGATAAGAAACGTAAGCTCTGGTAAAACTGTTAATATTAATGTAACTGCTCTTTTCTATCATAAAACCTCATTTTATAAAGATTTCCCACATTTCAACGTTCATACTGATTTTGAGGGTGCAGTTACAGTTTATGACCACTAGAGGGAAGTATAGAGTCAAATGCCAAGAGGTTGTCAAGCTCGCAGCTACGCCATTAGGTACTACTTCCGGTAAGGACATACAAATAAAAGCCTCTGAAATAATTGTAAGCGCCTTTTTTTATCCTATATTTATGTATATAATAGCGTACTTTTCTTCAGAAATTAACTATTTTTTTGTATATAAGATATTCCCAGTTCACATATTTCATTTCTTTGTTTTTACTCGGAGTTATTATGTAGAAGACATGAATCTTGAATCTAGTTTTCCTTTTCCTGCCTCCAGATACGCTCAGATCCACAAGGACAGCTCGCCTTCTCCGAAGACATTTTTTTAATCTGCCGTCTGTCGTGAAAGTGGCGACATTAAACTGAAAAAACGGATAACAAGGAAAAAATAAAAGCCAGGGGAAAGTAGTCCAAACATGGCCTTGTTTCAGCATTAGATGTGAATAAACCCAGTAACAGAAGGATGTAAATTGTTTACATTCATTCATACAAGACACCAAAAGGCATCTGATTCTGAGAGACTTTATTTATTCCAGATCCCACTTCCTGTCCTGAGCTGCCTCGGCCTTTTCCTCCTGTTCCTCAGGGTTAAGGCGCCCCATGAGAGGCAATCAAACAGGCTTTAAACAGTGGAAACCATTTGGGTGACCACAACCTCTGTATCCCCATTTAAAAAGGGCAAGTTGTCCCTGGAGAAACCACAGGGAAGGGAAAAGTCCGAGTTTTTGGCTCCATCTCTCTGATCTGCAGAGGTAAGCTGCACCTTTTAGTTTAGGAATCAAGGAGCAGTGGCCATCGAGCCACCCAAATAGCTCCCAAAGCTCCAGTTTTAAAGGCTTGATCCCCAAAAGAAAAGGGGCAAAGGGGGGAATTGGGAAAGGACCCGAATCTGTTTTTGTTTCTGTATTTAGCTCATCAAATAAGGCTGAAAATACACGTGTAAAAAGGGCAAATCCCCCATGAGAAAATCCAGGTGTGCCCACCTGAGTGAGTACTGGTGATCGCTCAAAGGGGTTCAGGAAATGAAGGAGGAAACACACAAAAGGCCCACCTGGCACCCATTAGAGCCCTGCATCTACCTCCTGGGCAACATGGATAACCCAGTATGTCTATTTCACAGAGAAACGGACCAACAGTGGCTTCCTACAACACAACTGTTATTAGTTCTGATCCACGGTCTACACGCTTTAAATCTGAAGAAAACATGAGAAAATAACTCATCTTGTTGCTATAATATGATTTTAGGGACGTGTACTTTATTTTTACAATGAAATAAATGAGCCTAAACACCATAACAAACCTTAGAGATTCACTCCCTGTGTAAAAATGTAGATTTCCACCACCAAAGTGGCCTTTAGTTGGTCCTCCCTCACAGTTCTCCAAGCCGTCAGCTTTCATTTCATCACATTAGCTGCTGAAGGGGATATTTTCCACCCACTGAAGACTAGAACCTGTAAAATACGCACAATTTCTATTTCTCTGAACTGATTTATTGAAAGTAGTTCAGGTTTTAGGCAATAACATTTGTAACATAGAACAAATCGGCCCATACTGAAACCTTTAAGCTCATTTTAGTTGGCGGCTCAGTTTCCAGGAGCAGTTTGTTTTTCATTCTGCATTTAAGAAGAGATGAAGCTGAGCCTGTACCGTGGTGTGATTGGCTTTTCACTCAGGCGTCAAAACGGGGCCAAACACAGACATATGTCTATGGGGCCAAAATTCTTATTTGTAACTTGAGTTTTGCAAACTTGTAACTCGGAGGTCGCATTTGAAGGTGGGAAATTTGTGTGTCCGTCGGATTTAGTTTCACGTGCTCAAAATATTTATATAACTCCAAAACTTTGTTCCACATGTGAACATCATTGTACGAGTGCAAAATCTTTCTGACCCGTATTTGATCCCATAGGGGTCTCGCTTGACTTAGAATAATAATTCATAATTCGGGTATATCTGGACGGTATTTAAAAAAAGATTAAATCAAATCAATCAGTAACCCGCATGCGCATTGCCCATGCGCAGTGGTTGCTGCTGTGTCAGCTATCGCGATACGGTTTTGAGATCTCGCCCATGCATTATACTGCAGGAAACCCCGTTAAGTCTTCCTTTCTCAACATGGCACCGAAGGTGAAGAAGGAAGGTTCGTCAATCTAATCATTTTGAATGAATATATTGTCCATTTTAAACAGATACCGTGTCTAATAGTGACCACAGAGACTTGATGTGGAAGGTCTAGTCGACATTGCTGTGAAAGATATTGAGGTACTGCACGTAGTTTATATATATATGTGGATAACGAAGACTCCGGCATGTGTGTACTGCGATGCTAGCTAAGCTAAGCTAACGTGTGAGCGCTGATGTTGCTGACGAAACGTGGTGTTCTCACATCTTTCTCTGTTATTATTCCTTCTTACATGGTTTGGTGCCGGTAACGAGGGCATTGATGGTTATATTACTTGTTAGTTTTAGTTGTTACTAAGTATTGTATGTAGATTAGCTGCCTGTGAGCATTTTAGCAGCAACGAGTAGTTGGCAGATGTGGTTCTGAAAGGGAGGAAGCAGTGTGGGTCGCTGGAAAATAAATTCCTTTTGGAAGACTACACATAATGACCGCAAGAAGCAATGTTCCCGTTCACTACTTTGTCATCTTTACATTTAATCTGCAATCGAAGTGTTTGGGTTAAAAACAAGTATGAATTACCTGTGAATAGGTTCAAGGCCTTCTCATAAAGTTTGAGATGTCAGCTCTTCACACAAATAAATTGTGATTGTCAGGCTGTCTAATAAGTGTTTTTATTTTTTATAGTTGTCCCTGCCAAGACTGAGGCCAAGTCAAAGGCCCTGAAGGCCAAAAAGGCTGTGCTCAAAGGTGTACACAGCCAGAGGAAGAAGAAAATCAGGACTTCTCCCACCTTCCGCCGTCCTAAGACCCTTCGTCTTCGCAGGCAGCCCAAGTATCCTCGCAAGAGTGCTCCTCGCAGGAACAAGTAAGTTATTACCACATGTCTGAAGCTTAAAGAGGCTCAAACCTGGTGCACATGATGGTAATAAGCGATCAAAGTATGAATGAGCATGATTCCAGCTTTATAACCTACTGATGCACCCGTGATTCAGTTTTACCGCCTTTGTTTGAAACCAAACGATTGAACCTTTCAGTGTTGATCTAAATGGGGTCTTTTCTGTAGGTTGGATCATTATGCCATCATCAAGTTCCCCCTGACGACGGAGTCTGCAATGAAGAAGATTGAAGATAACAACACACTTGTGTTCATCGTGGACGTCAAGGCAAACAAACACCAGATCAAACACGCTGTCAAGAAGCTCTACGATATTGACGTCGCCAAAGTCAACACACTCATCAGGTAGGTCTTAACTTAGGCTTAACTTATGGGATTGCTGGAGTTGTCACGGAACTTTCTTACAGTCCTTTTAATGTCGGATGAGTCAGAAAGATGATGATTGGTCATCAGTTTTCTACGGTGGAGAGTCTGGACTGAATGTTGGGAATAATTCAAATAAATGGATTAGTTATTTATTAGAAGGTGTGATCTGAAACCCTCTGAGTGTGGAATGAATTTGGCTCACGGTTTTCCTTCCTTTCTTGTCCCACTCAGGCCAGACGGTGAGAAGAAGGCGTACGTTCGTCTCGCACCAGATTACGACGCGTTGGATGTTGCAAACAAGGTGAGCTCTGGTTCAGTGGAGTAAACCGAGGCTTTTCTGAAGCTGTCAGAACAACTCGCCGGCTGTTTTTCAGCTCTGTGCACGTGATGTAAACTTTAAAATGCTCTGATTGTCTGTGATGCATTCAAAGGAACCACTGATGCCCGACGGCGCCGCTGCAGATGTGTTCACGCTGCAGGTGGCTTCATGCAGTGTAATTTATGTCCTTTTTTTTGCAGATTGGCATCATCTAAACTGGCTGAAGAGACTCGTGGAAGAATAAATATTTGTACAAACTGATTCTGTTGTTTGAGTTATTGTCACACTTTCGTGTTTCTGAAGAAGCGTCAGAAAATGCAGGGAAATGGTCACATCTGTGTTTGAGCTGTTGCACCTGGCTGAGAGTAAAGCTGGGGGGGTGGAAAAGAAATGAACTGAGGAGACTTAAAGCAAAATGCAGTGAAGAGAAGAAACGGGAGCCAACCTTTTTGATCAGATTGTAAGGAACTTTCCACCCAGAAACACCTAAACCAGGAGTTAGACACTGGATGGAAGTGATGGAAAAGGAGATTATGCTGGAGTTCGCTCCTCTTTGTAATTCTCTAATGAACAAGTTTGAGTATAAACTGTGGGCCTGATTTTATGACTGAACATGAGGATTATTAATCCTGTCTGTGGTGACGACTTTAACCGTGTTTCAGAAAGTCTTAACAGTTTACTGCAGAAAAAAAAGGTTAAACATCCGTCTTATAATACACTTATAATAATAATAATAAAATTCACATGTTGAGTGATTATTGCACTGAGCAGTGATTTTATTATTCACACATGATAGAAATACACACATTTACTGACTGGATTATTGTGTTAGTACCACCTGGACGCTCCTGCTGGTTATGATAAAGTCAAACTTCTCTATAAATAAAAACTATGAGAGGAAGGTCCGAACTGTGCCTTTGACCAGGCCTCTGCAGATGGGACACTTTCTGAGTGACGGCGCACACTCTTTGCACACCACCAGGTGTCCACATGGGATGAAGACGATGTTGACTTCCTTGTCCATGCACACCTTGCAGGTTCGCTCCTCCTGCAGGCGCCGCAGCTGCTCCTCCATCGGGAGGTCTGTGGATTAAAGGGACGTTTTAGAGTTGTGGATTATTTCTAATGCTGGTAAACAAAGTGTCCTTCATACCTGAGAGATCCTGGCTTGGTGACGAAGCTTCGTTTGATTGAGCTGAAAGTGAGAAAGACAACGTGTCGTGAGCTCAGACTGTTCAGCTGGACACGAGTCGGATGATGTCAAAGTGAACAGTTTGTGTGGAAGTGGATCTAAATGTGCAGAGCTGAGTGTGATTGGCTGAGAAGCAGCATACCCATGAGATCTCTGAGCAGGTGCACGTCGTTTTTCTGGATCCAGTTGCGGAACACCTCAGCGGCAGCGTTCCCCTTCGTGAGGACCAGCTCGATCAGTCTGGCGGTTTGCTGCTGGGCGGATGTTTGAGCCAGGAGGCCGCTGTACTCCTCAGCCGCTGCAAGTCAACACCAAACCGTTAAATCCAAGAGATTATTCCACAGAATGTCCCCCGCCAGTCTCATCTCTGCCCGCTAAACTTCTTACAACACGACGAATCCGACACAATTATCCAAGCTCGAGGACAGAACTGATCCGGCTCATTAACTGAGACTCGGTTCTGTATGAAGTCCCTGCAGATAAATCAGATCCAGCAGGACTTGGGTATTTGTCCTTTAATGGAGTTGTAAATATGTGGTAACAGACACTTAAATGTCACGTTAGACTTAAACGAAGAACGTACACAAAACATTTTGCTCCCTCAGGTGCTCCAGCACCGGCTCAACGCTCTTCAGACGCTGGATCAGCGCTGCCTGGTGTCTCTTCACAAACGTGAACCCATCTGAAACACACAAAGACACAGAAAAGGTGTCATTCGGTGACGCCGGAGCTGCGCCACATGCAGAGCGGACAGGAGGTTCTCCCACCTGACGCCATGGCCTCGGCCAGCATTTCTCGCTCCTCCTCCCTTTTCTGGTCCTCTGCACTCAGCAGGTCTGAGACCAGCTCCTGCACTGTTCTGTAGTTCTCTCCACTGGTCAGGATCTTGCTCTGGACTGTCTGCTTGACGAGACTGCGCTCGAAGCCCATCTCTAAGGCGGACTTGATCACAGGCGTGTTCATCATGATGGCGTCCTCGGACCGCTCCTCTCCTGGACCCAGGTGCACCACTGAGAGGGAGACAGCGCAGACACGTCAGCTTTGGCCTCCATCTCTGAGGAGCGCTAACAGGGTATTAGGTTAAGGCTTCATTCTCACCAGGCGGATCCACAAACTCTCTGGAGCTGCTGTCTCCGTTTGTTAAAAGCTGTGAGAGAGAACAGACAAACGCAGTTTAAACCAACGAGTTCTCGGTCAAACCTTTGAACGCACATCTGGGGCGGTTCTGTCTGTTAACCTGCTCAAACAGCCGGGGAAACCGAGCCTGGATCTGGTGAACGAACTCCTGTCCCTTCTCCTGCAGCAAATATTCACATCTGCAGTGAACAGGAAGAAAGCGTCAGAAAGCGTCAGAAAGCGCCTACATTTACTGTGGCTCAAAGGGCTTCTGACAACACATTTACCGAGGAAACCATTTTGCGTGCTCGACCCACGGATCGTCTCCGGACTCCCAGCATCGGAGGCCTCCATCGCAACAGAAACACTTGACGTCATCGTTTCTCCCTGGGGGGTAAACAGAGCTTTTATTGTGACATGCAGAGTGGGGGAGTTTCCCAGGGATGAAGACACTCATCTTTCATTTCCTCTGCTGCCGACATCTCAAACACGAACCTCATAGTCTACTTTTGATATGATAAGATTACATTTATAATCAGGTGTCCACAACAAAAAAAAGGAATTTCCAGAGCTTTGTGATACTGAAAACAATCTGTTCTGTGGAGCCGTCCCCTCCCACCTTTACTGGCACTGAAACGGTTTCAGGCTGCAGATTTACATCCAATTTCACAGCCATTTTAATCACAAAATGAACATTTTAACACCAGTTTAGCTGCTTTATAACAACGAATATTCGCTTTTATTAGCAAAGTTAGTCAGACTTCCTGGTCTGATCTTTTAGTTTGAAGCTATATTTAAACTTTGCACAGTTTAACCACTGAAAACACGTCTCTGTGACACTGAACGTACCTACGTAGTAGAAACCAGCCTTAGCCAGCTGCTCTGGCCGCACAGGGATCCGCGAGGGCCAGTTAACAAAGGTGAGCAGCCTCTCGTCACTCTGCTGCATGGAGGGGTTGGACACGCTGCTGAGGGCGGGGGCTCCTGAGGACGTTACCGCTGAAGATGCAGTCGCTGCAGCACCAGCCAGCGGCACGTTGTCAGCTCTGTCCCCCCGCACAAAGCGACAGTTTGGGTAATGCCTCTGGTGCTCGGACACGGCTCTGTCACCGGGCTCCCAGTTACTCAGCTGCAAACACACTTCTGTCACGTCTCACTTCAACACTCATCGGTAACTAAGAAGAGGGCTCCGTGTGAAGCCCGCATCAGATCCTCTTCTGCTAAACAAAGGAGCAGCTGTAACCATAGATACGCACCTGTCCCCCGCAGCTGAAGCAGGCCACTCGGTCTCCTTGCCCAAGGTAGTAGAAACCCGCCTTGGCGAGCTCTGCTGGGGTGATGATGGATAGAGTCCATAGATGGTAGGAGTCCAGACGGTCCTGCTCCCTGCGCATGCTGGGGTTGTGGCATGTCGGCCTCTGGTGGGACATGTCCTCTACACCACGAGAGCTCAATGGGCTCGAGGGCGGCGGGGCGGAGAAACCCATATTTAAGTAGCCAGCGGCCTCCTCACCCTGACTTATCGGAGCAGCTGGACCTGGACCAGAAAGCTAACGGAGAAAGGGCCAAATATCAAGAAGCTGCTGAGTGCAAAAACGCAGCCATAGCTGCTTTAAATAGAGATGTCTGAAAAATCCTTTGATCTTACTGGTATAGCTGGGGCGATGCGGAGTGGGGAGAAGGCGGAGTGGGAGGAGGAGAGCAGGTTTGTGGTCGATGGGAGGCTCTGGATGAAGGAACAGGCAGGAGAGAGCTGCCTGTGCTTCTCTGTTGGACAGTCCCCGGCCTGCCAGCCCTCTGCTGTCACATTACACCTGAAGCACTGAACACGGTCGCCCACGCCGGTGTAGAACCAACCCGCCCTCGCCAGACTTCGCTCCGTGACAACTGAAGCTGGGAACCGAGCAAAGGTGGAGATGCGGAAGAGCTCTAGTGGATACAGACAACAGCATCAGTGGCACTTTAGCTTGGGATTAGAGAACAAAATGTAAATAAATGACAGTAAATGTGAAGAAGTGAAAGAATAAAAAATGATACCTGAGGAGTTATCATACTGCAGGTCTGGAGGTGGCCCATTCCGACACAGACCCATCAAAAACTGGTTGTTTTTAAGCTGAATAAGAGTTTCCATTTGTGGGTTGTAGTAGAGTGATTAGAGGAAAAAGGAGATGCCCTTTAAAGGGGAGGGGTTTGAGAAAACCCAAGGTCTCATTCTCTCACACAAACACATTCAAAAGCCCCTTTACAATGAAATGGAAAGTACAAAAATGGACATGTGGAACAAAGAGGAAGGAGCTTCGACTCAAATCAAGAGAGAGAAATTCCTGTGTAGAGAAATCAAAAGTCCAGCAATCACTAATATGTGTTGCATTCGCCTCCCACCCCCATCAGACATCACCTCATCTGCACATGAACTTAAGCTTTCACCTGACAGAACAGAACGTTCACCATCTGCTCCACAGTCTGAGTGGGTCGAACTGAAGAAAGGGCTGAGCTTTTTAAAATAAATCTGAGATCACACTTTGGTCAGATCACCTAGGATCAGATCACCCAGGGTCAGAAAACCCAGGATCAGAAAACCCAGGGTCAGAAAACCCAGGGTCAGATCACCCAGGATCAGAAAACCCAGGGTCAGATCACCCAGGGTCAGATCACCTAGGATCAGATCACCCAGGGTCAGAAAACCCAGGATCAGATCACCTAGGATCAGAAAACCCAGGATCAGAAAACCCAGGATCAGATCACCTAGGATCAGAAAACCCAGGGTCAGAAAACCCAGGATCAGAAAACCCAGGATCAGATCACCCAGGGTCAGAACACATTTCACTGTCTTCTACATATAGCAAAGACATTTCTAACATAACAAACGCCTCACACACGCACAGAGACCAGGGTATATGTGCTCTCAAACCCCTCCCCCCATGTTGGACATCCCTTTTGTGGTTGTTTAAGCCTCCATGATTGAACTGTAAAAACCCAATAAAAATGTTTTTTCAACTCCTTTTGGGATAATTAAGGTCCCACTAAAGGGTTACGATGGTGGAGCCTGTGGACATCAAGAAAACACAAGACATTAATAACCCCATATACAAATACAGACACGGTCAATTTATTTATAAAGCAGAATTTAAAAAGTCCTCTAATTCCTGCTTTAGTTTAACTAAGAGCTCAGGCTTATTCTCCAATATATTTATCTTTATTTTCTAACTGTATTAACTATTCTGAGCGATGAACTTTAAATACAACACATACTAACTTTACATTTCCTGATGGTACTTTCCTGAACTCACATCTGTGTTATCAGACATCTCAACTGCTCGCTTTCATTGTTTTCTACTCTAACAAACGGCTAGCTAACGTTGTACGGTTTAATGCTTAAAGTTTGGGGAGAACTGGTGTAAACTAAGACTGTTTTCTTCTGTCAAACATAATAGTGACAACTTGAATTATCTAATCTAATATATATATATATATTTATATATATATATACACGCCCCGATTTGATGCTCAGCTGACATTAGCTAGCTAATGCTAACACCTGCTAATGCTAGGTCCCTGATGAACTTTGCTCAACTCGTTTTCATTAATTTGAACAGCAGCTGAAAGGAAAATAAAAATGCATGTTCTCAATGACGAATAACATCACACGATTAATACAACAACGGTGACACGACCCAGAGGTCTCTCACTCACAGATTCGCAATCCTCTCGGAAAGTCCCGAAGCTTCTCGCCACCCGTCACACGTCACGTCACACGTCACCTCCTCCGCCTACTTCCGGTTTTCGTTTCAATGAAAATGGAACACAGAAAACTACCAATGAATTACTTAGAAAGACCGTAAAAGTCTTTGTGGTTAGTCTCGTTTCCACACTCCAAAAGTCCCATCAACTAGGGTTATTCTACAATATTCTTGTTTAACCTAAAACTAAGACATTAATCCTGAATAAATCATTTGATAAAGACGTCTGTGCACAGAAATGTGCAACTTCAGTTATCAAAGCGTCAGTCATTTGTTGAGTAAAATCACTTGAAACATAAAACACTCACGTTTAAAAGGCTGCAAACCGGTAGTGTATATGAAACAGAACCTAATGTTAGTTTAAAGTTTTAACAAAGCAATAATTATTGATTATTAACGCGTATGTCTTCCTTATGAGATGATAATCTAATAAATAAAGAGCTTTAAGATGAGGAACTAGAGCCGACACAATCACTCCTATAAGGAAACTGTTGTGAACGTCAGCCAGTGTAAAGTGTTAATTACTGAGGTGAAATAAATAAAAAATAGAAGATACTTACACAGCTGTCTGGTTGAAGTCAGGAAAGATGCAGACTGAGCTGCTGAGGAGGACATGGTATGAATGGGATTTCCCACGGGGCCACGCCCCCTCTGATGAGTCAGCATACCTGACGCCATACATTTCTTTATGAGAAGTACCTATACTTCTTCAAAAAATGTTCATTTCAAAGGTGGGTCTTTTCCAGCACAGCACTAAGAGTTTCCTTTTAGTAATGAGTTCATTATGAGGACTACTGTCAGACCCCCCATGGTTAGATTTAGTTCCAGTCACAGCAAGGAGTGGGATTCTGCACAAGAACATTTAATACTTATATATATATATGTGTGTGTGTGTGTCTATGTACAACTGTAGCTGTTTACAGGTTTTTAGTGAAGCCAACAGTGGATTTATTTCTCGAAAAACGAATCTGAAATGAACTTCTCTGATTTGATGTATCAGAGATTTATTGTAACCATTTTACTTCTGAACACCAAAGCACAGATTTAAATACATTTGAGTGTACCTTGCAATTGAATGGAAGAATTTCTCTTTCTCTTTTCACTTTCTTTTCTCGGTGCTAAAGTTAATGCAACGTCCAGTTTGAGGATATCCTGATGATGTGACGTCTAATCTTTATAATCCTGTTCTCAGGTTAAGTTGCTCAAGGCGACATTATCAGTTCAGTTGGCATAAGTGTTTAGCTTGTAACGCCTGATCTGTGACCTCAGAGATAAAGTCACCAGCTCAGAAACAAGCCTGTGACTAAAAGCACAAGTAGAACTTTTAAATAAAAGGCTGGAAGTCAAACATTCTGTAGGTTTTCAGAGTCTTTGCTGTGACGCCCTCAGTTGAACGCTGGTGCAGGTGCTCTTTAAGACGCTGCTTCCACTTGACTTGAATCCACCGGAAACAAACTAAATTTACTGGACATAATTAAGATGGCACACACCCGTCTATGTGAGCTCATGTTTGTCAGATTGGAGGCTGAGACACAAGGTTGAGAGAACTGTTTGTAGACCTAAAGTCACAGATGAGACGAGGGATACGGGAAAAACTAAAAGCTCCCACAAAGAAAGCAGCTTTTCTAAAATATGGCCTCAGCCAAACTCAAGGAAAGGAAACCAGGAGACTGAAGCCAATTGTTTGCTAAATGACACATGGAAGCCAGCTTGAAATTTGCCAAATAGTCCCTAATGACGGTCTGAATAGAAACAGTTCAACTGTGGGTCAAAAACAGAAAAAAACAACGCATTTCTATGCATTTAAATGTTTATTAAACAGAAACTCCTTTAAAATGATTACAAGGAAAATTGATATAAATCATGCATAAACAGGTAAAAAAACAAGCCTGACTGTTTCAAAACTCTCTGTAAATAGGATAATAAACAATATATGTAACATAGCAAGTGTCATGCATGCTAAGATAAATAATAGGCTAGGTAGTGCGTTTCACTATGTTGTATGAGCAGTAAGTCACTTGGTAAACTGTTTGGCACTTTAACTTAGAAAAGATTACAAAGAGGAGACTTGGCTCTGCATCTGAACTTATGGTGAATGAAGTCTTTATCTCTATATAGTACTGCATATATAAAAAGAAGATCATTAGGAGAAATGCTCTGATCAATAATTAACAGCTTTGAATTCAGATCAATAAGAAACACACTGCAGAAACAAACAGATGATATACATACATATATATATATATATATATATATGTATATATATACGAGTTAGATTGTTTAACAGAGACAACAAAAGAGGTCCCCATAATGAAGTTTGCCCCTATTAGTGTTTTCAGTTAAAATATGTCCAGAACACAGCGTCAGAGTCTTTGTTTTCCAAGGAGTCATAGCAGGATTTTTCTCCTTTCTACCGATAAAGAGACCATCACACCCCTCTCGTGTCTACGCATTATTTTCCCCATTTCTTCCTGTTCTTGGCACCTAATTCCATCCACGTTCTTACAACTTTAAAAAAGACCCACTGAAACCTTCTTTTTCTACTTCTTCTTGCTGTGGACTGACTTACTGCTCGGAAAAAAAGTCAAATTCATGAATATTAGAAGACATTTGACTGGATTGTGTTCTGACCGATGCCCATTTTTTACTCTCTTCTTACAAATAGATTCAACCTTTTATTCCATAAATGTAATAAAAATTAAAGAAGGACTTTTTTTTAGATAGATTATGCATCAGTACATGAACTTAGAGAAGCTACGGTTCTAAAAAGGTTTATGCTAATGTGGATGTGACTCGGCTGGTGAAACATATAAAAGAGAAGTGAAGTTTGGATGGTTTTGCACCTTTCTCTCCCGCTCTGTGAGACGATTTGTTCCATAAAACATCAAGGATTTAATCATGTGTTTGATCTGTATCGACACATGCTGAAGTTTCAAGACTAAAAAATAATGCACGGCCCACAGAAAATGCAAGTCACACAAAAACTTCATCTTATTGTGTAAAATTCACTGAAGAAGGGAGACGTTTGAGTAACATTCTGCTAAATTTGACTGTTCGATCTGTGTGTAAGAAGGAAACCATGATGCTACATGTGAAGGTTCAAAGGGAATCGTTGGGAATGTTTCAAGCCAATATTGGGAAAAGTGAGAGAAGGACAACAGTGTGGGAGGCTGATTAAATGACTTTATGTTACGAGGCCAGAGCCAGAAGAATAAGACCAGGCGTTCGGTGGCGTTTCTACGAGAATAGAACGGGGCCAGCATCATAATAAAGAGGATTAGAAAAAAACCAAACAACTATCCAACACTACGCAGTCAAACATAACAAACCTGCAACAAATACTGCTTTTGTGACGTTCATATTCCCTGGAACAAAATGCAACCCAAACTGCATCATTTACAAGATCCAAAGCGGTGATTTCACAGCAAGGCTGCTGCACCATAAATGAGCCGAGATGCATGGCACTGATCAGCTGTTCATTTACCGAGGCCATGCTCTGTACTCAGTGGTCCTCTGTGTGAAGGAAAATCTGTTAAAACCTTTCATTGTTTTAGAATTATGCCGTTTTTGTAAATGTGAAATAGCTTCACTGACTTTGATGTGTTGGCTCCAGCTGAGAGATTCTGCTTTAAAAACGCTTTAAATACTATTTCTGACATGCAAGCTTTCGAACTGACAGGTTCTGAAGTTTGGGTGTAAGAAAGTAACCCCCCCCCCCCATGTTTCTGTGTGGCATTAAGCAGGGAGAGCGTTCGGGAGTCTGTACTGAGCTTATCTTTTGGCTGTTTGAGCCCAGAAACTCAGTCCTCAGAGGTAGCAGCACCAGATGTTGCTACTGCAGGTTAATCAAAGTGTGTATGAGGCATAAAAACCGCCGTCACCATATTAATGTTACTTTAAAAAGCTTTTTCTGTCGATGTGAGTGAGCTGCGGTGGACTTAACCAGAGAAAGGGAATTATCTGACTTCAAAATATGATGCTCCGTCTTTCATTTCTGTGAAACCAGACCCAAAAAAATAGAAAACCAGCAGCTTACCACCGTCTGTGAGTCTTTTTTTTCATTCCTCAGGGTGTGGGTACTGTTAAGTATCCATCCCCATCCATCCACTCTCTGTAATGATCTGTACCACTTGTGAATTCTCCGGAGTTCTCAGTCACGTTACGGACACTTGATGTCAAACCGTGTTTGACCAGGCGGCGGCTGCCTGCGTCTATAGCCAGGTGAGCAAGCTGTCTCTGTCCATGTTTGAGCCGGAGAGAACGGTCTCCATGTCCATCAGGAGGTCTGAACTCAGACCCTCGGGGATGCAGGGCATCAGCTCCTCGCCCTCAGACATCGGCAGCACGGGCATCGACTCCTGAAGGGTCATTGAGGGGGGCTCGCTGGAGTCACCTAAACAATCGTAGAGCAAACTTGGTGTTCAGGCACTAAAGGGGCGCTTTACAGCACCGTAAATACAGGAAGAACCGAGTAAAGCCAGCTGAAAATAGCTGCCTGTAATTAAATGGATGCAGCAGTAATATTTCCACCCTCCTGGTTAATCAAACCCTGCTCTTTCCACTCCAGCTCCACCTCTCCTGTGTCGTGTTTGTGCACGTTACCAGTGTCCATGTGATCCACGGAGCTCAGCATGTGGTCGGAGGTGCGCGGCAGGCTGCTGACGCTCAGGCCGCTGTCGGTGCTCTCGTTGCGGGAGTGAGCCCTGCGAGAGAAAGCGCACAACATGGCTTTGTAGCTTAAAATCAGAGAGCTTTGTGCCATCTAATATGGAGGCGTGCACGTGGAAATATATTCCTTCATGCGTTGCTATACAGCATTAAATATACATATATATTCAGTTTGTAATCCCTTAATGTTTTTCTATGTAAATTTGCTTAATCAACATCTGATTTTCGTCTGTTTATGATCACAAAGGACAGAAAGGAAGGAAGTAACACATTATTGTGAGGAGCTAAAGCATGACCAGAGTCCCTCTTGTTCTGTAATATCTGTAGCTACGTGTTTCTGGTAAGTTTTCACCGGCTCTGAGGGACTTCAGCCTCTGGAGAGATCAGGTTCAGCTCCTTCCTCATTCAGAAAGATCGATTCTCATTCTTCCTCATTTTTCTTGGATTAAGTTTGTGATTCCAAAACAGAAAAAGTGTTCTTCATGAACAATTCTTCCAACAAAGAGGTTGTTTTTTGTTTCGACTGTGACTTCACAAACTGCTGCTCTACTGTATTTATTCAGGGTTCATTGGTATGATTCCACAGTTTATCCTAAAAATCAGCCAAAGTGAGATCGTGCACGTGGAATCGTGGCGGTATCACGCACCACTCTACTGTTTCACAGCAGAGAGAAGGTTCCTACGCTGACGGAAAGCTTCTCTTTACAGCTAAAGCTTCTTTTTTGATCTCCTGACAGCCTTCTGCCTGTTCTGCAGAACAAACTGCAGGTGGCAGCAAAGCTCACTGTGGGGGGGCAGCGTTTTTCCCTCAGCATGGTCCTGATGGAGGACTCAGTTCCTTTGAGACCGATCCTTGTTGCTCTGCCACTCCTGGGACGATGTTTGTGCTCCGACTGAACTGATGCAGAACGAGGTCTTTTTGATGGATTCTCTGTTACTCCAATATTCTTTTACAATGATTTAATAATTATTTTCTATGGACGGCTAACACCACAGGTTCACATACGTTTGCCACTCAGACGTGAAATATTACATCATTTTCCCCACTAAATGAACGATAAAATGTAACATTTAGTCTCATTAATTTAACTTCATGAGGAATTAAAGAAAATTCTAAATCTTTTCATTGTTTCAACCATTCACAGGAACTATTTGTCCCCCCCGATGTTTGCCACCAACCACGACTCTGACATGACGAACACTCACCCGTTCAGTGTCGGTTCTGGGTTTGGGGCTCTGATCCTGACGTCCACCGACTGTACGAGCATCTGTGCACTCCTGTCATGGTCCATCCCGCCAGGCATCTGGTTCCTGCCTCCTGCTTCCTGCCACATGGACACACGCCGCATTTAAAGCAGAACATTTGGAATCAACCCATCATCTGCAACAGAAGTACAGCCCAACACAAGCCAGCAGCTTCGTCAGGTGCCGCCTTATCGGACCTCTGACCTGGGGAGTGATCTGGGGAGGGAGGCCTTGCTTGCATCTGAGCCTTTCCTTTTCCTGCCTTTGCTGCAACGCCAGGCCGGGGATGCCAGGGTTCATCTTCTGGGCTGGAAAACAAGATTCACAAATATTTTCCTGCGGTGAAATCATTCAGAGAGTACGGGAAAACTTCTTAAAGCTTTGCGATCTTTCTTATTTTTCTGTTGCCAAACAGCAACCTGTGATGGTGGAACAAAATGTTTCTCATTGACAAACAAGAATTGTCAATTCAGGAGACACAAATTGGATAGAGTGCTACCTAGACACGGGTCGAACCATGTGGTGGTCTTATTTATGTGATCGATGTAGTACACCTCTCCATCTGCAGTCGCAGCCTGCTCCCAGCCTTCAGGCAGTGGACCTGAACAGCAGTGAAAGTACACAGTGAGAAGGCGAATGGTAGCTGGAGCGCATGGAGTGCTGAGAGAAAATAGTAGAATCTGGGCCACGCCCTCGAATGTTTGAGCATCTTCTAGTGTGGAGAGATTTCATGAATTAAAATGAGGCGTGGCGGATAAAGAGATAAAGATGTCTGAGTGTTTTGCCTCAGTGGAGAGGCTGTAAAATACTGTCAATACCCAGAGTTCTGGGTTAAAAAGAAGGATTCAGAAGCCTTTACTTAAAGGGTCTGTTCAGCCAAATAATGGTAGAAAAAGCAGCAGCTCTGAAGAAACACACCGTCCAACGGTGTAAACAGCCCACAGAATACATTAAAAACACTTTTAAAAAGTCCTGCTTTTCTACCAAGGATTGTGGGAAACATTTTAATGCTAATTACTCCCTAATACTCCCTACAGCTCAGACTTGGAGACCTGCTCCACAGCTTTTGGCAGGTAAGCTGAGGCTGACTTTCTTCTCCTTTTCGCTCACTGCACCTCAGCATTTTCAGAGTCTTCTTCACCTGGTCAGAACAACTGCTGAGCTGGTGGAAGCAGCAGCTTGAGGTGAAGATTTGGACTGAGCAACAGGTCGCTTTGAGCAAAGTTTGTTCCCGCTGGATACTTTCTTACAGAGGTTCACTGCAACCTGGGCTGAGCAACAGGGAGGATGACTGGGATTAGTGAGATCTTCCCTGTTGCTCCTGAACGCTGCAGTCAGACCATTCTGCTACGCTGTGGTCGTGTTTTCATTCACATTTAAGCAAAAAACATCCGTGAATTATTTGCAGCAGTCGGACCAGCAGTTTAGTGCCAGGTTCTGACACTTTTTAGGTGATGAAACCTGTTTTCTGATTAGAAAGCAGCACAGCATCAGTGGAGAAGGGATGCTGAGCAGCTGCTGGGTTTGTCAGAGCTGAACACACAATGTTTGGGAGGTTTCCACCAAAGACAGCTGCCTGTTGCAACCAAATGCAAAAGTATTCTGAAAATAGATTGTTTCTGGCTGGGAAACGAACTCCAGAGTCGGAAACTGAAGGTAAACGTATTAAATGTGAAGCTTCAGAGGTCCGAGTTAACGGAAATACACACCAAAAAGAATGAATCTGTGCACAAAACACGTGTAAATTTAGAGTAAGCTTGATTCGTCTGATGTAGGAATCATAAAACAGCTTGACAACAGTTCTCTGGATTTCGTCTCCATCACCAGCCCTGAAAACATTAAGCATCTGTGAACGTTATCTGGACTGTTGCGTAAAGATGGACCTGAAAGAGTTACTCTTAGATAACGACCATGTGTTGCATCATTACACACCAGACTGAGGGCCTGACAGCCCCCCCCGCCACCAGCAAGCAGAAATTTGGATGAACTGACCCTTTAAAAACCTTTATTCTGATTCTAATTATTACTCAAGTAACAAAACCTGAATCTAAGTGAGAGTAATGAAGTAAGCTGACAGGACAGGGTCTCATTTGAGTGTTTCCATCAAAGAAATCAGAGTGACAGCTTTGGACTTCTGTGCCCAGATGTGTGGAGGTAAGAGACCAAAAGGGAATCCCAAAGAACCCAAAACCCAGCAAAGACCCGATCCGCTGAAGATGGAGAAGAAGGTCTGAGCTTTAAAAGGAAACAGGATCGTGAGATGGGGAGAAAAGAAAGAAAAGCAGTGGGATACCTGTTTCCGGGTGGATGCTTTGTGGTTGCGTGCTGGGGGCAGGGTTGCTGAGGGAGTGGGAATGGACCGGAGCGCTGGAGATGGGATGCTGAGCTGCAGCGGACTGAAGCTGCGAAAGACGAGGGTCGTGCCATGTAGTCGTCTTATCCAGGTGACTGAAAGCACACGACAAGTCTAAACGCATCTGCTAAACCACTGTAACCTGAAGGGTAAGGAGCATTTTGGTCCAGACCTGCTTTACCTGTACTACCAGAAGCACACAGACAGACTAAAGCTGGAGCTGAGGTAAAGCTGGAGCTGAGGTAAACCACAGCGACTTCTGATGGCACTGACAGGCCTACGGAAACCTGCTCTCAGGGAGGGGAAACCAAACTGCTGGCAGAACTAGTTGGAACACTTCCCGTTTGCAAGCAACTGAGTAGTTTTAGTCCTGAAAATACAGTCCCGTGAAAAAGAAAGTACACCCTCTTTCAGTTCTGAGGTTTTACTAAATCAGGACATGAACAACAATAAATAATTCATCATCGGGTCCTTATCGGGTCTTAAAATGAGGTAAACAACCCCAGACAGCACTTTAAATATTACATTATGTCATTAGTTAGAAAAAACAGCCACACTGCGGGAGCACTGTGTGAAAAACTAAGTACACCCCATGACTGAGTAGCTTGTAGATCCATCTTTAGCAGCAATAACCTGAAATAATAGTTTTTTGGGGTCTGGACTCTGACTGGACCATTGCAACACCTTGATTCTGTTCTTTTTCCCACATTCTGCTGCAGATCTGCTGCTGTGTTTGGGATCTTTGTCCTGTTGATGAGCCAGTTTCAGCCCAGCTTTAGCTGTGGGACAGATGGCCTCACATCTGACTCTAGAATACTTTGGTATCCAGAGGAGTTCATGGTGGACTCAATGACTGCAAGGTGCCCAGGTCCTGTGGCTGCAGAACCAGCCCAGATCATCAGCCCTCCACCACCGTGCTTGACAGCTGGTATGAGGTGTTTGTGCTGATATGCTGTGTTTGGTTTCCTCCAAACGTGCTGCTGTGCATTAGGACCAAACATCTCCACTTTGCTCTGGTCTGTCCAAAGGACATTGTTCCAGAAGTCTTGAGCTTTGTTCAGATGCAGCTTTGCAAACCTAAGCTGTGCTGCCATGTTCTTTTTAGAGAGAAGAGGCTTTCTCCTGCAGCCCTTCCAAACAAGCCATCCTTGTTCAGTCTTTTTCTAACTGTGCTGTCATGACCTTTAACCTTTAGCATGCTAACTGAGGCCTGTAGAGTCTGAGATGTAGCTCTGGGCTTTTTCACCTTGGGGTGACCTTTAACCTTTAACATGCTAACTGAGGCCTGTAGAGTCTGAGATGTAGCTCTGGGCTTCTTCACCTTGGGGTGACCTTTAACCTTTAGCATGCTAACTGAGGCCTGTAGAGTCTGAGATGTAGCTCTGGGCTTCTTCACCTTGGGGTGAACTTGCTGGGACGTCCACTCCTGGGAAGATTGACAGCTGTCCTGAATGTTTTCCACTTGTGAATAATCTTTCTCTCTGTAGAATGATGGACTCCAGATAGTTTGGAAATGGCCTTATAACCCTTCCCAGACTGATGGGCAGCAGCAGCTGCTTCTCTAAGATCTTTGCTGATATTTATCCTCTTTAGCATCGTGTTTTAAGGCCTGATAAGGACCAGATAATTATTTTATTATATCCTGACAGGAAAAACCTCAGATTAGACAGAAAAAGGAAGTGCACCATCTGCACTGTTGTATTTTAGATAGAGTCGGTGTTGGAATGATTAGTTTAAGCATCTACATAAGATTAAGCAAATTTAAGTGATTTTTCATGTTCTTCCAAGTAATTTATCAAGCTAAGAAACATAAAAAAGTGCTTCTGGCTGACTAAAAGTGAAGCTTTGCCAAAATAATATGTGTATAAACCGAACCTTTCAACAATCAGTTTGACATCTGGAGCTTCAAAGAAACCTGCAGAGCAACAGATGCAACACGCCGATAAAGTGAAGGTTGACCTTACTTAAGGAAGTACCGCTGGCCAGTAGGTGTTTTGGCCATTTCCCAACCGTGGGGGAGTGGCACATCGTCAGATATGATTGGTGTCGCTGCTACATCTGCTGCTTGAGTGGTGAGAGAGTTGACAGGGAGGGAGGCAGGAGAGGAATGAGCGCGGACGTGATGAGGAGCGAGGGAGCCGCACACGCCTCCATCCGAACTGGCCTGACGAGAAACAAGCAGGGTTAACCACTCCGCCACGAAGTAGCACACAGTATCAGACACAAACTGGCAGGACGAAGCGGTTTGGACGGATAGGGAAGACAGGCCTTTGGAGGAGGAGCTGAAACTGAAACAGATCATTCTTACAAGCAGATCTGAGTGACATAACCGACACATTTTCATCAGAAATTACCTAAATCACTGCTTCCAATTACAGCTTCCGTTAAGGCTGAAACGCCTTCAAATAAAACCAACTAACTGAAATATTGTCTCAGTTAATATTTCACTAATTATAAGAATAAAAAAAGGCAGTTTTGTCTGATCTGCTCGTCTTTGGGATCAGATTTAAGATTTTCCCACAACTCAGCAGCGTAAATTACTTCAATACAATGTAAAAAAAACATTGAAAAGGAAGCTACATAAATGCAACAAAAGAGGGTTGATAACACACAGTTTTTGGGGTTTTTTTACAGTAAAAATAGGGTTGATAACAGTTTTTTTTACTGTATCTGGGAAGCTTTTCACCCAGAAAAGAAAGCAAAAACTCTCCCATTAACAGAATTAACAGGGTATTCTTTTACATTTTTAACCATGATGTTTCTTATCTCGTCTCTTGATGTGTTTAAGCTCAAGAGCAGCAAATTAACTGAGAACTAAAAGAGAAACTATCATATGTTCTGATTAAAGGAAGTTAAAGAGAGGATGATTAACACAGACTCTGCCATTTTCAGTCAAATCATTTAAATGTGAAAGTATCCCGTTCATCAATAATCATTTAAAATCTTAGTTTCTGTGACAGAAACTAATAAATAATGCCACAGCTGACTGCTTTGGGGGCCACAGACGGACTGTTGGCTCCTTTTATGTCTCAATGATTCTAACGTGTTATAAAAACCACTTATGGCTGAGACTCAAAAGAAAGTGCACGTGTGAATTATTCTGGTCCCTGTCTAAATGTGCAGCTGTGGGTTGTCATGCGTGTAAAGGACACATGGGGGGCAGCTCTGTAAACCCCGCACGGTGAGCGCTGCACTACTTGTCTGGAGTGGCCCCGAGGATCCGGCTGCCTGAAGAAGGAGTCCGGCAGTTTCCTCATCCGCATGGGCAGAGACGACGGCTGCCTGGCCGCCTTGCTGGGGTTCATCACGGCGCTGAAGAGGGCCTCCAGCTCCGTCTGCGAGTCCCCGCGAACGTGCACGATTTGCTGCCCCGCCGGAGGCGCGCCGCGGTGCGCGTCCATGTCGCCAAAGTTTGGTGTCGAAAGAAATCTGTCGAAAAGTTCAATCATGGAAACAAGCAGTTTAAACGACAGACACGCTGCGCGCTGGACACGTCCGTGCGCTGGACACGTCCGTGCGCCGCACTTCTGATCACATTTGTTTACACTTTTAGCCCCTCCACCCCCACCCCAACCCCCCACCCCATTTCAACTTTTGTGTCGTTGTCTGTGCGTTTGAGGCTCTAACATCTCACAAGTCGATCCGCGGTGGAAACAACGCGCCCAGCAGTGGCTAAAAAGCTCGAAAGAGTGCCATTTAAAACGGGGATCGCTGACTAAAGTCAATCTCAGCAGCGCACGCAACATGCCTCCCACATACCTTCAAGCAGCCAGACCGTTTCCCCTCCTGTTGTCCTGCAGGGAGAAAAGAAGTCGGAGCCGGGGAAAAGACACCGTTTCCCGATGCAAAAGTCGAACCTCAAAGCCTCTGAAAGTGGGAAAGCTCGCGCACATGAGAAACCGGTTGGAGAAGAGCGATTTCACCGAGACTTCTAAACTTTTTTTTTTCACATCCAGCGTTCCGTCCAGATTCATGTGATAGTGCGGAGGGGCGGGGTTGTAGGCTTTAAAGCTGCCTCAGTTGCAGGGCAAATATTTCACGCTCAGGACAGATAAGTAAACTATCACATCCAAAATGTACAAATCCGGATGTTCTTCAGCTTCTTCGCTGCTCCGATTGCTTCTGATGAGTGAGATGAAGTGGCTGAAAATAAGTCACATTATAGTCAGATAGTTTGGTTACGTTTTAATTCCCCTTCTGCGCCTTTTCTCCCTGCTGAAGGTGAGACGCAGAGGGCCACAGAGGTGACTAAAGACAGCAGGGACAAAAGTGCCCGATCAGTTGTTCTGGACCCATTGTTTTTCCTGACTCTGGGCCTGGGTCTCGTGTGGTTTTTTGGGGGGCGGGGGGGTTGGGTAGGGGAAATTGGGAAGTTGCGCTGGGAAAACATCCGCCCCTGATGAGGCCAACCCAGCCGGAGCCTGTTTGTCCCGGGCAGACTCAAGCCGCAGCGTCCTGCCCTCTGGTGGAAGACATGCGCACAGAGAGCCGGAGCTCAGCGGCGTGCACTGAAGAAATCTGGACTGGACTGAAGTTATCTGCAGTGCGCCCAATAACTGTTTTATTTCAGGACTTTAAGTATTAAATGAGTCCAGAGAGCTCCCGAAGATCAACAGCTTGTCTGTAGATCTTAATATTTTAGGAATTTCTTTACTTTTGTCTGAAAGAAAACAGAAGGGCCCTCACAAATAAACATAACCAGACTCATTTAAAGCCCCTTGACGAGCCGAGGATTGGCATGAGGCATGATTTTAATCACACGTTGCCACACATTGTTAATACTAAGTAAATTTGTTTTGAACCTCCAGCAGACATGAAAACCTTTCCAAAGACACCAAATACCGAGTTGAGACGTTTCAGACCCTTTCAAATGTAGTTTTTTTTAATGTAAGAAACTCAAACATCCCAGAGTATTTGGTCCTTAAGTGAGAACTTTCACCATCTCCAAACTCCACCACCAGATCTGAGGAATGGTGCAAAACATTCCTGTAGTGCAGAAAAGCCCAGTGGCCTCCATCAGAAGATGTTCTGTCACCAGATCTGTCAGCCACAGACTAACATAAGACCGGTCAGAGGTGGGAGAACCTTACAGAAGGAACTATCAGGGCAGCACCCGGCCTTTCCGGTGGAGTGGTTCTACATGAGCCTTTCCTCATTCAAAAGCACATGACAGCCCTTGAGAGCCAAACTGAATGTCAGATAATGAAAAGCAAAATCTTCTGATCTGATTAAACAAAGATTGACCTACTTGGCCAGAATCTCAGTGGTGTGAGGAGGAAACCAGGCGCTGAGCATCACCTGAGTGTCCTTAGAGTCACATGGTGGTGACAACAGCAATCTGTTGGGATGGTTCTCTGATGGGCGGCTGCAGGAAAACTCCGGCCAGAATACGGACCTGAACCTGGTCCAACATCTCTGTAAAAGTCTGTTTGACGCAGCATTTATTAACATTTCATTCAGAGTCTGAAGATTAAATCTGGACCGGTGGCGAGTCTATAACTGAGCCGAATCCGTCCGTGTGGACGGTGGGAGGAAGAGAGAAGCCACCCCTGCACACGTGTACATTTATGAAAAGGTGTTTAACTTGAAATGGATGTTTTCTCACATTAAACGCTGATTTCTCTCATGGACGTTTCCCTCCTCGCTGGTTTTTGCCCAACAAACAGAGGCTAGCAGCACAACGTGCAACATGAACTCATCAGAGGGTGACTGATAAGGTGCTGTGACCTAACTCCCTAACTGGGTCCATGGGGGAGTTTCACAAGTTGAGGCTGAAGAAAAGGTCAGCAGACACTTTTTTGTGAGAGTGCACTGCTCTAAAGAGTAGAAACATGATATTTAGCAAGAATTAAGTCTTTGGAATATCTTCTACTTCTGTTCTCGGGTGCCTCGTGGTTAAGTGCCACCCAGGACTTCATGCTGGGCTCCAGTCACCATCCATGTGAATAAATATATTCCACCAACTCTCTTCTCAACTGGAAGCAGTTTATGTTTTAACTTGTGTTGCTCGCTGGTGGTTCTCAGGCAGGTGAATGACATTATACCACTGTTACGGCTACAAATGACTGAAAAATGAAAGGAAAAGGTATAAAATGAGAGGGAAAGGTTGAGGATTTCCTCATCCATGGGCACAAGAGGTCAGTGATAGTTTACTTGACCAACATCAAAGCACCATGTGAGGGAATAATGAGGCTCTGGCCCTTGAGTGCAGCTTCACAGACTTGTTGATTTAATGTCAAAAGGTTCCCTTTTTATTTCCCTTTTATTTAGATTTTTACCTGTCAGCAGTTTTTATTCATATTAAACTTATTAAAAACTTGACTATACGAGGAATCTGGACCATGACAACATGGCCATAAATGTTGTGTAATGCACACTTTGGACAGTAGGTGGCGGTGTTAATGTGTTAATGGAGGTGTTTCTGGAAGTCCTTCAGAGTTAAATCTTCTCTCTGCACTTTGTTTTTAATCTAAAACGTAAAGCAGAAGGAGCAGAAACCCCTTTTTGGTCCCTGATCTGCTGATGATTGTTTCTGCTGGATTAAAGGAGGACATTTCACTTCTGTTTTTCAACTCTGATTAATTTGTGACAAAGCTTCTTTGCTCACCGGACTGAACATGTTGTACCAACTGAGATACAAATAAAAGCTGAATCAACAGACACATATTTAGTGTGAGGAGCTGCTTTAGACAAATCCTTTCAGGAGGTGATGTGGTGCAAACTGTGGAAGTGAAAACTATTCTGTCGTTATTCACAGAACATTTGGACATGTAGTTTAAAAGAAAACTTGTGGTTTAAAGCACATGAAAACATTTTATTAAACCTCCTTTAACCTGCTGTTAACGGTCTGATATGAAGCTAGCAGTTAGTTAGTTAACCGAGGTTCAAGGTTGTCTTAAATCAGAGATGGAGCCTCTGACTAACTAACACCTTTTAATTATCTGCTACTGTTAGCCTGTAAATGACGGTTCTGACGGCCCTAATGGCCCAAAAAGGTGGTTCCTTCCTCTAAACTTCCCAGTTTTGGACTCCACACACACCCTGCAAGCATCCGCAGGGCTGTGGTGTGGCTGCACGCTTCAGAGCGAGCAAACGTGCGCACTCACAACAGTAAATGTGCATAAGACAGTGGGAAAGACTGTCCTCTCAGCCCTGGTCAAGGCTCCTCCTGATTCTGGCTCTGCTGGAGGGTTTTCTTCAGGAGAAGTTTTAGCTTAGCTCGGCATCTTTTTCTTTCTGAACAGGCAAAACGTCAATTGGACTGATTTGGATTTGAATGATTTTGATGTAATTGGATCATAATGGACTTTTTTTTTGGACTTTATCTTTAAAGACATACCCTGACATGTCATTTGTTGGGATTTGGCGTCATGTAAATAAAACTGAATAGAATTTATTGAAGGCTTCGACTTCATCCTTAAACCCAGAGCTAAAATATCTCAGAACATGGCTCACGGTGTATGTAAGTAGTAAGATGTGTGATGCTGTAATACTGGTAGATAATATTGGTTATTCTGCCACATTTAGCCCATAGAGCTCTGCCTCTGGAGGGAAAGTTGAGCCACTTGTCTCCAGGCTCTAGTTCAGTGTCCCAGCAACAGATCTTCAAGGCTTAAAAGGTTTTTTTTGTGTGTTTCACTGGGAAAAGATTCCACAAAACTTCAAGGCAGTGCAGCAGCTTTAATCTTTTCAGCTCAGTCGTACTTCCAACCACCAGATTTCACACTTTGATTAATCACTTGATCAAACACGGAATATTCTCACGATCCCTCCTGTCACGCAAAGATCTGTCGGCGGGAGCATGTAACATTGCACAGATGTGGGGGCCCCGGGGCTGTGGCACCAGGATTTTCACATTCCTCCTGCTGACCGTGGCTGTAAACTTACACAGGTTGGGAACAGCAGCAAATCTTTTCCTTGGCACCCACAGCAACGTTTTCCAAGAAAGCGACAGGCAGGCCGGCTCCAGCTGGACTCTGGCTGGAATGTGCCACAGCTCTCTATTGCTTTTCACTTTCTTGGCTGCGTAAATGCCCAGTTAACTCAAGTTATTGGTCTGTCCCTCGGGGAGGCTGTTTTGAAATGTATGCGTCAGTAGTTTGCAAGAGGAACAGAGACTCCCTGCCTTCACTGGACCCTACCTGCGTCTGCAAGGACACGAGCAGAGACAAAAGCTGCACGTTTCCCTCCCCACATCTGTTTCTCATGCTGGTGGCAGGATATAACCTGTAAAGCAACAATGCCTGGTAATAGACACACTAAGGGGGGAGGTAATGACTCTTTACCACAAATGTAGAATGTGCACATTCAGCTCCTTGTCAGATGTATATTCAGGTTTTTATCGACAGGTTAAGCCTCTTCTTACGGGACGTCATCACGGGAATTTACTAGAAAAGAGGGAGTGACAGCCTATCAGTTCCTCCCATTTTTTTCTTGTTAAGAGAATCTCAGGAGAAAGTGAAGAGGGAAAACTTAAAGGAAGATGCAGAAACGGTAGATGAGCAGAAGGAAAAATAAGAGTTTCTGCTGGTGGAGAAAGTCCAGCCCCCTTTGCTCCTGGAGGAAGAAATCGCAGTCAGACTGAGATGATGTGGACAACAACTGTCTTCCTTTTGCTCTTGCCTCATCTGCTGTCCTCCACAGTATGTATGATTTGCATTTTCTTTAATCGAACTTGAACTGAACTGAAATATTAGAAGAGGCTCATTGAGCCACTCAAAGCTGCATTTTTCTGTGGCTGTACAGGATGGAGTATTACAGAGCTTCACATGTGATATAAGTGTTATAAGTAGGAAGCATTGCTGGGATTTGATTGAGGCAGAGAGGGTTTTGAGCTGTTTGATCTCGAAAAGAAACACACTTTAGTCCTTTGAAATGTTGCTAAAGTATTTAAAGTCCATAAAACGACCAGCATAAGCAGCACTTTTGGGGCTGTTGCAGCTTCACTCAGTCACCGGGAGCTGGGAGCTTTTACATGTTCTCCAGTGGTAGAGAGATCACACACAGCAGCTTGGCAGCACTTTATCTGTTTCTCACCAGTCCCTCAGCAGTGTTTGTGGGATGAATTAGGAGCTAGCTGCTCTTTCTTCTTCAACCACAATATTCAACAAAGCTGAAGCGTCGTTTTATTTCTGGTTATTACCAGGTCAAGGGACACGGTGGTAGTTTGAACCAATCAGAAACAGCCACAGAGGACTTCTCCGATGCACCTGTCAAGGGCCAGAAACATCTTGGTGAGGTCAAAGGTCGGGACACCTGCTCCATCCCATGTGACATCACTGTCAAGCTGCTCCGAGATGAGAAACACTCCATCTGTGGTAAAGTTTAGTTGTTTTCCTTCCACTGTCGGCTCCGTCTCCACAGTTTGTTGATCAGTGTGTGTTTGCAGGCCAGCTACAGCAGTCTCTGCTGGCGTTTGGGCGCAGCACCCGCAAGCTGATCAGGGATGTGATGGAGGAGCAGCAGAGAGCTCTGGATGCCCTCAGCACTCAGGTAGAAGAAGGCTGTCCTGCTTGTGCTGGAGAGTTTCTGACTGGCTGGATGTGCTTACAGTAATGTCACCTTTCCAGGTCACAGAGCTGATGACCAAGGTGCAGACTCTCAGCTCCGAGGTTCAGAGAAGCAACACTGAGATGTACTCCATAAAACCTGTGCAATCCCACGGTAACACACCCCAACTCCTCATATTCAGACTGAAAAGTCTCCGTTTTCACAGTATTTTAACCACAGACTTAACATTTCAAACTGCTGCATCTTTTTGTCCATAATTTCAAAGCCAAATACCAAATAATTTCACATCCTGACAGCAAAACCTGCTTTTAGTACATGAGACATTACATGTGAACCTGTTTTCCTTAACAGTTGCTGTGAGGGTGAACTGAACTGAGTTGAGTTGTGTGTTTGGTTTGATTAGGACGAGACTGCAGTGACATCAAGGACAATCTCCTGTCCGTCGTCCCAAAGATCCCCAGCGGTATTTACATAGTTCATCCAGAGAATACAGACACTTCCTTTGAGGTACGTGATTCATTTAGTCCTCCACAGTCTGCCGCTCGCTCATCGATCATCACGCCAGACAAACTTGTACTGCAGGTGTTCTGTGAGATGGACTATATGGGAGGAGGATGGACGGTGATGCAGAGGAGGACTGATGGATTGACTGACTTCAAACGACCCTGGGCTGACTATGTTGATGGATTTGGACACCTTGCAGGTTGTATAGCATGGCACAGAAGAGCTTTTCCTGCTCTTTTATCGGGTTTTACTTTAAAAGTCTCCAGAAAACAGCAGAATGTTGTGATTGGCTGCAGTGACTTAGTGAGTCTCATGTCAAGTTTGAACAGAACCAGACGAGTTGCTTCCTCCTCTCCAAGTCTTTGTGTGAAGAGAGGTTAACAGGCTGTTTTAATAGCTCTGTATTTAATGATCTAATGTGACAGTGACGGTCATTTTCTTTAAAATATTTCACACTCAGACAGAGATTATGTGTTTAACTGCCCATGTGTGTCTGATCTGGACCAAATCCTTCCTTTGTGTGTGTAGGAGAACATTGGTTGGGCCTAAAGAAGGTGTTTCACATCGTAAGCCAGAAAGAAACTCGCTTTCAACTTCACATTGCTCTGGTCTCCGAAGATGACGTCACGTCTTATGCGTCGTATGACGACTTCCGCCTCGATAACGACACGCAGTCCTTCAGGATACACTTGGGCAGATATGCAGGCAGCGCTGGTATGGCTTAGAAACCGAACATTTCAAAAAGTTCACCCTCAGGGTCGTACTTTTTCTTTTTATCTAACAGTGCAAACTTGAAATCCTGCTCTGGTGCAGGTGATGCATTCCGTGGCTACGACCAGGACCAGAACCAGGACACGGCTCCGTTTAGCGCCTCGGACGTGGACAACGACGGCTGCAACCCTTTCTGCGCCATCGGCAACAGCACAGTGGAGAGCTGCAGCATCCAGCACAACCATACAGGATGGTGGTTCAACCAGTGTGGCCTCGCAAACCTTAACTGCTCCCCTGAGGATTGGGAGAAGAACCAGGGGCAGAGGACATGCGCCCTGTGGGACACCTGGAGGCACAACGGAGTCCCTCACACCATCAAATCTGTCACGATGAAAATCAGAAGGATTGCAACTAACAACTGATAATAAGTAAAGACGGGAAGCATTGTGCACCTGCAAATAAAACGCTCAAATGGTCACTGTTTCAGCTAATTTAGACCAATCGGAGGAGCTTTTGTGCTGTTTAAGATTCAAACACAGCACAAATTCCTGGCTGTTCAAGTAATTCTTAATTCTGTTTGTCAGTGTTGCTTCTGTCTGCATTTGAGTTTAGAAACTAATCTTTACCCTCTGAAAAACAAGAAAAGCATCCCAGCCAAAGGTGTCATTTAATAGCCACTTATTCTTTGTTTCCAAGAAGTCACAAATGATCAGTCATCAATAAATCATATACCTCCACAACGCTTTATTCAGCAGGTAAATGACATCAATAAAAGCAATGTTGGGGGTTTCTGTTATGCTATAAAAGAGCAAAGCTTTCAAAGCTGTGTCTGTGCAGAACATGAGGATTTATCTAGAAGGATGAAACCTTATCAAGTGAAACTTTAACAGACTTTAACTCACAGCCTCAGCTGACTGAAGCTGTGATAACACATTTCTTCCTGGTGGAAATGATCCCTTTGAAGCCAAGACTTTCTGTAGTTGGAGGTAATAAATCCTGAGTTCATCTGGGAGGTCATCAAACTCAGAAGACGTCCCAGCTGTTCAATCTTAGCTGCATATTTTCATAAAAGTGGAAGTCAGAGTGTCAGCGACTCAAAGAGTTTGTGTTAGAAAAGCCAAACACAGGGATGAACAAACTCTTCCTCCCAAAGTGTTGTTGTCCACGTCACATTCTGTGTAAATCTGCACTGAGGCTTAGTTCAAGTGGGAAAAGGAGCAGAAAGTTGAATACGTAAAAGTGAAAGCACCAAAACCGAGCCGTGCCAGTAGGTGGCGCTGTGCCTCTGCGAACCACTAATATACAGCAAACTGCACGTGTGTGTGGTAAAAGCTGCGTGATAAAAACATCAATAAATACAAGATATGCCAAGAGCACAATGCAAGTGATGGAAAATCTTTGTTAAATGATCCTTGAATACAAAAGGAACACCATCCATTCACCAGTTAGATCACAGCAGTGTTTATTATCTCCGGTCCTCAGGACCCACCGCCCTGCGTGTCTTCCATGTTTCCCTCCTCCACCGCACCGATTTTACACGATCAGCACCTCATCAAGCTCTGCAGCGGCCCGATAAGGAGCCGTTCCTTTGAATCAGGTGCAGGGCGGGGGGTCCTGAGGACCAGAACTGAGAAACACTGGATTACAGAGTTACAAATAAAAGGGAAACTCAGCCAACAATCTACGACAGCTTGTGATCACACTCACCCTCCTGGTTCATCTCCTTAAAGTTGAAGAACTTTACAAAATGCGCTCCAAACCCTGCAGGGGCCCGAAGAAAACGTCAGATTAAATGTTGAGTAAGACTCAAAACGAATCCTTCAGTTTGAGTTTGAGTTCAGCCGTACTTCACTGATGAGAATGATGATTTATTTCAACTCTCCTTCAAACACTGGTGATTAGACCAAGTGACTCTCACAAACCAGCCGTCATCCAACATTGTTTCTTTGACTCGATAAACACAAATATTGGTCAAATTATGGCCGTCGTGACCACTGAGTCTCTGAGGCATGCTGGCTAGACTTCAAGTTGTTCTTTATCAGAAACCTACGTCCCAGGGATGAATGAAACAGACCGGCTGTGCCACAGATTCCTGGATTATTAATGCAGGAGGTCAGATAAAGAAACCAAAGAAAAGGGGATGTAGAGGTCAGATGGAAGTTCAGGTTCAGGTCAGTTTAAAACTTATTTTAAAGGACAAACTGTGAGAGTCCAAACAAGGTGATGAGTGCAGCACCTCGTTGCCTCTCTTGGTCCAACAGTGGCTCACATCTGCTTGGAATTGTGCAATGAACACATGACTCTAACAGAAAGTTTGGTTTAAGGGCCAACAGTGGCGGGACTTCCAAGGCTCGTTTGGAAAGATGGAAACCCCTGCATGATTGGTATTACCTCCAGTAGGGGTCCTTAGGCAAGGCCCCTCACCCTATCTGCCTACCTGTAAGTCGCTTTGGATAAAAGCCTCTGCTAAATGCATAAACATAAACTTCACATAACACAGAAAGTTTGGTTTAAGGGCCAACAGTGGCGGGACTTCCAAGGCTCGTTTGGAAAGATGGAAGCTGCCCCTGAGCTGAAGAGCCAATAACAGTCTCAATATAATTTAGTCAAACTACAAAGACTAACATTTATTATCTATCAGTAGATGCTGGTCGCTCGCATTCAGTCGACACTGTTTTAGCTGAAGAATATGAGCGCACGTGCATGGATGAGCAACAGAAACTGACTGCAGTTCACATGCAAACAATATTTACAGCATCTTGGATTTGGATTATTTTACAAATAATCTCATGTTTGGACCAATGAGATGGTTTCTTTCTCTGAAAATGATCTCACGAACCTCCGGAGAAGCTAATCTGAGAACTTCCTACTTTTTGGATCCTTTGAGGAGTTTTTGATAATATTTGTTAGATGGTAGAAAAATGTATTTAATGAAAGTAAGAGTTGTTTGAAATGTAAGTGATAGTCCATCTTTTTTTGTTATTTAAGTGAGGTTCTGGTGAGTATCTATGGACAGTCAGTGTCTTCCCTGCAGGAGTCAGAGCGCTCTCAGTTTTGAGTAGCAAACACTGATGTTAAGCTAAGCTAACAGCAGCTAAGAGTGGGGCTATCATTCCACAATGTCATTAAGTCATTAAGTAGGTTCAGGGTGACTCAGATGTGACAAAACCCAAAAGACTTCAGGAAGGTTAAGCTTGTCGTGTCTCAGTTGGTAGAAAAACTGAAGTGAAACCTTTAATTTCCGACAAAGATAGCAAACAGTAGTGATGGAAATCCTGCAGCAGTGTTCATGGGTTAATGAGAAAGACTCACAGTCTGAGCCACTCAAACCAGGTAGTAACAGGAGCCCTCAGAACAGCACATTTATTCACCATATTGAACAGGTTAAACCTTAAAAGTGCAGAGTGAAAGCTGTGGTTTAGATTCTTACACTGTGTCACTTTTGCATTTTATGGTGAATCACTTTGTGCTACTTGTTCTCACAGCAGAACATCTGGGCTGGAATAACTGTCTGATGCAAAAGTGGCCACAGTGCAGCTCTTTTTTAACAGCTTTAGAGAAAATCCTGCTCCTTCACTCTGTTTTATCAATGAACAGTGGAAGTAATCGACTAAAACCATCTCTAAAAATTGCTTTTGTGATGCTGAGATAAAGTCTATGTTGTGAACGTCACACTTTCACCATAAAGTGTCACCCAGAACATTCAGAATTTCATCCTACATGGACTGAGCCGGTTTGGACACAGTGTTTTATTGTATAAGCTCCAGTTATTCTAACATCTTCACATCCTGCTCCAACATCTGCACATTTCTGCTCTGCAGCACACACATTATTTTGCGTTTTGTGTTCGGTTTTTGCGGTGAAACGGCACTAATTCACTGGATAACACGCGGAGCTTCGGCTCTTTGTGTGGTCTGGTATGTGCGCATGTTGCCAGTGTCAACAAACACACACACAGGCGCACAATCAGAGAAGAACTGTCCAGGTGCTCCATGCCCTCCAGTAAGAGTGTGTATGTTTGGGCTGACAGTGTTTACATCCAGATCTTGGGTCTGTTCTGTTCTGGGGAGGAAGTCTTAACAAAAACTCCTTCTGGTGACATTTGTCAGCGTTTAGCTCCTTTCTCACAGACATCTTCCGTGTGAACTGCGACGCTGTTGAGCATGAAATGTCCGAAGTGACTAATCTTCAGGAATCAGGACCTTAAAAGGCAGTTTTCACCGCCACTATTGAACATCAGAGACTCTGCTTTATCAGATCCTTCGATGTTTATGCCTTTGTGTTGTGTTTTTGGGTGGAATTCACCTTAAAATCAATCTTTACCTTCAGATTAAGCCGCTAAAAACGGGGTGCCAGGCGTTAATACACATGCAGAAATGAGCTTGAACATATGAATGTGTCTGTTTTCCCACACTGGACAGGGATCAGTGGAAAGTGGGAACACACAGGAAGTAAAGTCTAGTGGGAATTCAAACCCTGAGGAATCTCATCTGCAGTTCGTCAGCCATCAGTCACTCCTGCATGCATGCACTCTCACACACGCAAACGCAGGGAAACTCTCAGCACTGCACTCTGAAATAGTCAGAAAAGCTTTTGACAATATCCTGCTTTTCCTTCTTTTTAATGTGACAAACTTGAGTAAGAGAGAAAATAATCTGTAGATTCAGCTCAAAAACAGCCAGAGATCACCAGCAGCCCTCCACATCTGTAAAGTTCAATGTGTCATGTAAATAAAAGTATAGTGGGACCAGAAGGATGCATTCTTTCTCAAGGACACAGTATAAACAGAGGGGGAGGGCAACAGAGCGAAGGAGGGAGCGACATGCCACAGACACTTGATTACTCGTTCACATGAAGCAGGAGCAGACGCTCTGCTGTTGATCACCTTCAGGATGAACCACAGACCGCTGGTGGCGGATCACAGCGGCCGGCCTGTCGGTGACACAGATAACCCCAGGGCCAGGAGCCGCGACAACCTGCTCATGTACGATGACTTTGTGGAGGAGTACGGCTGTCCGGGGAGATGTCTCGGGTGAGTGTTTAATCTGTAAGATGAGCAGTGGGCAGGTGTGCATGTAGCCTTCCTTTTAGCTACTTCATATTTCAGCAGAACACTGAGCAAACCCTCATAATCTAAATCATGACAGCGTACAGACATTAGATCTTACAAAGCTTTCAAATGCTGAAAAACACACTTAAGATGCACTTAAGACCACAGTTTGGAATCAAATCTTTGACCTTTATCTACTGCGTAATAACAGCAACGTATTTAAGCACTTTCATTTCATTCAGCAAAGCTTTGAGCTCAGAAACAGATGCTTCCCTGCCACAGCACGCCTGCTTCGAATGAGTGGCTCCACGAGCAGATTTATTCGTTTAAATATCCTGAGGAGAAAACAACATGTTGAATAAAACCACTGCGGAGATGCTGGGACCTAATAAAGTTCTTTGTATTTGTGCTGCAACTCATTGTGAATCGAGAATGTTTCATAAACACAAGTTTTTCCAGAAATCTCAAAATGTAATTTATTTTCAAAGTAGGAATTAAGTCCTTAAGGAATTAAGGAATTAAGTGAGTTAAGTAATTTGAGCTATTGAATGGGTCATGCTCAGGCTTCTGCAGAGTTTCATAAGATCCTGATACCTGATAATGTGAACCAGACATTTTGGAGCAGGGTGAGATATAAAACCAGGGATTCTGCAGAACCAGGACTGAGACACAAAGCACCTTTTCCTCCAGATGCTCCAGAAGGGCCACTGACTCTCAAACCATTTTCTGAACAAGTTGCATAGAAAATCTCCTGCAAACTCCAGATTTCAGGGCTGAACCTGCGGAAATGGCCTGATTTTTATTTAGTAAATCTCATGAATCTCAAATTAATATCTTTTTATGCTGCTAACTCTAATTAGCTGCTAATATCTAATATTTCTTTAAAGTTTAGTTGTTTCCTTTTTATCTTTTTGTAAATAATGCTGAAGCAGTTCTCACTTCATTTGTCTATTTGCCATTTTTGCTCATAATGAACCGTTTTTTTGCTGCCAGCTATGTTGATAGCCTGATACTCTCGATACATTCTTAAAAATAGATGTTTCCTGATGTCAGTTTCTTAAATTTGAGGATCCAGCTCAGTTTTGGTGGGGCTGCTGTGTGGATTGTAACTGTTTGTTCAGGTGTTAGCAAAGGATAAGCAGCATCACGGTTGCAGAATGTGAAATAAATGTGTGTATAAACTAAGATGTGGACAATAAGTACAGTGTGTTTATGTTCCCTGACTCTCTGGCAGCCACAGCAGCTCTGAAAGACAGCTGGCAGGTCGTCTTAGTGCTGTTAAACGACGTCAGGCTCCGCGTGGTCCTGCCTACATGTTCTCTGCTCCCTCATTTAGTCTGTCAGAGGTCGAGCAGCGTTTCCTGGAGGCAGCTGAATATGGCAACATACCGGAGGTGCGCCGCATTCTGCTCCATATGCCCAGCCTGAATGTCAATGCTGTGGACTACATGGGCCAAAATGCACTGCAGCTGGCCGTGGCCAACGAGCACCTGGAGGTGACGGAGTTACTCCTGGGCAGAGCGGATTTGGCCAGAGTGGGGGATGCCCTCCTTTTAGCCATCAGTAAGACCTGCATATTTGCTCGTACACCCACAGAAACACATGTGAAGGCTCCCTATCTGAGTAACAGTGAAGCTCAGGTCTTCACACAAGCCCTTAGAGAAGACCAGGAGAGTTAAACAAATGAGCCACCATTCAATATTACATAGGCCTATCTAGAAGTGGAAGAAGTTTGCTGTCAGCAGTTTTCAGTGATTTTCAGGGTCTAGTGTGACCCATGAAACCATGCTTGTGTTTCCAGTGAAAACGCCCTGCGGCGTTTGACTCAAAACATGGAGAAACCTTCCTTTTTTGGCCATAATGTCGCCTAACTGAGTCAGTGTCTGCAGATCAAAGAAAATGCTGGACTTTTCCTTTGTTTTCTTGCCAGATAACTGACCCCCTAATAGCAAGATTCACAGCAGTGAAGCAAATTTCCTTATTGTTGCCCAAAAAGAAGGAAGAAATCAGATAACAAAATGAGAAACAGCTGAAAAAGTAAAGAATTTACGACCTTCAATAGGAAAACAGCAACTGCTGGACATAGATTTTAATATTTACAGATACTGATTCAAAGTATATCTTAAAGCTAACTAACTGGCTTCATACCTGAAGTTATTCAGAGATGTTAAAGTTCAAGTCTGACATGGCCCGTACGTTCAGTTTAAGGTTTAAGAGCAGCTGGGACACAGTTTCAAACAGCCCACCCTCTGTTTGTGTTGCAGGTAAAGGTTATGTCCGCATCACGGAGGCCCTGCTCAGCCACCCGTCCTTCAGAGACGCTCATCGGCTGACAGCCAGCCCCGCGCAGGCAGACATGTTAGACGACTTCTACGCTTACGATGAAGATGGGACGAGGTACGACTCAGCACACAGTTTGGCACCTCCTTAAAACTGAAATGACGCTTTTACACCAAAGTTTTCTCATGATTTTTACGAGCTTCAGTGTTAAAATTCATTGGCACACTGATTCCTGGTGAATAAATCAAGTATATGTGTTTGGCAAAATGTCAAACCTCCATAACCGTTTCACACTTGTAAAGTGAAAAACCCCCAGACTGTGTTTGGATTCACCCCACCGCAGCTGCTGGAGCATTCAGCTGAATGCAGGGATATTTCCTTTTTATGTGCCTGGACAGTCACAGTCAGGCGGTAACAAAGGGTTTTTTTAGTTTAAGTTCATCACACTGTATTCACCTGCACAAACACTGTTTTATGTACTAATAATGGAGTTATGTTACCGATGAAAAGCAGCTACATATGTCAGAATAAAACAAGATATTTTAGAGCAGATACTCCTCAGTTATCAGTAAAATATGTCCATGAGCCATATTTATACCCTCTGTTGTTCAGGTTAAACAGTTTGGGGTGAGTTTGTCATGTTTAAAGTGCTTGTGTGTACCTTCTGATGCTGTTTTTAATAGTGGAAAATACAGTAAATGAGTGGATAGATCAAACACAGCAGGAGAAATGTTTCGTTTCAGCTGCTGTCGAAGGACTCAGAAGGATTGTGATGCTTCTCATAGCAGCTGACAGCGATTAGCTGACAGCGATTAGCTGACATATCCCAGCTTTACTGGGCGGGATGCGCCTTTAAGACAGAAAGACCAAAACATTTTGCTACCCAAAATGCTGAAACGGTCAGGTGTCGTATGCACCAATCAGCCATAACATTAAAACCGACAGCTTGTTATTCCAGAATAACTCACGGGTAGATCTTTGTGATCTGGGGAATCTGGGGGCTAAATCAGCCCCTTGAACAATGTCACTGTCCTCAAAACATTCCTGAACATTTTTGCAGTGTGGAGGAGTTTATTATCGCTCTGAGAGAAGCTGCCACCATCAAGGATTACTCTTGCAAAGAAGGGGTGTCCCCAGATCTTTACACTGCCAAAAAGGCCGATAGTACAACCTGCTGCCAGCTCTCCCCCAGGTGCAGTAAATTATGGACACTCGTCTTGCTTTCCTTATAACGCAAGAGACAACATTTGCTCTGTCATCCAGTTCTGATGCTCCCCTTGGATGATGGACCAGTAAGAGAACTGGTAACTCTTACCAGTCAGCAGCAGCAGCACAGTGTCTCCTAACAGCTTTCTGTCTTTATTACGCATGCTAACCTGCATCTAAATGTTTAGCAGCTCATCAGTGAGCTTTGGGTGCCTATGGCCCTTCTGTGGACCACCCTGGTAGGTGCTGATGACCCTTTTATACATGCTCAGTCATCCAAACGTCTTCCACATCCTTATGCTTTCTCCTTTCTGCCCGACACATGAACTTTTGGAACTGCCTCCACAGATGCCCCCCGAGCCAAAATAATCCATTTTACAAGCTTCACCTGTCAGTGGTTTTAATGTTGTGGCTGATCAGAGTATTTTTAACCGCTGTGATCAAACATTGTCTTCCTGTGTCTACATTTCCGAAGGTTTTCTCACGACGTGACTCCAGTGATACTTGCAGCTCACTGCCAGGAATATGAGATAGTCCACACCCTCCTGAGTAAAGGGGCCCGCATCGATCATCCTCACGACTACTTCTGCGGCTGCGACTCCTGTAACTACCAGCAGCAGTTTGACTCGTTCAGCCACTCCCGCTCAAGGATCAACGCTTACCGAGGACTCGCCAGCCCTGCGTACCTCTCCCTGTCAAACGAGGATCCGGTGCTGGCAGCCCTGGAGCTCAGCAACGAACTGGCCATGCTGGCTGACACTGAGAAAGAATTTAAGGTCCATAGCAAGACCAACCCAGGGCAAGACAATCACTTTACACTACCTGTCAATGCTGCTGTACACATGCCCTAAAAGTCAGCTCACTGTCAAGTACAGGAACAGTAAATATGGCATGTTGCTGCCAGCTTTTATGACGAAACATTTCATGAGCCTAAAGAGAGGAAGCACAGACTGTCATTATTTACTGCTGCAGACGTAATTACTGCTGGCCTGTAAAAGACATTTAAATGCAGCTGAAAGAACAGACATCAAAACGCAATCCTCACTCAAATCAAACATCACGGAGCCCATTTTTCTCTCTAAACAGACAAATCCTAAACTGTTTTCCAGAGCTGCTGTCAGTGCCGAACAGTATCACCACAGATTACGGTTTAATTGTGAGCACAAGGTTGCTGTTAGTGCAGCATCAAACCCAATTTTCTCCAATTTAACTCAAATGTTTCACTAATTGTGTCTTACACATAGAACGACTACAGCCGCCTGTCGAGCCAGTGTAAAGACTACGTTGTGGGTCTCCTGGATCTGTGTCGCAGCACGGAGGAGGTGGAGGCCATCCTGAACGGAGAAACCACCTGTGAGGACAGCTATGAAGTGCCGGGTCGCCCCTCGCTGGAACGGCTCAAATTAGCCATCAGATATGAACTGAAGAAGGTCAGCGTGCTCTCGAACAGATTAAACCAACTTTTGCTCAACATTTGCATGCATTTATGAGCTAAAATGATCACAGTCACATATTTATAAGGATTTCCAGCCAAGCGGTTGTCATTAAAAGTTGTCCTCAAGTAAACGGTGCATTGAGAGTTGATTACTGGGGCGGCTCTAAAGAAATATTTCATTATCTCTTTTGGAATCTACAAAACAGGGTCACGCATATTTGGTAAATTCAATTAGAATGACCCTTGTGCTCGTTTTCTATATTCTGGGCCACAGTGTTTCCTAATGACTTTCAGCCCTACTTCCATTCGGTTTTTCCATTTGAACGAACGCTCACTTTCAACGGTGTGATGGTTCCTCTCGTCTTCAGGCAGAAGTTCCAAGATTTCCAAAAAGAATCAGACCACAGAGCAAGTTTTCACTCTGTCTCAGTAGATTTTTTGGACCATTTGTGTTCACACAGTCCTGAGAGCTTTAAATGGAGGATTATTTCTGGTTTATTATTCTTTCCTTCCGTCTTTCCTCCTGATAGATTTGACCTCTCTTGTCACTCTTTTCTTGTTGTCTTCAGACTTATTACTGGGCTTAAGTGAGTTATAATGCATTTGACGTGCATGTAGCCCTCTCTGAGCTCATCTTACACCCCCCTTTGTGCCCCACAGTTTGTGGCTCATCCTAACTGCCAGCAGCAGCTGCTCAGTATCTGGTATGAGAACCTGCCAGGCCTGAGGCAACAAACCACTGCCATCAAACTGCTGGTGGTGCTGGCGGTGGCCATAGGACTGCCTGGACTGGCCATGGCTTACTGGGTCGCTCCATGCAGCAGAGTATGCAACATTTGGATTTAAACTTTTATCATTTATGGAACAGCTGCAGCTGATGCTCCGTTGATTTCTCAGGTGGGAAAAGTGATGCGGAGCCCCTTCATGAAGTTCGTGGCACACGCGTCGTCCTTCACCATCTTCCTGGGTCTTCTCATCCTGAACGCCGCGGATCGTTTCGCGGGAACCACCTTGCTGCCAAACATGACCCACCATCAGCACACTGGAGGTCCACAACTCCAATCTGACCCGCTGCTTCTCTACCGCATGACCACCACACCTTTCACCTGGATGGAGATCCTCATTATTTCATGGGTTATGGGTGCGTAGATCAAATGAATCATAAAAAGAAAGAAATCCTCACATTGAGAAAGAAAATCATGTCATGTTTGGCTGGTGCAGGTATGATTTGGGCTGAAGTGAAGGAGATCTGGAGTCAGGGACCAGGAGAATACCTGGTGGAGCCTTGGAACTTCCTGGACTTTGGGATGTTGGCCATCTTTCTCGCCTCCTTCAGCTGCCGCTTCTCTGCCATGAGACACGCCGACACAGCCCAGGCCTACGTGTACAAACACTGCAAAACGCTGGGCAGACTTCCTCCAGAGATCCATTACTTTACTGAGGGTGAGCGTGCTCCCGGGCCTGCACAGACAGGCAGAGCCACTCTCTAAGTACCATCATTATCTGTCTCTGCTTTAAGGAATGCAAATGTTTGGACACCCCTTCCACGAAAAAGAATAGAGCTGTCTTCATGACGAGTTCAGGGAAACATTAGTGTTGATACCATCGAAGCAAGTAACTTTGCTCCAAGTTCTAAACAAATAATAACCTGTGGGATGGTTGGAAAACAGGTTGTTTTTGTCTTCTTGCTTTACAATTCACTGGAGCAGAACATTTTAAACAGGGCTGCATTAAAAAAGCTCAAAGATAGCTGAGTATCTGATATTTACTGATGTCCAGACACGAGCAGCAGCTGCCAAATGTTCCTGTTTTTATTTGGACGTTGAGTAAGAAACAGGTAAAAGTTCACTAATGTCCGACCAATCAAATTCATGCAAATATATGTATATTTTAGTACAATCAGTACAATGTAACCCAACATCCCTACCTGCTGAAATGATGCACTTACTGCCTTTAACACCTTAGTCGCTCTGTTTCTATCACCACAGCAAGCTAAACTCCAGCAGCTTTGATACTGTTGATCTGAATTAGATGCTAACTTTGTCAAATATCTTCTTCAATCTGCCCTAAAATCACAAGCTTTTCATAAGAGAATGACCTTGAAATGAAGTGTTTACTGACTAATTCCTGTGTGGTTTTGCAGCTCGTATCTACTGGATGCCCTCTGATCCCCAGCTCGTATCGGAGGGCCTTTACGCCGTTGCCGTGGTGCTGAGCTTCTCTCGGATTGCCTACATCCTCCCAGCCAATGAGAGCTTTGGTCCACTCCAGATCTCTTTAGGCAGGACCGTCAAAGACATCTTTAAGTTCATGGTCATCTTCCTGTTGGTCTTTCTGGCGTTTATGATCGGCATGTTCAACCTGTACTCTTATTACCTCGGGGCAAAGCAGAACGACGCCTTCACCACGTGAGACACGCCTGTTTCACTCTGAGAGTGGAAGTTTTTGATTCTTATCCAAGAAGAAAAGCTTGACACAGACCTAAAGAGTTTGCTTGAGTTCAGAAGGCCTATCCAGCAATTAATAAAAAGCTTTAATGTTGGGATCATAGATCTCTTTGGCATTGATTTGTGTAAAAGAATCTAACCCATAAAGATCATCAGATCACATGCATTCAGAAAGCTTCTGTTTGTCAGACCCTGAAAAGAGTAGCTATATAACTATTATCTATACTGTTAGTGTAGATAATACTCAGCGACTTGTGTAGCCTCTGACAACAAATAAATGTCCCTCCAAATACTTAAAAACCATTCTGAAAGAATCCAGACAGTCATGAGAAAGATGCCGAACACTGTAAGAATCAACCGTGAGAGTCTAAAAATATCCAGTCTTGATATTTCTGTTTTTTAATGGCCTCTCGTGTCCCTCTCTGCTCGTCCATTCAGCCTGGAGGAGAGCTTCAAGACGCTGTTCTGGGCTATATTTGGCCTGTCTGAGGTCAAGTCTGTTGTCATCAACAACGGACACAAATTCATTGAGAACATCGGCTACGTGCTGTACGGGGTTTACAACGTTACCATGGTGATAGTGCTGCTCAACATGCTCATCGCCATGATCAACAGCTCCTTCCAGGAGATTGAGGTACATCCTTATTGACTCATCAGATGCAAACCTATGCGTCACATGGCCTGATCAAGCGCAGTTTCAGTGATGTCATCTCCCAGTCAGCCTTCATATGGCACGAAGAGTCTTATTGAATATTCTACAGGTGGTTTTTGTACATTTACATGGTTTATGCAGCTGCTTTTCACTGGAAACTGGATACTAAAGGTTCAATCTGTGACTGGCAGCTTCTTTAGATATAAAGGAAGTAGATGAGTTTAAATGAGACAGGTCCTTAACCTGGAAGCCTTCCTAAACAGTTTCAGAGATGATCCATAGTTTGCTCGACCAAACATGTAAATAAACAGCCATTTTTCTACCCATTTTCCTCCTTTTGGGGACTGGATGGTGTAGTGGTATGATTGCCTCCTTCCATGTGGGAGACCTGGGTTCAAATCCCCTGCATGAAGGGTATTACCTCCAGTAGGGGTCCTTAGGCATGACCCCCTTACCCTACCTGCCTACCTGTAAGTCGCTTTGGATAAAAGCGTCTGCTAAATACATAAACATTAACTTTTGGTTCCTTCTGTCTTGCAGGACGATGCTGACGTTGAGTGGAAGTTTGCTCGGGCAAAACTTTGGATCTCCTACTTTGAGGAGGGAAGGACGCTCCCTGTGCCCTTCAACCTCGTCCCCAGTCCAAAAACTATTCTGGGACTGGCCACGGCCGTCAAGTCCCACTTCCTGCACTTCATGGAAGTACACAGGGAAAAGAAGCTCGAGACACAACTCAACCAGGTAGCACACTTTGATCGTAAATGTGATGAAAACATCTGACACAGCACTCACCCTCCCGCAGCTCTGAAGCTGCAGAGTAAATCCAGAGATCCTGAGCACCCCCGGGTGGATTTACTGCTGCATCACAGCCTCACACCTGAAAGAAGCAACTCACCCTGAGATTTCTCACTACTCTGTTGAGCTAATTTCAGTTTAATCCTTCAGCTTGGGGGCGACAAAAACTCAGGATACGGAGGTTCTACCAGTCCAACAAGATATGAGGTAAGTGTGTGTGTCACAGCTGCTGGTTTGAGTCTTTTCTGGTGCTAAACTGTCTCTGATCCCATGGATTCTGTTAACTCTGCCTGTTGAACACTGGATGCAGAAGATCATGAAGCGACTGATCAAGCGTTACATCATCAAAGCCCAAGCAGACAAAGAAAGTGACGAAATCACAGAAGGTAAAATCCTGTGGAATCATCTGTGGTGTCCCTGTTTCAGCTGGGACTGAGTCATCTTTCTTTGGGAAATGTACCCAACTTCTCATCATTTTGTCTGTTTTGATGCAGGAGAGCTGAAGGAGATAAAGCAGGACATTTCCAGCCTGCGATATGAGCTGCTGGAGGAGAAATCGCAGAACACGGAGACACTTGACGGGCTGCTGAGGAGGCTGGGGGAGATCAGCACATCTTCTTCGTAGCGCCGCCTTAAAACTGTAAACTTCAGAGTGTTACGTGCCGGCTCACAGTCACTGGATGTAGATACACTTTGATGAAATGTTGCTACGATAAATTAAGGATGTATGCATGTGGCTGAAGAATAAAAACGTAACCAACTCAAACAGGCAGTTTGGGATTTCATGCAGAATCGCATGTGGAAAGCTCCTTTAAGAGAGAAGATTACGAGAGCATCTTGTCTTATAAAGAAGTTGAACTCCTCTGGCTGCCCTTTCCTAACTGGTCTCCTAACTGGTCTCCTAACTGGTCTCCTAACTGCTCTCCTAACTGGTCTCCTAACTGGTTTCCTAACTGGTCTCCTAACTGGTTTCCTAACTGCTCTCCTAACTGGTCTCCTAACTGGTTTCCTAACTGGTCTCCTAACTGGTTTCCTAACTGCTCTCCTAACTGGTTTCCTAACTGCTCTCCTAACTGGTCTCCTAACTGGTTTCCTAACTGGTTTCCTAACTGCTCTCCTAACTGGTTTCCTAACTGGTCTCCTAACTGGTCTCCTAACTGGTCTCCTAACTGGTTTCCTAACTGGTTTCCTAACTGGTCTCCTAACTGGTCTCCTAACTGGTTTCCTAACTGGTTTCCTAACTGCTCTCCTAACTGGTCTCCTAACTGGTCTCCTAACTGCTCTCCTAACTGGTTTCCTAACTGGTCTCCTAACTGGTTTCCTAACTGGTCTCCTAACTGGTCTCCTAACTGGTCTCCTAACTGGTTTCCTAACTGGTCTCCTAACTGGTTTCCTAACTGGTCTCCTAACTGGTTTCCTAACTGGTCTCCTAACTGCTCTCCTAACTGGTTTCCTAACTGGTCTCCTAACTGGTCTCCTAACTGGTTTCCTAACTGGTTTCCTAACTGCTCTCCTAACTGGTCTCCTAACTGGTCTCCTAACTGGTCTCCTAACTGGTCTCCTAACTGGTCTCCTAACTGGTTTCCTAACTGGTCTCCTAACTGGTTTCCTAACTGGTCTCCTAACTGGTCTCCTAACTGGTTTCCTAACTGGTCTCCTAACTGCTCTCCTAACTGGTCTCCTAACTGGTTTCCTAACTGGTTTCCTAACTGGTCTCCTAACTGGTTTCCTAACTGGTCTCCTAACTGGTCTCCTAACTGGTTTCCTAACTGGTTTCCTAACTGGTTTCCTAACTGGTCTCCTAACTGGTTTCCTAACTGGTCTCCTAACTGGTTTCCTAACTGGTCTCCTAACTGCTCTCCTAACTGGTCTCCTAACTGGTTTCCTAACTGGTCTCCTAACTGGTTTCCTAACTGGTCTCCTAACTGGTCTCCTAACTGGTTTCCTAACTGGTTTCCTAATGGTTTCCTAACTGGTCTCCTAACTGGTCTCCAGCCTGTGAAACCTCTGCAGATGGTCCAGAACGCGGCGGTGCGTCTGGTCTTGGATCAGCCTAAAAGAACACGTCCCCCCTCTGTTCATTGAGCTCCTCTGGCTGCCCTTAGCCGCCTGCATCAGATCCAAGTCCCTGATGTTAGCTACAAAGAGCTTAATGGAACGGCTCCATCTACTTGAATGCTCTTGCAAAGGCTTCTGTCCCAACTGGGTCCCTCCGTTGGTCCCAGGATTGTCGTCTAGCAGCTCCTACACCACGCCTAAGACAATCCAAACTCTGTTCATGTGTCGTCCCACGATGGTGGAAGGACCTACCGAGCGCTACCAGAACTGGGGCGTCCCTGTCTATCTTCAAGAAGCTCCTGAAAACCCAGCTCTTCAGAGAGCATCTCCTATCCCAGCACTTACCTTGTACTTCCCTACCCCCTCTATCTCTGCACTTTATCTTTCTGCTCTTCCTTCTATGCCTGCACCCTATCTCTACTCTGTCCCCTCTGACAGAGTCGGACTCCTGGGTTCCTTCTATGGAGCTTATTGTTAGCTTTTTATAAAGCTGTTATATCTTCATTTGTAAGTCGCTTTGGATAAAAGCGTCTGATAAATACAGAAACATAAGTTATTGTGAAGTTTACTTCTCTGTCCTGCAGCCAGAAGCAGAACTCAGCCTGTAGCCGACAACACGCTCTGCTCTCAGTTGCACATGATTTAAAACACAGGGAAGATGCTGAGGCTGCAGCTCATCAGTCCAGGACGACCAGCTCCATCCTGTCCGGGGTCATGGGAGGAGGGGGTGCACCCCGGAGAAGATGCATGAATTTATATTGGACTCCTGTAAAGACTCAAGTACTTTTGAATTACTGGTGCTTCATATTTACACATGAAATCCACATAAAAAGATCATTTTCTTAAAGGAAACTCTGTTTTTTAACATTTTATTGAGAGAGAGTACAAGAGAAAAGTGTTTCAGGCCACCAGTGTGAACACTTACTTACTTTCTACACATTAAACATAAATTATTCAGGTTAATAGAAAAATACTGCTCCCATGTACCTTTCGACATGTTTACTGCATCATTTTAAAAGAACAAAAACACAAAAGGAGCCGATAAGTGATCTGAAGCAAAGTCAGAATATTAACATTTACTATGTTAAAGTTACTTACTAACACATAAATATGTACAGTGCACAGATGAGTCCCACTCCTCCAAAGTAGTCAGTGCTAGATGTCACAGTTAGAAGATAAATCTGTTGTTTGATGACAGCGCTGACCGCTTCGGGGCCGTCAGACGTAGGTGACGTAGTTTTCAGGAACCAGGCCTGTTGTGTCGTTGTATGTCGCCTGCAGCCAGCCGGGCTCCACAGATGGATGCACTGCAAACACAAACAACTCAGCAGGTCAAGACCAAGAGCTGCAGGCGTCAAGCAGCCACATTCAGTCCAATGAAAGAGAAGAGAATTCCTCTCATGGTGGACGTTCCACAGCAGCAGCACAAAGCTTCACTTTAAACTGAGTCCGCTCAGCTTAAAGCTGCACAGTGGAACTATGACTGTTTTTTTTCATTTCCCTGTAACCCGTTAAACTCAGCTGCAGCAGTCTCACAAAACACATTTTAGTCCCAGTGAGCGGTTAAATGAAAGCTAAAGGGGAGCTCTGGTGTTTTTAAACCTTATTTCTGGCATGAAATGCGTTCATCTGCTCATAGAGAACAGTTTGGTGAAAGTCGGCGTCCTTCGGAAGATATTTAGGCAGGTTTATTTGTACGGAACAATTCAATGAAAAGGGGATTCAAAGTGCTTTACAGAGACATTAAAACAGAAGAAATAAAAAATAAAAAGCATGATTTAAAATTTAAGCAAACGAAAGAAATAAGAACAAGAGATAAAATCAGAAAAAATCATATATATGAAAGATAAAATCAGGAGTTAAAATATGAAACTCAAGCTTATTCAAATGCAGCTGAACATAGATAGAACTGGACTTAAATACTGAGAGTTTCAGCTGATCTGAGGCTTTCTGGGAGTTTGTTCCAGACATGTGGAGCATAGAAGCTGAATGCAGCTTCTCCAGGTCTGGTTCTGACTCTGGGAACTGATAAAGAACCGGATCCAGATGACCTGAGGGGTCTGGAAGGTTCATAGTGGGTCAGGAGGTCACTGATGTATTTTGGACCATTCAGAACTTTAAAGTCTATCCTCTGATGGACCGGCAGCAGAACTTTAAAGTCTATCCTCTGATGGACCGGCATCAGAACTTTAAAGTCTATCCTCTGATGGACCAGCATCAGAACCTTAAAGTCTATCCTCTGATGGACCGGCATCAGAACTTTAAAGTCTATCCTCTGATGGACCAGCATCAGAACCTTAAAGTCTATCCTCTGATGGACCAGCATCAGAACTTTAAAGTCTATCCTCTGATGGACCAGCATCAGAACTTTAAAGTCTATCCTCTGATGGACCGGCATCAGAACTTTAAAGTCTATCCTCTGATGGACCGGCATCAGAACTTTAAAGTCTATCCTCTGATGGACCGGCATCAGAACTTTAAAGTCTATCCTCTGATGGAGCAGCATCAGAACTTTAAAGTCTATCCTCTGATGGACCGGCAGCCGGTGGAAAGACCTCACAGCTGGACTGATGTGCTCCACTTCTTTGGTCTTAGTGAGGACTCCAGCAGCTGAGTTCTGGATTCCTCGAGATCCATATTTTATTTCACCAATCTGCTCTGAGCTAACAGAGCTATGAGCTAACAGAGCTATAGCACACGTTCATTCATTCATTCTTAAAGTATTGGTGAAATAAAGACAGATAATGCCTTATTTAGAGGCTGCATCCTCTAAGCCCCGTTCACTCCGTAATATGGATCTCCAGTTATCTAAATATCTTCAGAAGGACGCCGACTTTCACCAAACTGTTCTCAGTGAGGAGATGAACGTATTTCATGCCAGAAATAAGGTTTAAAAACACCGGAGTTCCCCCTTTAACCCAGTTTGAGTTTAGAAGCATTTTGTTTTCTTCTCAATGATGCAATGAACGCTCCTGTTAATACAGATGAATTCCCAATAAAGCTGCTCTCCTCCACCTTCTTCTGTTGCTTTTGTGAGGCAGTGGATGAAATATCTCACCATTTGAGAACAGCGCCCCCTGTGGAAAGCTCAGTTCGTGGCTGTGCTCTGCTTCACAGGAGTAAAGAGCTTTGGCTTCCCTGGGAGGAACAAAAAGAAAGATCCACTGAGTTAGAGAAGATCTCATCTATCAGCATCTTTTCTCTTCCAGAGGACGGGTTACCTTCCAGAGGGGCATATATCTAAGGCTGAGGAGAACACAGAACTCTCCCGCTGTGGCTGCCTGACTGACAACCTGAAACACACAGAAAGCAGATAAAACACCTTTTCTGGGATCACTTCCCTTTTCCACTGAGCATCAGAACCCAAAGCTGTCAGTTAATCAGCTTATGGCGGACGAAGGCACCTTTTAAATACAGAACATCCCATTCAGACACACTCACAGTGACCCGGGCCTTTGGTAACCGTTGCTGGAGGTCGCCGCAGAGTGTTTCGAGGTCAGACTGGAGCCGCAGCGCAGGCGGGGAGTTTTCCGGGTGTGTGCTGCCTCTTGAGGGTCCAGCGACAGGAGACTCTGCACTGAGCCGTGACAGCTTTTATAATCTGCAATGCAACACAAGCCATCAGAGGCACACCTGAACCAGAACGAGAGGGAGCGTTTCTACAGGGAGACGACCGACACGAACCCTCAGAGATGTGCAGGGAGGTCAGAGAGGAAGACGTGGAAAGCTGGTACGGAAACAGTGAGGAGGAGGAGGAAGAGGAGGAGGAGGCGGGGCGGTAGGCGGGGCGTTGCTTCTGAGGAGCAGCAGAGGCGGCCTCTCTGGGTTCGGTGGCACCGGATGCGTTCTTTGGACCCGCTGAATGAGAGCTCTTCAGGGAGGAGATGGAGGCTGCTCTCTGAACAGGTCCACACTCCCCGGGAGAGGGAGGAGGCTCCACTGAGGAGAGCTGGATGGAGGCTGATGCTCTGGAGGGACATCGGGACTCTTTGGCAGAGGAGAAGGAGGCAGCTGAGTTTCTGTTGAAAGACTTCTCCACTGCAGAGAGCAAAGAGGAGGTGGAGGAGGACAGGGAGGAGGTCTGCTCAGCCTGAGCGAGCGGAGTGCAGATCCAGGAAGAGGAGGGCGTGAGGTGGGGGGCGGGGGGGCTGTCTGCTGGCTCCCTCTGATCTTTTCCGTTGGAGGAGTTGTGTGGAGCTGAGCAGGAAGCGGCAGGAGGAGACGGCTGCGTGGCGGGGGGCGAGCCGGGCTCCGCCGCCGGGGAGCACGAAGGAGACGTCTGAGACAAGCCGTTCTTCTCAGAGGAGTGAGAGGACAGAGACTCCTGGCTGCCCATTGGAGTGGTGTCGGGGCTGCTGCTGAAGGTGTCGCCTGAGGACAAAGAAGAAACGCCACCTGCATCAGAGAGCTGCCTGAAAGCTTCACTTCTACAACTGAAGGGGACCCATTAATGAGCTTTAAAAGAAAGGAGGCTGGGCTGTCTGGCTCAGCTGTGTTAGCCCGGTTTTTTCATTGGAAGCTCAAGAACAAGCTGGAGAAATCGTTTATTAAAAAAGTATTTATCAGTGGTCACATAGTAAAGTATATTGCAGCTGGACTCGGAGTGCCAGAGCAGGAAACCCGTCAGGCCGAGCCCCGTTATCCGGCAACATGTCATATTTATATTCAGCTTTATCTCACAGAAGTTGGATTCACACAGTCAGAGTATAATTGGCCAGTTTTTAGTGGCCTGATCAGGCCAGCTGCTGTCCTTGTTGTGTTCTTTGGATGTGATAAACTGTTTTAGGTGTGGATCTAATGTACCAGACCTATCTGCTCCAATAGAGATGTTCTGTCTGACCCAGTTGTTTATGTCATTCTAAGGTCTTGGACCCTTTTAAGGTCATCGATTGTGCAGCAGAGTGGAAAAGTAGGAACAGAGGTTATTTAGTAAAATACAGAATATGAATTTATAATGTCTAAGATCAAAGCCCATTATAACAGCTGCATAATAACTTTATTTAGAGTAACACACAGTGATCTACGTTAGGAACAGAGCGGACAGGGAATAAATCAAAGCCTAAGGCTGGTAATAACTTACCATAGAAGGAAAAATGCAGCTGAAGCAAAAACAAAGTGCAGAGACTCATTAGCATGAGACACTGCTGTGCCAGTCAACCAGAGCAGCTCTAAAAAGGCAGCGCTGCGGGATCTTTACCATCATCAGGTCCCTCAGCCTGTCACTGGATCCAGAACCACAAGCCCCTGTTTAAAGATGGCTTTTACTTTGAATTGTTCAGGATCGAACATGAAAACTGTCAAATAAAAACCATTTTCTGTTCAAAGGAGAAGTTTCTGTGTCTGCGACCTTCAGAATCTACGGGGACACTTCCTGTTTTCACTTTCTGGAACGTTTGCTCACCGATAAACAAGGAGTTCACTGAAGTTCCAGTTCCTGTATCACTGCACTGAAATATTCCAGAACAAGTTAAAGTGCTGCTCAGAGGTCCTGATATTCCCTCCTGCTGTCATACATTCACCCTCCTCATGGCTGGAGGCTCTAACTCGTCCCATCTTGCAGACCGACCAGTTTGTTGCTCAGCTTTGTTACATATGAGGCGACAGCTGGTTGAATCTGCATTTCTGGACGGTTGTCTTTGCTTCTAAGCTGGAAGGGAAGAACCGAGGGGATGAAGGCTTATTTTGCTCACGATATGCGTCTGAATGTATAAACAACACCAACTGGACATGCAAACAAGGTTAAAACCTGACTTTACTGAGTCATTGGATCCAAAGAGTAAAGCAAATTCAAAGGAGACCGACTCCATCGGGCAGCATCTTTAAGGTAAATGCAGCCCAACCCCCGACGCTGCGAGTCGGGCTTTTCTGTCTGCCTCACACCAAGGTGTGAAGAGAAGCTGAGAGAACAGCACAGATGTTGGAGGTGCAACTCACACACATCTGCTGATCAAAGCCTGATTATCTGTGAGGCTCCTCACAGAAAGAAAACCAATAATCTCACATCTATCCAACAATCTGTGATCCAAGAAGTTCTGCCGTAAATCTGCATCCTCAGTAAAGGCTTTAAATGTTAACTTGTTGGTTAATTTATGGGATCGTCTGAATCCAGAAACAGCAGATTCTTTTAAACTTAGTTTAGTTTGATAGTCACAGAATCAGTTTGAGGGATTGTGAGAAGATGACCTCCGTCTCCTTCTTTCTAAGCTGCAGTTTTTATTACAGTTTGGAGCACTTTGACTGCTCGGATCTGAAGGAATCAGATGGGAAAGAATTCTTCGGTCAGCTTATGGACCCTACTTTTTCATGCACTATATTTTTGAGTCAGATGAGGTGGCATCTGGTTAGGATGCCCCCTGGGCGCCTCCCTGGGGAGGTGTTCTGGGCCCGTCCCACTGGGAGGAGACCCCGGGGGAGACCCAGGACACGTTGGAGAGACTATGTCTCTCGGCTGGCCTGGGAACGCCTCGGGGTCCCCCCGGAAGAGCTGGAGGAAGTGGCCGGGGACAGGGACGCCTGGGTTTCTCTGCTCAAGCTGCTGACCCCGCGACCCGACCCTCAGATAAGGAGCAGATGATGGATGGATGATGGATATATTTTTGAGAGCTACCACTTTGATGCTTTGAGCTAATCAAAAACAGCAAACTTTATGGAGCGAAACAGAAGCAGCAGGAAGCGTGTTCCAGCTCAGGAACTGTTGATGTGTGACAGAGAGACTCACTGTCGTTGTCTGCCAGGCAGAGAGCAGGAGGGTAAAGACGGGTCTTCCTCTTCCCGGACGACAGACAGATGGCTTTGCTCCTCCGGGGAGTAGAGCGACAGGACGGAGCCTGAGGCAGCGGCACCGACAGGTCCGGAGCCTCACCAAAGATCTGGCAGGAACACAGAGCACGGTCCATAACTCCTTATTTACACGTCAGGGAGTGAGTGGGCGGGTCAGCTCACCTTGTGGTGGTTTTCTATGATAATCTCCACCACGATGTTCTGAAACTTGATGTTCATCATGGCGGCCACCGTCTCTTCCTGTGACCTCATCAGCGTGGGACCAAAGATCATCCCCAGGTTGGACACCGTCATCAGGTTCTGCTGACTGTAAGAGGACACCCTGCAGACACGGGCAGAAACAGCGCTTTAAGAAAGACGACGCTGTGACAACACCATGAACGCACCATGAAAGCAAACGGCACCATGGAAGCAAACGGCACCATGGAAGCAAACTGCACCATGGAAGCAAACTGCACCATGGAAGCAAACGGCACCATGGAAGCAAACGGCACCATGAAAGCAAACGGCACCATGGAAGCAAACGGCACCATGAACGCACCATGGAAGCAAACGGCACCATGAACGCACCATGGAAGCAAACGGCACCATGGAAGCAAACTGCACCATGGAAGCAAACGGCACCATGGAAGCAAACGGCACCATGGAAGCAAACGGCACCATGGAAGCAAACTGCACCATGGAAGCAAACGGCACCATGGAAGCAAACGGCACCATGGAAGCAAACTGCACCATGGAAGCAAACTGCACCATGAAAGCAAACGGCACCATGGAAGCAAACTGCACCATGGAAGCAAACTGCACCATGAAGGCACCATGGAAGCAAACTGCACCATGAAGGCACCATGGAAGCAAACGGCACCATGGAAGCAAACTGCACCATGGAAGCAAACTGCACCATGAAAGCAAACGGCACCATGGAAGCAAACTGCACCATGGAAGCAAACTGCACCATGAAGGCACCATGGAAGCAAACTGCACCATGAAGGCACCATGGAAGCAAACTGCACCATGAAAGCAAACGGCACCATGGAAGCAAACGGCACCATGAAGGCACCATGGAAGCAAACGGCACCATGGAAGCAAACTGCACCATGAAGGCACCATGGAAGCAAACGGCACCATGGAAGCAAACGGCACCATGGAAGCAAACTGCACCATGGAAGCAAACTGCACCATGGAAGCAAACTGCACCATGGAAGCAAACTGCACCATGGAAGCAAACGGCACCATGGAAGCAAACTTCACCATGAACGCACCATGGAAGCAAACTGCACCATGGAAGCAAACTGCACCATGGAAGCAAACGGCACCATGGAAGCAAACTGCACCATGAAGGCACCATGGAAGCAAACGGCACCATGGAAGCAAACGGCACCATGAAAGCAAACTGCACCATGAAGGCACCATGGAAGCAAACGGCACCATGGAAGCAAACTGCACCATGGAAGCAAACTGCACCATGGAAGCAAACTGCACCATGGAAGCAAATGGCACCATGGAAGCAAACGGCACCATGGAAGCAAACGGCACCATGGAAGCAAACGGCACCATGAACGCACCATGGAAGCAAACGGCACCATGAACGCACCATGGAAGCAAACGGCACCATGGAAGCAAACGGCACCATGGAAGCAAATGGCACCATGGAAGCAAACGGCACCATGGAAGCAAACGGCACCATGAACGCACCATGGAAGCAAACTGCACCATGGAAGCAAACTGCACCATGGAAGCAAACTGCACCATGGAAGCAAACTGCACCATGGAAGCAAATGGCACCATGGAAGCAAACGGCACCATGGAAGCAAACGGCACCATGGAAGCAAACGGCACCATGAACGCACCATGGAAGCAAACGGCACCATGAACGCACCATGGAAGCAAACGGCACCATGGAAGCAAACGGCACCATGGAAGCAAACGGCACCATGGAAGCAAATGGCACCATGGAAGCAAACGGCACCATGGAAGCAAATGGCACCATGGAAGCAAACGGCACCATGGAAGCAAATGGCACCATGGAAGCAAACGGCACCATGGAAGCAAATGGCACCATGGAAGCAAACGGCACCATGGAAGCAAACGGCACCATGGAAGCAAACGGCACCATGGAAGCAAACGGCACCATGAACGCACCATGGAAGCAAACGGCACCATGAACGCACCATGGAAGCAAACGGCACCATGGAAGCAAACTGCACCATGAACGCACCATGGAAGCAAACTGCACCATGGAAGCAAACGGCACCATGGAAGCAAACGGCACCATGGAAGCAAACGGCACCATGAAGGCACCATGGAAGCAAACGGCACCATGGAAGCAAACTGCACCATGGAAGCAAACTGCACCATGGAAGCAAACGGCACCATGGAAGCAAACGGCACCATGGAAGCAAACTGCACCATGGAAGCAAACGGCACCATGGAAGCAAACGGCACCATGGAAGCAAACGGCACCATGAAAGCAAACTGCACCATGGAAGCAAACGGCACCATGAACGCACCATGGAAGCAAACGGCACCATGAACGCACCATGGAAGCAAACTGCACCATGGAAGCAAACGGCACCATGGAAGCAAACTGCACCATGGAAGCAAACTGCACCATGAAGGCACCATGGAAGCAAACGGCACCATGGAAGCAAACTGCACCATGGAAGCAAACGGCACCATGGAAGCAAACGGCACCATGGAAGCAAACGGCACCATGGAAGCAAACGGCACCATGGAAGCAAACGGCACCATGGAAGCAAACGGCACCATGGAAGCAAACGGCACCATGGAAGCAAACTGCACCATGGAAGCAAACGGCACCATGGAAGCAAACGGCACCATGGAAGCAAACTGCACCATGGAAGCAAACGGCACCATGGAAGCAAACTGCACCATGGAAGCAAACTGCACCATGGAAGCAAACGGCACCATGGAAGCAAACGGCACCATGGAAGCAAACGGCACCATGGAAGCAAACGGCACCATGAAAGCAAACTGCACCATGGAAGCAAACGGCACCATGAACGCACCATGGAAGCAAACGGCACCATGAACGCACCATGGAAGCAAACTGCACCATGGAAGCAAACTGCACCATGAACGCACCATGGAAGCAAACTGCACCATGGAAGCAAACTGCACCATGGAAGCAAACGGCACCATGGAAGCAAACGGCACCATGGAAGCAAACTGAACCATGGAAGCAAACGGCACCATGAACGCAAACGGCACCTACTTCAGGAGGTGGTTCGTTAAGAGGTCCAACATCACTTTGTTCTTCTCTGGTAGTTTGTGAACCAGGGCATGAATTGCTCTCACTCTGTACTTGTGGTCGTCATATTCTGCGAAACAAGAGGAGAGCACTGAGAGGGAGGTACTGTGAGCTTCTCTCGCACATGCATTGGACAGTTTTACAGTTTTTCTTACAGTTTTTACCCAGATACTGCTGAAATGTGTCTACTTTTACTCTGTTTTGCGCTTTGAAAGCTCTTACTTGCAGCTCTGATGAACTCTTTATGCAGCCTGTAGGTCAGCACTGGCTCTGCCAGACACCTGCATGGGCATCAGATCAGAAGAATTCACACCTCCTCAGTAACTTTATTTGATAAACGCTGCCATGTTGTTGGTTAATGTTACCGGAAATAATCCTTGAGACCGCTGGTTATGGTCTTGTTGTCCCAGGTGTCTGCATCCAGCTGAATGTCAGAGGGAGCGGCAGACGCTGCAGGGAAGTGGATAGTTAATGATTTACATGCAGAAGTTGACTTTTAAACGATTTACATGCAGAAGTTGACTTTTAAACACAGCTGATAGGATAAATGAATCAGCAGCATACCGAAGACGCTGGTCATCAGCCTCTGCACTTTGGAGTTCACTCCTCCTGTTCTGTAGAGTCCCAGGCTGGTGATTCCTGCACATCAGCAATACGTTCACTGAAAACTGATGCACAATATCCTCCTCATTTAAACATGTGAAGGGGCAGAAATACCTCTCGTTTCAATCAGATCAACACACTTCTTGACAAAGTTAAAGCCCGCCTCATTGAGAAATGCTGTAAGACAAAGAAACAACAGTGTTCTGATCACCTGAGACGCTGAAAGACATTTTATGATATCAACACTTCTGACTTGAACTCGATACTTACTCTCCTCTTTTTTACTGAGCAGAGAGGGAAGAGTGTAAATCTGAACAAAGACAGAACAAAATGTTAAGTATGTGCCATTAAAATGTGTTAAAATGACTTTTCTTTAAACGGCATAATGTTTGGTGCCTTTGCTTTCTCACTACCCCGACCTTCAGAGTTCTCCAGTGATACATTATATCAATATAAGAGTGAAAGTGTTCATACAGGCTCTTTTCCATCCATGGCTTCCATCCACAGCCGCCTGTTGGCCTCTGAGAGCGCTTGCAGTGTGATGACGCCATGCCTGCAGGAAGACAGATCATCTCACCTGAGCTCCATCAGGCAGCCACACCTAAATGTATCTAAGCAACAGATAAGTGCATCGATCATCCTCTCGGTTCGAGCTCCCTCTCACCTCTCCACCACCTCGATGTCGAAGCAGAAGCGCTTGTCAATGGAATCGGTCTTCCGTCGGACACACGAGCGCAGCCTGAACATCTCTGGGGTGCCGTTCACCACTCCGTTCTGTTAACAGTACACACATGAGCTATGTATCAGGGTTTGGTAAAGACTCGAACAAATTCTTAGGTTTTTATGTGATAACAAATGAATGGCGCTATAACACTATAATAATACCTGTGCACCCACACCGCTGTAATAACACAGGTGTAATAACAGGTGTAATAACACGCTGTAATAACACCGCTGTAATAACACCGCTGTAATAACACCGCTGTAATAACACCGCTGTAATAACACCGCTGTAACAACACCGCTGTAACAACACCGCTGTAATAACACCGCTGTAATAACACCGCTGTAATAACACCGCTGTAACAACACCGCTGTAATAACACCGCTGTAATAACACCGCTGTAATAATATTGCTGTAATAACAGCTGTGCATCCACACCCCTGTAATAACACAGCTGTAATAACACCGCTGTAATAACACAGCTGTAATAACACAGCTGTAATAACACAGCTGTAATAACACAGCTGTAATAACACAGCTGTAATAACACAGCTGTAATAACACCGCTGTAATAACACCGCTGTAATAACACCTGTCCAGTCACACCGCTGTAATAACACCGCTGTAATAACACCGCTGTAATAACACCGCTGTAATAACACCGCTGTAATAACACCGCTGTAATAACACCTGTCCAGTCACACCGCTGTAATAACACCGCTGTAATAACACCGCTGTAATAACACCGCTGTAATAACACCGCTGTAATAACACAGGTGTAATAACACCGCTGTAATAACACAGGTGTAATAACACCGCTGTAATAACACCGCTGTAATAACACCGCTGTAATAACACCGCTGTAATAACACCGCTGTAATAACACAGGTGCTGATATGCTCTGGAAGCTCACCTGTCGGCTGGCTGGTCTGGTCTCTGTGTTGCCCATGGTGAACATCTTGGAGCTCCTCTCATAAGTACAGTAGTATCTGGTCCACACACTTCCCAGAGGACCTTCAGAATACATGATTTTCATGCAGGTTCACGTGTGTGAGCGTGTTTAAAGTTGGATAGTGTATGTCTGAAGGATCAGAACTAGGTTTTAATGTACAGAATCTCACGTTTCTCTTGTATGTACAGATATCCCTCCATGGTGAAGTTACTGGGAGCTTTGAAGTCCTCTTCGGCAGACCGGATCCTCTTCATCAGACGCTCCACCTCAGCACGGGTGCTTTCAAAGTTGTTGCGAGCCTTGACATCAGACACGTGAGGCAGAGATGACATGAGGACGATGAAAGCCTCTGATAAAGATGCTGGTTACAGGTTCATTACTCTGGCTTCTGTGTCACTGCAGCTCATCTTTTTGGAACAATGCTAATCGAAAATCATGTTCATTTTGAAAAATGTCTACTTTAAACAAAAAAAAAGACGTAAATGTGCTTCATGATCATGCAAAACTAGAGTAACTGGATCAGCTGATGCAGAAAAGAATCTGACTTCACAACAGATCGTGTCGTGTACGTCTGAACTTTCTTTTCAGTTTTCTGTCTTGATGGTTTATAATGAAGAAGCTGAGACAGAACAGGCATATCAGCTGCAGATTAGCTGGTTTTTTCATAGGTTTGAAGTTAATAAACACTTACATTTTGCAAGTTGAACTGAAGCTGCTGCTTGTAGGGTTCAAACTCGCTGGCCAGCTCATAGCCCTCGTGGTAGAATGTGAACAACCCCTGCAGGAAGGCTAATAACTGAGGAGCAGAGCACAGGGAGACGTGTTAGCTGCAGAGCATAATGAGAGGATTGTCAGTCATCTGCTCAATCAATCAGAACAGCCTCTACAGGAAAAGAAAAAACTCTCCCTGTTGTTTGCTTTCTGGCCTTGTTTACTTTACAACAAAGAGTTTCCCTCTCTGTCTCCTCACAGGAAGAGCAGCAACAGCAACAGGAAGCAGCTTTTACTGATATCTGCCATCAAACATTTCTATCAGCAGCCAAACAGTGCGTAATGTGTGCTTTTAAAGGCTGGGCTGCAGCCACAGCTCGTTGTTTACGTCACTTCCAACAGTGAAACACAAAGCTGTGCACGTGACGAACCCCACAGTTGGCAAACGTGAACTCACCGGCTCCACAAACTCAAACTTCTTCCTCTCCTGCACTTCCTGAATCTTGAAGACATACTGCAGGGAAGCATCGTAGAAAACCTGCCTGTCCTTGCTCATCTGGGAGTCAGCCTGCAGGAGAAGCAGCCACAACACACACATGCAGCGGTTAATGCGACGTGACTCAGAGGGAGGAACAGGCTCCGGGACAATCTGACATCACCTCCAGCAGCTGGGATTCCTTCTTCCTGGAAGACAGGCCGAGGTGTTTCTCCAGCACCGAGTAATATCTTTCTGTCTCCTTGTCAAACTGTTTCTTTCCCTCCTGAGGAAGTAGAGAGGACGTCAGTAATAAAGCAGAGAATGTCACACTTAAACTGCGATGGCGTCTCCCTTTTTAACTCTTTAAGGCTCATAACAACCAGCAGAACTACGGTTTACACACAGGTCTGTTCAGATGCTCCTAAAATCTATCAGAAAGCCTTTAAAGGACTTTAATAAAGACACAGATGATGCCTCATATCACGTGTTATTTTCCACACATCTCCAATAAAGAAAGAAAAGAGTTTTTTATGGTGTGGGCTCAACATGCACATGAGTGTTGCTTCTCTTCAGAAGTAACATGCTTTAAATCCCAGCTCTCACTGATGGAAACGGTCCAGTTTAACGGGAGGAAGAACTCAACACAGACCCGGTTCATTGGGGTTTTTACATCAGCGAGTGCTGGAATGCACAACTTTCAGTAAAACCTCTGTTATCTCTTCCTTTGTCGCACAACTTTTCAACCAACCAATAATGTGGCACAATTTATCATCCTGCTAAGCAATAACAATGGAGGAGGAGCAGTTCTGGCCCTGACTCCGATGCATTTGTGCGAGCAGGTCAGCTGGACAGTTATTATCGGCAGAGCAGTCAACACCTCGTGCCTGGTGGAGTGCTTTGTGATAAAGTGCTTCCCAGCACGCTGCCAGCTCAGAAGCACTGACCGGAGTCAGTATGAAACGCTGCCATATTCAGGATATGAACTGCATTAAGTACAGCTGCTGATGGGATGTGTTTATTTAGCAGAAAGTACATCCAAGTACTGGATGAACGGAGGAGAAAAAAAGTCAGGGGTTCACTAAGAGTCCACGCAGTAGCAGAGAAAATATGTTTCCAAAGTGCCACAAATCTGCTGGGAAGTTGCTGGAGGATCAGAGGGATTTTGGACCGAAAAGCTACAACAAAGTGCAGCGAGGTCATTAATAATCTGCATGAATGGATGAAATATTTAGGAAAACTCTTCCAAAGCAGCTGCTTTTCTTCAGCTGCTTCTCTTCAGCTGCTTTTCTTCAGCTGCTTTTCTTCAGCTGCTTCTCTTCAGCTGCTTCTCTTCAGCTGCTTCTCTTCAGCTGCTTTTCTTCAGCTGCTTTTTTTCTTCAGCTGCTTCTCTTCAGCTGCTTCTCTTCAGCTGCTTTTCTTCAGCTGCTTTTTTTCTTCAGCTGCTTCTCTTCAGCTGCTTTTCTTCAGCTGCTTTTTTTCTTCAGCTGCTTTTTTTCTTCAGCTGCTTTTCTTCTTCAGCTGCTTTTTTTCTTCAGCTGCTTTTTTTCTTCAGCTGCTTTTTTTCTTCAGCTGCTTTTTTTCTTCAGCTGCTTTTTTTCTTCAGCTGCTTTTTTTCTTCAGCTGCTTTTCTTCTTCAGCTGCTTTTTTTCTTCAGCTGCTTTTCTTCAGCTGCTTTTCTTCAGCTGCTTTTCTTCAGCTGCTTCTCTTCAGCTGCTTCTCTTCAGCTGCTTCTCTTCAGCTGCTTCTCTTCAGCTGCTTCTCTTCAGCTGCTTTTCTTCAGCTGCTTTTTTTCTTCAGCTGCTTCTCTTCAGCTGCTTCTCTTCAGCTGCTTTTCTTCAGCTGCTTTTCTTCAGCTGCTTTTTTTCTTCAGCTGCTTTTTTTCTTCAGCTGCTTTTTTTCTTCAGCTGCTTTTTTTCTTCAGCTGCTTTTTTTCTTCAGCTGCTTTTTTTCTTCAGCTGCTTTTTTTCTTCAGCTGCTTTTTTTCTTCAGCTGCTTTTCTTCTTCAGCTGCTTTTTTTCTTCAGCTGCTTTTCTTCAGCTGCTTCTCTTCAGCTGCTTTTCTTCAGCTGCTTTTCTTCAGCTGCTTTTCTTCAGCTGCTTTTCTTCAGCTGCTTTTCTTCAGCTGCTTCTCTTCAGCTGCTTCTCTTCAGCTGCTTCTCTTCAGCTGCTTCTCTTCAGCTGCTTTTCTTCAGCTGCTTTTTTTCTTCAGCTGCTTCTCTTCAGCTGCTTCTCTTCAGCTGCTTCTCTTCAGCTGCTTTTCTTCAGCTGCTTTTTTTCTTCAGCTGCTTTTTTTCTTCAGCTGCTTTTTTTCTTCAGCTGCTTTTCTTCTTCAGCTGCTTTTTTTCTTCAGCTGCTTTTCTTCAGCTGCTTCTCTTCAGCTGCTTTTCTTCAGCTGCTTTTCTTCAGCTGCTTCTCTTCAGCTGCTTTTCTTCAGCTGCTTTTTTTCTTCAGCTGCTTTTTTTCTTCAGCTGCTTTTTTTCTTCAGCTGCTTTTTTTCTTCAGCTGCTTTTTTTCTTCAGCTGCTTTTTTTCTTCAGCTGCTTTTTTTCTTCAGCTGCTTTTCTTCTTCAGCTGCTTTTTTTCTTCAGCTGCTTTTCTTCAGCTGCTTCTCTTCAGCTGCTTTTCTTCAGCTGCTTTTCTTCAGCTGCTTTTCTTCAGCTGCTTTTCTTCAGCTGCTTTTCTTCAGCTGCTTTTCTTCAGCTGCTTTTCTTCAGCTGCTTTTCTTCAGCTGCTTTTCTTCAGCTGCTTTTCTTCAGCTGCTTTTCTTCAGCTGCTTTTCTTCAGCTGCTTTTATTCAGCTGCTTTTCTTCAGCTGCTTTTCTTCAGCTGCTTTTCTTCAGCTGCTTTTCTTCAGCTGCTTCTTTTCTTCAGCTGCTTCTTTTCTTCAGCTGCTTTTTTTCTTCAGCTGCTTTTCTTCAGCTGCTTCTTTTCTTCAGCTGCTTCTTTTCTTCAGCTGCTTCTTTTCTTCAGCTGCTTTTCTTCAGCTGCTTTTCTTCAGCTGCTTTTCTTCAGCTGCTTTTCTTCAGCTGCTTCTCTTCAGCTGCTTCTCTTCAGCTGCTTTTCTTCAGCTGCTTTCTCCCTCAGCAGCATCACCTGGGGCTGTGCTGCTCACACCCTCATGTGACATTCTTCATGCTGCGGAGTCACCTCCATCCCTCACAGAAACCAGCTGAGCCCGCGCTCCTTTTTATTTTTAACCCTCCACACCACCTGACATCTTATCTCCAGCCATATTTCAGTGGGGAGAAAGAAATAAACTGCACTATAAAAGCTGAGGCGGCGGCTGAAAGCAGACACCACGCTCCCTTTGTGTTTATCCTCCCTCTGGGTTCAACCATCTCTGTCTGTGACGTCTTCCCTCACAGCGTCCGTTCCCACGACCCTCTGACTGACACTGGACTGCGAGTTTTCTGATCACTAACCACCAGCTCGCCTTGGAGCTGACCAGAGCAGCGCCCAAGGTGTTGGATGACCCTCCTTTAAAGTTCCCCTTTACAGCGAACAACAGGTACCTTCACAGCTCCGATCTGTTGCTTTCGAAACCTCTCGAGCGGCGAGATCAAAACGTCATCAGCATTCTGGATCTGGGAGAGGACAAGGGAAGCACAACAGTAAATATAAGCAGCCTAAATGCCTGTTTTAAGCAGCAGCTCCTTCTAACGTAGATGCTTTAATATCTGCTGATGTTCTCTTAAACATTTACATTAAAACTGGCTTAAATCAGCCGATAAACGACACAGAGAACATGGTCCTCCACCAAGGTCCGTGAATGTCAGACGGACAGATTCTGTGCAATCTTGCTGCTGAACAGACAGACAAACACAAACCTTGGCTCGGCCTCGGCAGAGGAGTCATGTTACAGCCGGGTAAGAATATTGCTGCTTTACAGTAAACATGAGAAGTAAAACAGGCCATGAAGTGCTTATCAGAGCCCTGGTGTTTATATGAGTCTCAGACCTCTTTACTGAGCCTTTCATGCTGATATAAGCAGCAGACTCTGAATCACATCCTCACTTTCACTTCGGTTTGGTGCCTCATCGCCTAAAGAAAGCTTTGCTTCTTTGTTTTTCAGCACGTCACAATAAGCAGGATGAAACTGGAAACTAGACTGAGCTCAATAACAGTCCTTCAGGTTGGACAGGCAGGTATTTCAGACTTAATAGTGATGGTATTATTAGAAGTTCAGCTCCATCAGCAGGGGTGGAGCTGAGTGGAAAAGCACACAATGAAAACACACACAAGCAGAAAGAGAGGGGGGGGGCAGCAGACCAACACACAGAACCCTTTTATAGACTTTCCCAGGCAGTCGGGGCCGTGCTCAGTCTCTCGGGGGAATTGTCAGAATAGGTTCCACATGGTTCCTCTGCAACCAGACCGTGCACACAGCCACAAAGGCAAACACACACTCGTACAAGGGACCATACATACGGTAGCACGCTGTGCACATTCCCTGCAAACGCACACAGCTCTGCCTCAGCACAGAGAGCCACACAAAAGCCTCCAGCTGATGGAAGGTCTCTGACTTGAGGAGATTTCCCAGTTCGCTGTGGAGCTCACAATGCTGCTGACACACAGTTTGCACCAAACGTATGACAAGGTGACACCTGCACAGTCATCTGTCCGCATTACAAGTGAAATAACTGAGGAATGTGGGCAAAAATCACACTTTACGTTGATGGTTAGGAAGCATTTGTGGCCACCGCGGTGAACACAAACTCAATGGTCATTGAACTGTGAGTTCTTGGCCTGTTTTCACACAAAGCAGCAGGTCTTTGCAGCCAAAAAGCCCCCCATGAGCGAACCAAAGCAGTAAATATGTAAACTCAGGAGAAGGTTCTGTGCAGCTGAGGAAAAGTTTGAATTCTCTGTGTTTCCAGAGATGTTAAAATATTGATTATGTGCGCTTGTTATCATCCCCAAGAGAAGAAAAGGTAGAACCTTCATGTTCACGGTGTGATTCTGAGTGAAACGGGTCAGCAGAGTGATTCAGAGGAAGGAAAATCCATCTCTACACACTTTCACATCTAAGTTGTTTGGTCCAAACGTTCGCTTTGATCAGAGCCTGAATTATTGGTGTGAAACGCCTCCTCAGGCCCCACAACTCTGTGGTCTCTGTTCACAGCAAAGTCATTGGAAATGCCTTCCAAACAGAGATGGAGCGAGAACACCAAAAGAAAGGAAACTTTTTAATTGGTCATAAAGTTCACACCCACTTAGTCCTTCAAAGGACAAAAAGCTCACGTGTTTAACACATAAAAACATTAGTTTGCACAGTTTTGGACCCGTTCTTACCAGCCGTTTTCGCTCCTCTTCCATGGTACTTAGAAGCTGGGAGAACTCCTTTAAGGACTGAGCTGCAGAAGAAATGGGACACGTAAAACGGGTCAAATCTGGTGGCGTTTGACAGCTTACTCAGACGCTCTGGGACATGTTTAGTCTCACCTATATTGATCTCATCGTCGGTCTCTGCATCTCCAATGCACTCCAGCTGGAACTCCTGCAGAGACTGAGAGAAGCGCTGCACTGCAAGAGAAAGACCTGAGGAAAACACGCCGAGTCACACAAAGAAGGTCCAACACCACGTTTCCCACCTTTTAAACTATTAATTCCTTTTCCTGCAACACTCTGGCTGTTAATCCCATGCCTGATGCAACTGGACCGCCACACCCTGCAAAGCGTGCTAGTGTCTAAACGCTCTCTGAGGTGCGGGAACAGGCCCGGCAGTCACTGAAAAGCACCAGTTCGATCACAACACTGTAGTTTGGGGCAGTAAAGACCATGAAAATGTCATTAAGAAGCAGATTATTCCAGATTACTTCCCGGGGAGCAGCAGAAAAGTTGTAAACGAGTGTTTTACTGCTTCCAGGCAGTAAAAACCTGTCAAAAATATCTACTGCACTCAGCCGCAGTGACATCATACCGGGGCGGGTCTCTAAACATAGGCACAGCAGCAGGTATCCACACTGATGGCCTCCACCAGCAGGTCGGCTTCCTTTGAAACCTGTGCTCCTGGCATGGCTGCGACTGTCTCCCTCTCTTCCTGAGGTTCGTCTTCCTGGTCTTGACTGGAATCAAAGCCCACCTTTTAACTTTTAATCATATCTTTCATGCAGGGTGCGCAGATCAGCCACAGCATTAAACTCCCTGAGTGAGTAATGCCGCTCCTCTTGCTACAAAGGAATGTGCTGCTGGTAAATCCTGATCCGATGACACTTGCCACTCTTTCTCTTTTCCTAATCTCCTTAAAGAACTGGCACATTTTCCCTCGCTTTCACACAAAATGCATCAGTGACAGTCAGTGTTCCAGCCAAAGGCTGAGCCTTTGAGACTCGACATATCTGAGCAGGAGGATGGATAAACTGCACCTACTGCCATTAAAACCAGATGAGAATCATTCCAAACTATGCTGATGCAACGTCAGTGAGTTTGGTTTCACTCCCAAACGGATAATACGGGTTGCTTTCATGACGATTTAGTCTGGAAACACGGGAGATGGCATGAAATGTGCTGCTGATGACAGCTGTAGCTCCATGACTCCTCAGTATCTGTGATGAAACGGCAGCTTGTTGATGACCTCTCATCATCACCATCACTTTTATTCCAGTTATATAGAGTTTTATATAGAGTTTTAACTCTAAATGGACTAAAAACAAAGAGATAAGAAGCAAAACTGGTTTATTCCTGTTCCATCAGCATAAAAAAGGCTCATCTTATGTGAAAAATCATGGAGGGATGAAAGTTAGCAGCTGGTGTGAAGCGTCTCGCTGCTTTTTTACATCGATCTGACATGATTAAAGGTTTTAAATGAGTTGGAAACGCAGTGGTTTCAATAAAAACTAATTCACGTTAGTAAATCAAAGGAAGACACTGATTTGATCAGATTTGATCAGAGAAACCAGCATGAAAATGTGTCTGTTGTCACTGATAAACTATGACTTGATTCTGGACAACATTTTGATAAAAAACATGGTTGATAACAGTAAATGTTGGCTGCAGCCCGACAATTTGACTGAAATTATCTCAAACCAGCTGCCACACAAAGGCCTGGAGCTCACCAGAGGGCCTTTGGCGTTTTGGGGGTCCCAGGACAGCAGTTAGCTGTGCTATTTGCTGCTACCGGTTATCCAGCCGCTCTCTGTTAACCATTACAGGACTGAAGATGGATAACTGCACCACAAGACCTCAGACAGCACGGGAGGAAGCATCCAGATCCTTCATTTAGGTCCAAGAATCAATAAAACAGCGTAATAACACTTTGTTAGTGCTGGATTTAAAAGGATCGTGCAGAAATGTCCATTTTAGAAGCTCACATACGATCATAAAGGATCACCTGAGAATACATCCGGGCAGCTTAAGCAACAAGGATGCTGCGAAACACATTTACTCTGCATGCCAACTGGAAACAGCAAGATGTCTGATAACTGAGGCTCTAAAATGTGGGAAGAGTAGCACAAAGCCAACACTTTTAGTGGAGTTCGAGCAGAAAGTGACACAACATGGAGCATTACTGAGCTAAATGCACGGAGTTACACCCCAGCACTCATCTCTGGTGAGCTCTGGTGACCGAGCAGTCACCAGAAAACCTTGTGCAGAGGGATCCTTCAAAGGGAATCCATTCACTCAGCCTTTAAGATAAGACCAAACAGTGCAGCCCCAATAAAACCCATCAGGAGCAGCACAGTACACACATATGACACTGTAACTACCTCCATTACCGTGCATTCATTACAACCAAGCAGTCTGGCTCTGATCAGGGAACAGAAAGCTTTTGTGGCTCAGACTGAACTCCTGGCCTTGGCTTCCCTTTATCACCAGGAGGTAGACGCACACCTTTAGCCCGAAAACGCGCAGTCGGTGCTACTTACTTTTGAGGGCAGATATGAGCATGTTTCCATCTTTGATGAGGTCTTTTATAAACCTGTTGGTGCGCTCCAGCTCTATCTCGTGGCTCTGCAGCCGCTCTCTGAACTCCGGACTGTCCAGGAAAGAATCGCTGAACTCCAGCGTCGGAAGACCCATCGATAGCTTCACCCACGCAGCGAATTAACAGCGAAATACGGGAAGATGCCTTATCTGTGCCCTGGATTGGAAGCTTCCATACACCGTGGTGACTCAGTTGGCTCGTGGAAGCGTGGTCTGAAGTTTCCAAGTCCCTTTTTTCATGCCTTTCTCGCTTTCCCCCCCTCACAGAACTTCCGGACACTAATACATTGCAGTCTCTGACAGAGAGGGTTTGGCTACCATTCAACACGAGCTTCGCGCTGCTTCTTTTACTTAAAAAAATGAATAAATCCAACACATTTAGCCGGAACGTCCCTTTGACCCCTCGGAGACGTTCAGCTGAACCAGAAAAACACCCAGAGTCGCAGAAGGAGACAGCAGAGCTTCAGTTTGGACGCATAAAAACTGTCGGCGAAGCTAACCGCGAAGCCAACTTTGTCAACCGAAGGCTCCAACTGAAGGCTTGTTACTATGGGAACGGGAGACTCCTGCTGGCGCGTGCTGAAATTAGTAATCAGTTTGCTTTCTTACTATATATATATAGATACATATCTATATATAAATACTTATAGATAAATGAGTAATCAGTTTGCTTTCTTACTATATATAGATACATATCTATATATAAATACTTATAGATAAATGAGTAATCAGTTTGCTTTCTTACTATATATATATATATAGATACATATCTATATATAAATACATATAGATAAATGAGTAATCAGTTTGCTTTCTTACTATATATATAGATACATATCTATATATAAATACATATAGATAAATGAGTAATCAGTTTGCTTTCTTACTATATATATATAGATACATATCTATATATAAATACATATAGATAACTCAGTAATCAGTTTGCTTTCTTACTATATATAGATACATATCTATATATAAATACATATAGATAAATGAGTAATCAGTTTGCTTTCTTACTATATATATAGATACATATCTATATATAAATACTTATAGATAACTCAGTAATCAGTTTGCTTTCTTACTATATATATCGATACATATCTATATATAAATATATATATAGATAAATGAGTAATCAGTTTGCTTTCTTACTATATATATATATATAGATACATATCTATATATAAATACATATAGATAAATGAGTAATCAGTTTGCTTTCTTACTATATATATATAGATACATATCTATATATAAATACATATAGATAAATGAGTAATCAGTTTGCTTTCTTACTATATATATATAGATACATATCTATATATAAATACATATAGATAACTCAGTAATCAGTTTGCTTTCTTACTATATATAGATACATATCTATATATAAATACATATAGATAAATGAGTAATCAGTTTGCTTTCTTACTATATATATAGATACATATCTATATATAAATACTTATAGATAACTCAGTAATCAGTTTGCTTTCTTACTATATATATCGATACATATCTATATATAAATATATATATAGATAAATGAGTAATCAGTTTGCTTTCTTACTATATACAGAGAGAACTATATATATATACACACACATACATACATATCTATAAACAGATGTATATGTATATATATATCCACATCTACTATATATATGTATATATAAATAATGTACATTTAATGAACGTATATCCGACGGAAAGTTTCCGGTGTTTTTTTCAGTAAAATAAAGATTTATCTGAAATGTCCGGAGTCATTTTTTACATTTGAATCTGCTTCCTCCACCAGGCTCGTTGGGCCATAATTAAAAAAGAAAACTGAACACATGAGTTTTGGAAAATTAACGGTTTCATGAGGAGAACAAAATTAATAAATCAATAAATGAAACAATATAAAATAAGATTTTTTGTCTTATTCACCTCACAGATGCAGCCGGTGAAGCCAATAAGGACAGTAAAGCTCAGGAAACACTCTTTCTCTCCCTCTGTTCAGGTAGTTTCTTTCTTGAAATGCACTTCTCTGCTCAACCTGCAGTCCTGAATGCTCTGGGAAAGGTTTTCACTCGGTATTTCTCTGTTTTATCTCCTGCACAGGTTCCCAGCTCCTATGGCTGAAAAGCATCCCACAGCATGATGGTACCACCACCGTGTTTGACTGTAGGGAAAGTACTGGAAAGGTGATGCCTGGTTCTTTGTTTTATCCAATCAGAGGATATGACTTCTTCTTGTTCTGATAGTTATTCACCTTTTGACAGAGTTCCCAGCTGGCTGCCGTGTGTCTTTTTAAGAGGAGATTCTCAGTCTGGTCACCCAGACCATTAAGACCTGGTTGAAGGAGGGTTGAACTGATTGTTTTCCTTCTGTAAAATGTTCCCATCACCAAAAAGCTACTCTGGATCAGTTGCATTGAGACTGTTTCCATTCAGGCTACCATCTGACCCTGAAAGCCTTTCATTCCTGAATATCTTATTGTGCTGGCAGGGCTACAGTTAAGTCTGTTTGGGGTTCCAAACCTCTTCCACTTTAAAAGAAATGGAAGCCACCATGCTTTTGGATGCTTTAAATGCAGCACATGTCCTTATATTGGTGACCATCAGATGTGGGTCACATATGTTCTGTTGTTAGCCTTCCTTGATTATGTCTCGTTAATTCATTTTGGACACAGATGAACACACCAGATCTCAGCTGTGAGCAGGGAAACAGAGTCTCTGAATACTGGCTGCATGGGGATGCGGTTTTGTTAGATTTTATTCTTTATAAATGAACAAAACACTTCAAAAACATGTTTTTGGCAGATAGTCCATGGTAAGAGGAGTTTGAAACGTACCGAAAGCTGTCATTTAATGTCATGTTCACTAAAAATCAGCTGATGTGGAAGTCCTGAGCTGAAGTTTCACTTCTAAAAGTCACTTTAAATCTCAGCTGAAGTGAAAGTTCTCTGAGGAACACGAGTCAGTTCCAGTCAAGGAAAAATGTAGACACCTCTTGAATTATCATGAAGTGAGCTTTTCATTTAGATACTGGGGGAAATATATAGCTAAAAAAAAGATTGATTATGTCAAAGATAAGGTGGAAAATGCCCTGTAGCTCATACAGTTACGAGAACAAGTTGGTGACTTTGAATTTTATGGTTTTACACATCAGGAAATTGTAAAAAAAATATATATAAATAAATAAATAAACACATTTGGTTCTTACCGGGCTTTAAATCATGCAAATACAATCTCTAATATACAACAAATCCCAACATGTTACACCTTGTCATGATTGTCAAAAAGCCCAGAGCTACATCTCAGACTCTACAGGCCTCAGTTAGCATGTTAAAGGTCAAAGGTCACCCCAAGGTGAAGAAGCCCAGAGCTACATCTCAGACTCTACAGGCCTCAGTTAGCATGCTAAAGGTTAAAGGTCATGACAGCACAGTTAGAAAAAGACTGAACAAGGATGGCTTGTTTGGAAGGGCTGCAGGAGAAAGCCTCTTCTCTCTAAAAAGAACATGGCAGCACAGCTTAGGTTTGCAAAGCTGCATCTGAACAAAGCTCAAGACTTCTGGAACAAAGTCCTTTGGACAGACCAGAGCAAAGTGGAGATGTTTGGTCCTAATGCACAGCAGCACGTTTGGAGGAAACCAAACACAGCATATCAGCACAAACACCTCATACCAGCTGTCAAGCACGGTGGTGGAGGGCTGATGATCTGGGCTGGTTCTGCAGCCACAGGACCTGGGCACCTTGCAGTCATTGAGTCCACCATGAACTCCTCTGGATACCAAAGTATTCTAGAGTCAGATGTGAGGCCATCTGTCCCACAGCTAAAGCTGGGCTGAAACTGGCTCATCAACAGGACAAAGATCCCAAACACAGCAGCAGATCTACAGCAGAATGTGGGAAAAAGAACAGAATCAAGGTGCTGCAATGGTCCAGTCAGAGTCCAGACCTCAGCCTGACTGAGATGCTGTGGTGGGACCTTAAGAGAGCTGTGCATGAAAAGATGCTAACAATAAGGTACAGAAAACACTTCAAGTTATTGCTGATAAAGGTGTTTCTACAGACTTTTAAATCAGTGGCTGTTGTAATGACTCGGTTTAACATATCAACGTGAAATCATAATGTTTTTTAAATGTTTTCCTGTAACTTATAACCTTAGAACTGAAAGGTGATGAGCTTCATTTTCAATGTCATTTCTGTCACTATTATTGATAGAAATTACTGCAAATTTAAAAGAACATTCTCACTATTGAACCCACTGAAATGCATTACAGAAACCGACTTGTGTGTTTTTGCCAAGTATTCGGTGCTCTGCTGAAAAGCTACATGCTAAAACAGGCCCTCTAATGTGCTGGAAATATCGCTGGGATTTCTGCCAGAAACTCAGAGCATTGCTGAGCGCCAGCCGAACGCTCCGGGGCAACCACTCAGTCTCTGTCAGCTTTTCCTCTCTGGGTGTGTGCTCAGATTCACTTTTCATCATTACTTGCTACTGTGCAAGTGTAAGACATGTTTGTTCCTTTAGTGCAAGGCTCATCCCAACACTTTTAACTTGTGTAGATGTGTTATTCTTTCCTTTTGGCCCTTAAAGAATCAAAGCTTCCTGGAAAAGATCATCCAGGCCTCAGTTGTTCTTTTTCCTCCTTCAAACCAAGCAGCCACTGCAGAGTCTCAGCTTTCTCTTGCTGGTCCTGCTGCTTCATTGTTCAAGTTGGTTACCACTCTATCTGCCACTCACTGGAGAAGAATGGGACACCATGACTACAGCAATAAACAGGCTTTAAGTAGCTCCGTGTGTAACCTTACACTCAGGGCAGAAAAATGCAGACAGTATAGAGGAACCCTGCAGACATCTTATGAGTTCTACACCTAAGGTAAGCAGCACAGTAAAAACTGTGCTTGGAGCTGTTTTCTCACCACGCTGTACACCAGCTGGGATTCCAGATACAAGAAAGGAGGATATTTTTCAGGCTTCGGGCAGCTTTTACTACATCTAAGTACATATCATAACTGAAGGGATGTCTGTGGTTTGTGTCTGATTAGATAAAAGTGATTTAGAGCCTCTGGGGATCCAGGAGCCATCAGACAGGATGTTCTTTGAAAATGCCCACCTGCAGCAACCCCGCCGCTACCATGACTTCTTTCTGCGAAGTCGGCCCTACCGGGGGGAGCCGCCAACAGTGGCAGGTAAAACTTCGCCTCTCCTTTAGACCCGGCAACAGGCGAGGCTGTTCCTGTGCTGAGATCAGTCTTTCTTAGCTTTAAGAAGCGAGGTTGTGAGTGCAGAACATTCAGTGGTTCAGGAATAGGACTAATTGCCTTTAAAGTGTGTGTTATGTATTTGAATTATGACTAATTTATAAATGCATCATGGGTCATTGTCTGTCTGAGGTTGTATTTCCTGAATTCTACGATCCGGGAAGGTTGTTCCGATGTGTAAAACCTTGGAATTGAAAGAGGGCGAACTTAATTAATTAATGTTATTATAATCAGGCACTTTAAAAAGACACCTCCCTCTTACTTCCTTAGGATTTCTCCTCTACCCGGACACACCTGCAAGGATGGAGACCACATCCCAAGAGGCTTTCAGCTTCAGACCTGCCCCACAACAAGGCAAAGGTTTCCTTTTTCTGTTAAATTAATCTCATCTGTTCCAAGATAAACTCAGAGTTCTGTTTGTGTGGTAATATGAGCGCCTCACTGCTAAATACACACACATGGGTGAGCAAGCTGTGTTTGGGGATATGTTCTGGGATGAGGTGAGTAAAGTTATGAAAGACCTTTCTTTAATTAAACCTTTAGCCTGTTTAACATGTCTAATATTCATGAGATATTTGAGTAACAGTCATAAGTGAGTTTGAGTTTAAAGTGCAGAGTCTCAGCATTAATTCAGGGGTTTTTAATGTTTTAGGAATTAAAGCCACTTTTTTAAAGCTTCAGTTTAAATGGAAAAATGAACAGAAACACAAACAGGAAAATAAGTCCCAGACCAAACATCTGGTTTCCATCTTTGTGATGCATTAAAGTCAGGCCTTTACTGCACTTCAGTTATTTGTTCTACGTTTAGTTTCTTCTGTAGTTTATAAAACAGCTAAGACAAATATTTAAGGAGATTATTAAATGATACAGAGAGAGGATGATTCTCTTAATGCCAACTAATAAATAAAATTACATAGAATAACATACAGGTACCAATTAATATGGGAAAACTGCATTAGGGACAAACTTTTGACAAAGAAAGTAAATGAAGGCGGCTAAAAAGGTTCAAAAGGTGGAAAAGCTTAAAAATCTGTTTAAACTTGTTTTGTTTTTTATTTCATCTCAAAGATTCATCATTTTATGGTGTATTTAATTACTTTTACATTGAATGAAAGCCTTAAAGAGGCTGTGATTACCTTTCAGGAGCCCGTCCCCCCTGGAGCTCGCAGCTCCATCCTTATCCTCCATCCTCAAGACAAACAGGAAAAGGAAACAGCAGCAGGGACAGACAAGCAGAAGAGGATGAGCCCGACCACACAAAGTCACCAGTCCTGAACAATGAACGAGGCACAAGAGAAATGAGGTCTCAGTATCAGAAGGACTTCCCTCCTCCGTCCTCCCGCCACATGAGGAGGACACCTGCCCTCCCACAGCCCGACAACATCGGCATCAACCCTGCTTTCAGGTGAGAAGGGAATGATCAACAGTGTCCTGCAGCTTAAGGCAGAGACAGTTCATCTGAGTGTGTTCTGATTCACAGGTTCGAGTTCAACACAGTCCAGAGAGATGCGTTCCCGGGCTGGAACCTCAGGAACCCGAGGGGGGCTTCCTCCGGACAACCAAACATCACCTCTGCTCGTACATAAGAAATAAGCTGGTCCAGCATAAAGCTTTTAACCAGAAAGTCACACCCTCAGCTTAAAATCTGTGGCACGATCATCTGTAACAAATAAATGTTTAAAAAGTCACATTTACCAACCACATCAGAGCATTTGTTTGTGCTGATGTTGTCCCTTTCATGTCAATAAGATGGAATCCTGTCATACTGAAATCAATCTCAGCTTTTTGTGCACATTGCATAACGAGGGCAGCTTTGGGTGGTGCATCAGATGGCTTTCCCCTCAGATCAGAGCGACTTTAGGTGAAACAAAGGGCAGAGCAGGACTCTTCTTCTCCCACTGCTGCATCAGTTCCTTCCAGCAACAAGCTGAAGGTCAGTCTGATGAGTTAATGGGTCACACTCACATGAATTCCATGATCACAATCATGCAAACACTGAAATAAAACCCCAGATAATCCTAAAAGGAGGGTCTGTATGTGTCACTCTGCTGCCGTTTTCTGCTCTCTGTTAAAGCTTTTGAGGTTAACCGAGTTCAGATCCAGTCTAAACACCAAATTCTTACGATACAAAAAGCTGACACGACACCATAGTTTCCCACCCAAACTTTGCCTAATTCTTGCAGAAATGTGCAATTATAGAAGCCAACCAAACCTCAAACTGAAAGTTTTATTTCCAACAAGAAGTTCTGCCGTCAGTTATGTCAACATGTACCCTCAGAGGTTTGTAATTATAAATGACAAGTGGTAATATTACGAGGGTGTTCCTGTGGGCCCATTTCATCCAAAGAGAGGCGGGCGAACACAGAATGTCAGGGACTGCAGAGATTTACTAAACTTAAACACGAGACTTCCGTTAAACAGGAAGTCTGCACCGTGAAGACAGTTTAAATATCAAAAACTTTTCATTAAAAGCAGTTTTTACACAATGTTTCTCTGGTTGGTGGAGAGAGAAAAAGGAACTTTTCAGTCCAGTCTGAAGTCCAGTCCATGTGTCACATGTGTTGAGCCTAAACCAGCGTGGTGACCGGTCACATTCAGTCTGATTTGCACTGAAACACCTGCAGCTGGCACATGAAGGATGGCTGTCACCGTCTTCCTCTCAGCGCCACTTTGCTTCCTCTCCAGCCGCCTCATCTTCTGTCCCGGTACCTGCGGTCATCCCTCTCTCTGTCCCGGTAATCTCTCCTCTCCCGGCTGCCCCAATCCGCCTCTCTGTTTCGGTGCCGGTCCTCCCTACCTCTGCCCCCCCCTCTGTCCCAGCTTCTGCCCGCGTCACCTCCCCATTCCTGCGTCGGTCCGGCCCCGAGATTGATGGGCTTCCGGAAGGGCCGGTCCCTGCCGCCGAAGCGCAGCTGGCCGGACTCCTTCTTCCCCCCGAGCCCGCCGCCCAGGCGCCGCGGCACCCATCCCTTCAGGGTTCTCTCTTGTTCAAAATCCACGAACACTTCGTGCTGGTCCACCACCAGCTTGTTCGCGTCCCGCCGGGCACGCGTCACGGACCGCTCCTCCTTGTACTCAATGAACGCGTAACCTTTGGAGAAACCGGTGATGATATCCCGGACCAGCCGAAGCCGCTGGATGTCTCCGTACTTGGAGAAGACTTTATGCAGCTTCTCCTCGGTTGTCTGGGGGTTCAAACGCGCCACAAACAGCGTGAGCAGTGGGTCTCCAACGACGCCTTTGTTGGGCTTGTAACGGGCACACATGGCCCTCCATACCGCCCGGTCATGGGGCTCCACGTCCGTGCCGTCGATGCTGCCAGCTTTCAGCGGGTTGTAAGCCTTCGCTATCGGACACCAGTCCGCCATTTTAACCGTTTCAGAACTGAGCGGGTTTCAGCAGCAGATTTACAACTATTTCTCCAAATAGGTCAACAGTTGAATAAAAACTAAACGAAACATTTGTACCGAGGATCGTTTGTTCCTTCAGACGGTAAACAAACCAGCAGTGCACCAATAAAGACGTTCCGTGTGGAAACTAGCGCCACGATCTCAAATGGTTCCTACCGGGCCAGTTTGTTCAAAATATATAGTTTTAAGATTATATTTTCAGATTCATCCATGTGCAAAGGGGTTTCTGAATTTAATTCTTTCTTTGGGATATTCCAAGATAGAATAATGTAGTTTTCCCTAACTCTTAAAAATATAAAAATACTTTATTCATCCCCCAGTGGGCGAAATTCAAATTAACTCAAACAATTATATTTACAATTATTTTATACTGAAGCAGTTACCAAGTAGTTGTATTTTAATGCTTGATATATATTCCTAACTCTTAACGCTTGATATGGATTAAAATACAACTATTTGGTAGAGTGTAGTTCATAACTAGTTAATTCAAAGAAGGGGGCAGAGATTAGATTACTATATGCATACAAAATATAAGCAGAAAGGTAACTCCCAGTTACCTGCCAGCTTTTTCTTTGCATTAAAACAGGGGATGTCAAACTCCAGTCCTCGAGGGCCGCTGTCCTACAGGTTTTAGATGTTTCCCTGCTCCAACACCTGATTCAGATTAAATGGAGCTCTTTGAAAGATTGTTAAGTTCTGCACAAACCTGCTAATGATGCATTGATCTGATTCAGCTGCGTTGAAGCAGGGAAACATCTAAAACCTGCAGGACAGCGGCCCTCCAGGACCGGAGTTTGACGTCCCTGATCCACACATAGTGGTCTGTAAACTGCTTCAAAAATAAAACATTTACTTCCACATGACAACAACGATATTGTTTCACGTAATAAAATGTCGAGTTTAAATGTGTGTGGATGCAAACTAATGAAATTTACCCAAGGATCCATGTATCTGAAAGGATTTCATGACAGGACTGTGGGTTTGTTCAGCCTCAGTCTTTAATCTCTCCTCGTCAGGTTTTTAAATATGTTTGATATGTGACAGAAGTGCTGGAAAACGCAGCTAAAGCACCACAGAAGAAGAGCTGGAGCCGGGATGGACACTGGATTAAAGGACAGTGTGGAGAAGTGATGTGGTGCAAGATGTTATAACTGAGTCTCATTCAGCAATCAGACCAGCAGTAAAGAAGCCATTCAGACCAGTGACCCAGCATCTTACTCTGGTCCCAGAACAGCAGCACAAAAACACTGGATGCCTCCATTATAGGACGTATGTGTCAACCCTCATCTTGTCAATTTCCAGACTTCTCTCAGAGGATAAAACACTCGGCACAAAACTTTAGAAAAAAATATTTAATAAAATTGGGAAATAACAAAAACCTTAAAATCCTGTGGCTCTGCTGCTGTTTGGTCTATTTTACAGTTAATTAGATCATTAAGTATTTTACAGTTGTTTCAACAGCAGGAGCAGCTCGCTCCGGATCCGGCTCTGGTGCCTTTACATGTCCTCCACGCTCCACTTATAAGCCGCCTCCTGGACGGCTTTCTTATCAGCGATCCGTGTGTAGCGTTTCTGCTCAAATCCATTCGACCTGTGGGACAAACCGAAAACACTTCTATTAAATCAGCATCCAGTGGGTCTTCTGTCTGCGAATGATCCAAAGCGCTACCTGTCCACTCCATCCCAGCGATAACCTGGCTGAAGGTTGAACCGGTTCGGAGGTGGTGCAGGGCCTTGATAGCGGGGTTTCTCTGCAAAAAGAGAGAAAGATGCTTGAAAATATATTCTTTGGGCTGCAATTATTTGTAATTCATGTGCAAAGAATGAAACTTGTGATGCTGTCAGGCTCTCCCGACCTGTCCCAATCCCTCTTTTTACTGCTTTTGTCTCCATTTAAATAAGTTTAACTACAATAAAACATGCAGAAGAATGTTAAAAACCTTGATTTTTCGTATTGCGGCCCTTTTTCCGTCTCAGCATCGCAGCCATAGGATCCCCATCTCTTTCCTGCTCTCTCAACATGCGATCAAGATCCTCGTCGTCATGGTGACGAGCCAGCGGCTTCTGGGCTTCATGTATCGCATCCTCCAGTTTCTGCTGCTGCATCTGGGTCTGAGCCAACCTAAACAGCACATTTTGACCCAAATAAATGACACATTTCACCTCTTACGTGCACAAAATGTCTCCGTGTAGCCTTGGAAATTTACCCTTTTCCCCACTGGGCGTATTTCTCATCCTTTGCAGCTTTTTCTCCTGCTTTCTTCTTCTGCTCCTCTCTCTCCGAGTCCAAATCCCTCCTTTTACCGCTCTTGTCTCGGAACACCGTCTGGGCATTGCGGGATTCAACTAGACGGAGAGCAGATAAACGAGTTAAAAACAGTTTTGACTTTATCATTTAACTTCAAAGGTGCAGGTCAACAGGACAGAACAAATCTATTTTCATACAAAACTGAGCCAACCTTCCAGTGGTTGATTGTATTTTTCTCGGCGTCGGTTTTCCTCTTGCTCTTTCCTTAAAACATCGACAGACACCAGTCCTGCTTTTCCACCAGAGAGCATCCTCTGATCCTGAAAGACAAACAGGAAACGCTTCAGAAATGCCGACAGATCAGGTTTAAAGTGAATCTATGAAATTCTACGGCGTTTTTTCACCTGCGAGTGGCCGGGTCTACGAGGCGGTGACAGGTCTCCATCCGAGTCCTTACCGGCCCCCAGCCGCCTCCTGGGTGGAGACTGGTCAGAGTCGGAGCCCCTTTTTGTCCTGGAGCGCCTCCTCGGGGGAGATTGGTCCGAGTCTGAAGCTTCTCGTTTCAGTGGCTTTTTCCGTGGGGGTGACTGATCAGAATCTGAATCGTGCCTTTTCTGGGCTTTCTGACGAAGATCAGGCGAACGCTTTCTGCTTGGCAGTGATGGACTCGTCTGTCTTCTGGTGGGAGACGAATCTAAAGGAGAAATAGATGAAAACCTCAATCCCAACACACACAGTAGCATTGCTCAGCCTAAGACTTCCAGCAGACGTTCCCATCAAGGGAAAAAGTACAAAAAACAAACAAATAAACACGTTTTTCAGTCGGACTTTTGTTATTAAGGCATTTTTACACACTTCCATGAGTAAAAAAGGTGGAGAATGGAGGCATATTTCTACTTTCTGCTGCGATTCAGCAAGACGATAGAAACCAGATTCTATAAAAACACTTACCTTTACTTTGCACCTTCCTTGGCTTCCCTGAATGTTGCCTTGGTGGTGACAAATCTGGAGAGTCGTGGCGGCTTCGCCTCGGAGGAGACGCGTCCGGAGAGTCGTGTCTCGTCTTTCTGACAGGAGACTCGTGGCTCCCTCCCTTTGGTGACGGTTCTGGCGAATCATGGCGAATGTTGCTTGATGCCAGAGGCTCCGTTTGCTCTCGGTCTTCATTCTCATCCGCTGCAGCACAGGACACTTGGAGTAAGTAACAATCTTGTTTAACACACAAACAAACGTTATTTAGTTGTTCCTTACTTACCTCCAACTATTTTCCATCTGTTGCCGGTCCTAAAGGCTTCCAGCTGTTTCACTTCCTCCGGTCGGTCATCGATGACCTCAGCAATCTGAGCAGAGACAGAGTTTTAAAACAGAGTGAAGTGATACAGAACTTACTGTTTATACTGAGGAAGTTACCTCCTAAAATTCACTGACTCTCTGACAGGCCTGGAAACAGTAAAGCCCATCAAGAGCAGGACTGATTTCTGGTAATATTGGACATGAATTTTGCTGTTCAGACCTAATACCAATTAGAGCTACTTTTATAAGTCAATTGATTAGCAAATTAACAGAATCACAGACACACTGATCAGCCACATCATTAAAACTACTGACACTTAGACTTAGAGTAACACTAATCAGCTATGTTCTGCTGGGAAAGAGTGCTCCCCCACAACAACAGCCTCCCCCAGTGTTCACCTGGCCTCCCAAGATACCCATCTGATGGGATCTATGGGATATAAGCCCAGTCAAAGTATCTTATTTCAAACATCCCCTTATAAGACCAGATGGTCATTTACATTTACACAAATCAATCAAGCAGATACTACTCTGACAGGTCATTTAACAAAGATAAATGTCAAAAGATAAATGTCGTGATAAGTGAGGCAAACGGCGAGCTTTTTATGTGGCCCTAACAAAGTTAACGGACTGAATGAATGGATGGATTCAGGTTAGCAAGAAAGCTAACGTTAGCCAGGCGCTTACCACTGGAGCCTCTTCTTCGTCCTCTTCAATCTCCAACTGCTCTTGGACCATCTGTCTCCAGTCGATGTCATCGTCTACTATTTTCAGTCTTGAACAGTGACACGGAAAAGTACGTCAGACATTAAGAAACAGCAACAGAGACTGAAAACGTGAAACGGTTAGCATAAACACGACGTGTCCTCCGAAGCTCGGTTAAAACTTTCTTATCCACTCACCCCCGCTCAGGGACGGCGCGTCGCTTCTTTTTTATCTTCCCTTTTGATTTCTTTGAACCTTCGTCAGCGGATAAATACCGTTTTAGGTACTCAGCCTTAGAAAGCTCCGCTCCTTTAACGCTACCAGTGGAAGCAGCCATTACTGTATGTTATCGAAAACTACGGAAGGCGCCGAGGATCAATAATGGCAGTTGTGACAGGCGCCAGGTGACTCAGCCGGTAATGCGACTTATTGTGGTTTTACTACAGCCTGCATACAGCTGCATCTTCTGGACTGAGCAACACCAAAAACACTGACATTTTCCACACCAGAGCAGCTGTTTTAGAGGAATAATTAAGATGTTTTTGTCCCCATTTAGTCCTATTTTAGTCCTTTTTTTCATTAATTATACATAAAAACCTATTTTTTTTGTCATTATTGACACAAATGCTACTGTATATGTAGTATTTGGAGGATATACAGCACAAGACATATGATATCACTTAAAATAAATATTACAGGCTGTAAGTGGCTATTTTTTTTTGCAAAAATGTTTGAGGCTGAAGAAGAGAACAGACACACAGCAATCTACCTCCATCTACACCTTATGTTATGTTATGTTATGTTTATGCATTTAGCAGACACTTTTATCTAAAGCGACTTACAGGTAGGCAGATAGGGTAAGGGGGTCTTGCCTAAGGACCCCTACTGGAGGTAATATCTTTCATCCAGGGGATGAACACCTTCAACCCTTCCTTGGTATTTTACACATGTTGATGGTGTTGTGTAGCGGGGTTATCTGCAAACATCCACCTCCACCACCTCATTTTTGTCTCCAAACTCTGCTCATGAGCTGACGATACAATTCTGATATTGGGACTCTTCTTGGTGACCAAGAACTGGACTCCAGTTATCCTTCAATCTGTTTACTGGGACGAACTGAACGTGTCAAACAACACCGGACACTGTTCTGGTTTAAGGCAAAATGGAATTTAAGTAAAATAGCGTCTTTCAAAAGGTAACTAATGTGTGTCCCAGCCATCATTGCTTGATCAACTTATGGTTTTTCTACCCAATTTCTTGTTTTTGCAAAGCAAAACAACTTGAAGCATTGATCTTAAAGAAGGCCTAAGGGGAGATGTGTTGACTGTGTAAAATACACACGAAACCCAAGTGAGTAACGCCCTTACTCCCTGTATTATGGCGGACTGATGCACTGCTGTATTGTACAGAGTTTACTCTAATTTTACTCTAATCTCTAATAAAAACAAATACACAGTTGGCCCCATGAACACAACATACTCAGCATATCAATGTCTGTATCCCTTTATTGGAAAACACAAGCTGCATCTTTCCCAGTTTATTTACTTAGTGCATTTATTACATAATGTGTGCATCTCTGAAGCAAAACACCTCTGAACATTTGAGTCATCTTCATCAACAAAAACATTATGAAGCATTTTAGGGTTTTGTGGGAGGAAAACACGAAAAGGAGGGACAGAGTTGGTAGATTTTAGAGGATGCAGACAGAGGCAGACGTGTTCTTAGATGTGTTTGCATCTGCAAAAGCTTGCATGTTTCCTTTTTATTTGTTAATTTTCTAGCAGTGATTGCGGTAGAAGATGAGGAGCAGGCAAACAATCCAGGTCCAGGAGCTCCTCAGAAACATGCTCACAGCGGAGCACGGCACAAGGTGATCTACAGAGGAAGAAAGGCAGGGATGCAAGCACTTTAAAACCTATTGAACTGCTCTTCCACTGATTTATTCACATTCCACTACCTCCGTTTCTTGACTACATCACCTACCTTTCTCTACAGTGACGCTTTCAACCTGGCCGGATATTTTACATATGTAGGTGGTGTTGTGCGGGAGCGTGTCCGTGAAGCCAGAGAGAGTCATTCTGTAGCCGTGAGGCTCCAGCTCCACGACTTCACTTTTGTCTCTGAACTGCATCTCTGCTGCTGAACCAGAGACGTTGGTGTTAATGAGGGTCTCTTTGGTTCCAAAGGACCAAGAGAACTCGTAGCTGTTGATTTTGTTGGCCTTGGGCTCGATCTGACAGTCCACTCTCAGGTCGTTGTCCTCTTCAACGCACACGGAGATAAGCTGACATTGTACTGGGATCAGCAGCACTGGGGCAAGACACAACAGACATGTGGTGGGATTGCACATAAACACAAAGAAATATTTGACTTTGAAAGGTATTTTGCGCTGTATTCTCACCTCCCAGCACTCCATATACAAACAGAGACTTGAGCATGATGACGCACCCATCCAACTGCGAAACAAACACAGGAGACACGTGCAGATTGGAAAATGAATGTAAACACACCAGCAGTGACTCGCCAAACTGATGTATGCTGGCTGGGAGCTCATTCTGTTAAAGATATTACAGACCAAAAGAAGTAAACACAGCAATAACAAGTCAAAAATGTTGAGAACCTCTGCGGAACCTCTATATATGCTCTGTATCCTGAACTTGACCCACGGTGGCCAAAATCAATGTTATTCAGAGCCGAATCAGCTCCTTTTGCTCAGTTCACTCTTAAAATCCAAACATCACAGTTATTGAGCCAAGTTCTGACAAACGTTCAGCTATCTCTCCACACATCGAACATGTAATCTCCATCTTTCCCTTCTGGCTACATGTTCCTCGTCATCCTGATCTGAGGACAGTTCTTTTATTCATACCATTCCCGCTGAGTCTGAGGAGTCTTACCTCCTGCCAGGACTGAATGAAACGGCAGCTCCTTCCTGCGTGCTCTGCCCTGGTCGAGGGGGGATGGAGCGGCTCGTATTTGCCTCGGCGCGCAGCACTGCAGAGCGTCACGCTTCTGAGATGAGGTAGGAGCAGCACACAGAAGTGGGGAGTCAGTGGGAGGGATGTGGGTGGACCAGAGAGTGCTGATTCGCCTTTTTCTTCTGCAGTGTCTGATGGAGGACATGGGCTGGGCAGGCTGAGGTGAAACTCGGTCATCATTTTCACCAGCAGGATGTTGTGACCTTCTCTCCGCCCTTTCATCTCCCCACTTTGTTTTTATCATTATCGAATGATCCTGTCCGGATTTGCCCTTCATATCTCAGTGGGGGAAATCTCCCCCTGATTTCTATTTGCTCTTTCATATGAATCCCAAAGAGACAAAGTGCTTTGCATAATAATAATGTGCTTTGTTTATATATCGTTGGTGATGTAACACAATGACTAAGTTAAATCATTTCGTGGAGGTTTTTTCTTTTTCTTATAGACTCCAAAGGCTAAGGATGTGCAAAGACCAGCATACTGCTCAATTACCTTCTGCTTTTAGATTAAATTTATTCAAAGTTGAGACACTTTGCAAAATGTAAAAAAATTAAAACAGAATGCAATAATTTACAGATGAAAAAAAATTATTTAAAATTAGACATTTTACTAGTCATGAAAATTATCTGCTCATGTTGTCTCAAAAAAGTTTGGATGAGGGAAACAAAATGCTGGAAACTGTTGAAACTAATGCTGTTTACTGGCAACAGGTCGATAAGATAAAGAGCACCATAGAGAGGTAGAGTCTCAGTAAAAGGGCGAAGGCTGTTTCAAAATCAAAGGATTCTGTCAGGAACGATGGAGAGGTGGGACCCAGATGCAGCTATTTTCCAACTAAAGGTTTATTTAAAAAGCAGGGAGACAAAAGACAAGAACAAAAAGCGCGGCAGAGCCGGATTCAAACGTGGAAAAAAGACTATGACAAACAAAACAAGGCTATAAAAAAACAAGACGATGAATAAACACTATGACTATGATTATATTAACAAGGCTATGAGGCATGAAACCAGACTTAGCTTTCAATGGCTGTGGAATGGAGGGATGGTGAGGATTCTGCAGTGACTGAAAGGAAACCAGGAGGCTAAATACTGTGGAGGAAGGGATCAGTGAAGGAGGTGCAGCTGTGAACAATGAGCCAGGCGATGTGAGTGAACCGAACGTGACAAGAACCTGAAAACATGATTAAACATAAACTGTGACAGATTCAAAGGATCTGGATCAACACTAAGTATCTGTGACTGTGAGGCTCTCAGGCAGCGCTGCATTAAAACAGGCCTGATTCAGGGTCTTGGGCGGGGCCTCTGCCGGGGGTTTGGTGGCGCTCCAGCTCATGAGGCCCGGATCCAGCACTCGACTCGTGTCTGGTTGGCAGGGCCAGTGGGTTGTGTTGTATGTGCTTGCTGCTGGTGTTGTTGCTGCTTATGTTTGTTTTTTTTCTTCTTCTCTGTTTGTCTGCTTACGGGTGCTTCTGGGGGTTCTCCTTCTGGATTCCCCACAGGCCCCCCCAGGCCCCCCCAGGCCCCCCCAGGCCCCCCCAGGCCGTGAGCTGTCTTCTGGGCTGTTTTCTTTGGTTTCTGCAGGTTACTGGTTTTTCTACTGGTTTTTTCTTGTTTTCTCTGATAGTTTCTTTCTGTTTCTGTCCCTTTTCTTTTTCTTTACTCTCCCTCTTTCCCTGTCAGGTTCAGCCCCATTCATCCCCACAGGCCCCCACAGTCTTCTGTTTGGTTTCTGCAGGTGTAACGGCTGGTTTTTCCTTGTTGTCTCTGATAGTTTCTTTCTGTTTCTTTACTCTCCCTCTTTCCCTGTCAGATTCGGCACTATTACTAGTTATTATTAGTAATGTAATGCAACAAAAATCTCTAAGTGAGCAGTATTTGGGAAACAAGGGGAGCTTTACATGTAGAAAGCTTCCCTTGGCAAAGCAAATGTGTTTGGCATAAAATGTTATTCAGATTACAGTTCTGCTGCCATGATGCTGGACAGGACAAGGGGAGAAATGATTCTGTCATGGAAATCTGTGCCTGAGCTCAGGAGCACTTTCAAAATCATTGTCTGTAAACACAGTTCGTTGTGCCTTCCTCAAATGTAGATGAAACCTCTATCATGAAAGGAAAAAGCTCGAGCTGAACAGGATTGAGAAACCGTCTTTTCTGGGGCAAAGCTCACATAAAATGGACTCAGGCTCAGTGGAAAACTCTTCTCTGGTCACATCAATTAAAATGTGAAACTTTTGGGAAATCATGTGTCCTCCAGACTAAAGAGAAGAGGGACCATCTGCCTCATTATCAGCGCTCGGCCCAAAAGCTTTCATTTCTGATGGTATGTGGGGGCATTAGTGTCTGTGGAGCTGGTATGTTACACATCTGGAAAGGCTCCATCAATGCTGAAAGGTATACACAGATTTTAGAGCATCAAATGCTTCCATCTTTTACGTCTTTTTCAGGAAAGGCCTCGGATAGTTCTGCAGAAACAGCATGGCTTTGAATTGGAAGAGTCCAGGTGCTGGACTGGCCTGTAAGATAAGAATGGGACACCATCCCACGGGAGGTTTCACAGTTACCAAACGCTTACAGACTGTTGGTAAAAGCAGACTGGATGCTAAAACATGTCCTTGTCAGACATGTTGCAGCCACAAATTCGAGCTAATATTTTTTGTGAAATACTAAAATGTCTCTTTCAACATTTGAAACCTTTCTTTTAATCTTTTATTGTGATTAAAATGTTGCTTTATGATATTTTCAATCATGGCATTGTGTTTTTTTGGGGGTGTTTTGGGGCATTTTACAGCGTTCCAACTCTTTTTGAACTTATTTAATAACGGACAGTGTGTAATTAAACATGAATGTTATGATCTGATGCACCAAACCAGATTAAAGCCTACTTCAGATCTGCCGTCCCTACAATTCAGATCAGTTAATGATCACTTATCATGTACTATAATCCAGGACCTGATGTATTGAAGAACTGCTCTTGAAGAGGAAAGAAACCGGCATCTATGACCATTAGATTAAAGCATACTTATTAAACGCTTATATGCTTATGTGAAACATATGGAAATATGTTGATATAAATGATAGAAGACAAAACAAAGCATAATCGTTCAGTCACTGGAGTAAAGAAGTCACTCTCACTGTTTGCTCTTCTACTTTGACCTGCTGAAGGATCCTATTGTGTTCACATAATATCACTGCATTCTGTCATCTGCTAAATTTGTGCCCATCCAGAACTTTCCGGCACTGTCCTGCTAAGGGACTCCTTTAACGGCTCGGGAACTCCACCCAGAGGCCGCTAAGAGGAATTTCACAAAGTGAACTGGATGTGGGTAAACAGTCAGCATCACACGGTGCCTCCTTGGGTCATGTGCTGTTTAGAGGTTCACCAGAACTTCTGGATGCCACCTGCATCATCACCAATCCAACATTATGACAGAGAGAATGATTTAGCATCTGAATTCAGATCATTAGAGACAATCAGACAGAAAATCCTGTTCATCCTGTTCAGGGCTGCAGGCGGAGCAGAAGCCTGTCCCAACCGTCATTGGATGAGACTCAAGATACACCCTGAAAGCGCTGTCATAACCTCATGAAGTAGTACACAGTACCGCTCTGAAGCTTATACACATTCAGAAGCACCCTGAGAGTCCTGCATCAAGACATATCAGCATGTTTGTTCAGCCAAAGTGCTTGAATAGGAGGCTAATTCAACAGTTTTCTCATTTGAAAGGCTTCAGGCTGCTGTTTGGACCTTTAAAGAGTCGCTGAAGTCACATGTGTGGCACTGACCCATTGCCCTTTGTGTGGGTTATCAAGGTCATCGCTACGTGGGATATTTTCAAAGTGTGGATGGTTGTTAAACTGCCTGTGGACGAAGAAAAGGGCTGACATTCCCAGAAATGAAAGTAAGTCCTGAAGAATGGATGGAGTGGATGTCCAGTACAGTTTGGACAACTACTTCCTCTACTGAATCACTAGTAATGGAGCCTATACTGCCACCCTGATGCCCCACCATGCGACTAGTTAATTCACATCAAACCAGTCAATGAAAAGGTATCTAATTCACATTTATTTTGTTGTATGTTTGAGGCTTTTTAAGAGGTTCCTTCAGACTTCCTTTGCTGGTCAATGGAAGCCGAGCTGTGGTTTTAAGGGAGATACCTGACCAGCGAATGGCCTTATAACCCTTCCCAGACTGATGGGCAGCAGCAGCTGCTTCTCTAAGATCATTGCTGGTGTCTTTCCTCCTTGGCATCGTGTTAAACTGACAGAACTCCTGCTTTTATAGAGCTGCTCACACTGACTGATGATCAGTTAATCAGAGCATTGATCAGTTAATCAGAGCATTGATCAGCAGCTCCTGGCAGCTGAAATTCTTCATACTGCTTCTGCATTTTTGCTCTATAATGACACATTATAATATATTTTTATTACTCTTATATTATAACTTTATTATAACTTTTGTTACTCACCATTTCCTTGATTTTAAGAACTTTCTGTTCTGATGCTTAAAACCTTGGAAATCTACTTCCCCCCATGACCACTCAATGTTAATCAGTTTGATATGAACAGTTTCACACTGATCTCTCTTGGTCTTTAAACGCATAAAGGGCTCTAACTGAGACCAGGGGGTAGCTCAGGGAACTGTTACTGATACTAAGGTGACGGAATAATTAGCCCGGGGAGCACAAGTGATGATTCATTATCTTCTTAAAAAGAAGGATCCATCAATGATTGATTCTTTATTTAAAGAACAATCCAATAGAAGAGATTGCGTCAGGACAAACTTTTATCAGTGAAGCACTATTTGGGAGCCGATCCCGTGGCTTCAGTCCTTTACGGCCTATCTGGGTCCGGTCAGCACATTTAACCTGACTGCGACTTTTGTTCGTACTTACGCATACCTGCCGCCTGCGGTCTGTCAGCTCAGCTCCCGCACACTGACACATAGTCTATTTGTCAGTCGGAACTGGGGGTAGGCTATCTCGGAAATAATCTGCCCACGCGTTAAGCGGCTTTATCCCCGCCAAGCCTCAACTGCTGCAGCTCCAGCACCAGTCTGAGTGAAGCCGAATCAGAGGGACAGAAAGAAAAAGTGGCCAAAGGCGGAGAGACAAGTTGGGGGAATTTCCTTCAGACCGCTTTGGTGCCAATCGGAGGTGCGCGCTGTCTTTGTGCCATAAATGCCCGGAATCTGTCCCTGAAGCTGAACCTGCTGCTGAGTCTGAGGTCTCTGAGGCAGGAGGCGTTAAACAAGTTCTCAGTGGGAATTCAATTAAATCACAGCGAGAAGCTGGCAACGGAGGTTTGGGCATGGAACAGAGTGGACTTTTCATACTCTTCATTACGACTTGTGTGATTTCAGGTAAGTCAACTTATTTGGAGCTGTGGCATATTTCTTAGTGACAAACTAACAGCCAACATGTGGCTTTGTGTTGTACATTTAGAAAGATGATCCACCTGAAGTTGGTCCATCAAAAATCATAAAGAATAGCAAATTGTTGCAGTTTTTGTGAAGTTTTCTTCAGTTTAAGCTGATATTTTGAACCATTCTGGTCTCACATAAGAGACTTATCATCCTCCTCCTCATTATTTTTATTAAAGTGCAGGTTAGTACACCACTTAATCTCATTTATAAATGAAACTGACCCCCCTCCATCACACACAACAGCAGCATCACACCCTGAGGTCTCAGTGGCAGCAAGTAAATTATGGCATAGTTTTTAAACACTACATTTTTGGCCAAATCAAAGCTTCTACCTATTTACTTTACTGAAGTACAAGTGACTGCACAAAGATGTAAAATTACTGTTACTATAAATATTCATATGAAATATCCTACTTAAAGAAGAGCACAAATGCAGCATTACGTTGAAAAAGTCGGATTAAGAGTTAGAATTAAAGTAGAAGCACTGGCTTGGTGCCCCTGACCGATAAATGATCTCACATGATGTCACCAGTTTGTGCTGAAGCATCAGTGTAGAATAAGCATGGAACAAGTGTCTCAGAATACTATAAATCATTCTAGACTTACATTTGCCATCATTGGAATGATGTTGGTTTAATGAAGATTAGAAATAGTTAATTTGCTTGAATAAATAAGTATTTCTTGCTGACTCTTCAGCTTGTAGGAGAGTGACAGTGAAAATCTGCTCATTTAAAGGGTTTAATCTGCCAAACTATAGCAAACAATAACCCATTCCCCTGCCAGACCTGCATATCATTCCCCTAAACTCAGCTGATGCTAAAGTGCGCTGCTACCACATATGGCATGAAAGTATCTTTAAGATTGGAGTGTGCCTGAATGAATGGACTAACTCTTGCCTCACTGCAACAGGTGCAGCAGTGTAATCACACTAAGCTGAGGCCAAACAGGCAGCTGACATCCGAGTTGTGGCCGGGTAATAGCGGGGGGCGGATGGTGGTATGTGTAATGCGTAATGACTGAAGCGATTGTGGCGGCCGTGCCGAGCTGCTGTGACATCTGCTGTGATTGCTTTTTTTTTCAAGCCGCTCTGTGCGAGTTGAGCAGTGATTTCCTTGTTTTTGCACACGTGTGTGTCTGTATTATTAGTGAGTGTGAGGCTTCGTCATGTTGAAGGACAGAGCTGTGGATTAGAGCTGCACTGGGAGCAGAAGGGTGCAACAACAGGACCGCTGCCAAGCCTCAGCCTACTGGATTTATCTTCTCCCGGCTGATGCAGTGCATCCCCGCAGCTCTCCCAGCTACTGTGGGCTTCCACCAGGCTCAAATGAGCTCTAAAACATGCAGTTGGCAACTTGTTTGAAAAGTTTGAAAGCCTCTTCTGCAGGGAGACGAACAGAAAAGGCTGAATGAGACCAACAGATAGACATCCTCCTGAATTTCTGCATAATCCACTGGCCACAGCTGGAGCCCACAGAAATAATCCATGACACACACAGCCCTTCTATCCTGCTTTTTCTTTGTCTCTGTTTTGCACAACTTGCTCCAGAGTGTGAAAATGTGAAGCCTCTTTCGCCTCTTTCACTGAAGCTCGGGCATTTAGCTTCTGTTTTCTCTCCATCTCCTCTTTGCGTTTGCTTTCTGTTTTCATGTCTCAACCAAAGATTCGGCTGTCCTGATAATCCTGTGAGCTGCCCGCTGAACGCAGGCCAAGCACACTCTCCACAGAGATTACACACCCACACAAAAACACACGCATTCAGACGTGTGTGCACAGAAAAAAGGGGAGATTTAAATTGATTTCGTGCAAAATGAACGTTTGGGTTGGTTTCAATTAGGACAAATTGACACGATCACACAATTCCAGTGAAGCAGAGGTCCAGAAGTCAGTTTATAGTTAGGTTTTGACTGTTTGGAGCAATAAAAGAAGCCGTTATGTGAAAAACAACAGCATTCAGTTTTCAGCTTTCAGGTTTCCTGTATCAAAATACAGGGAAGGATTGTTTTCATGCATGCATCAATCTGCAATTAATCTCAAGCTCTCCTGCATCAAATGCATCCTGCACAGAGGCACAAACCGGATATGTAATCCCGATCAATCACAGATCCGACGACCCAGAGATTAAACATTTTCTCTGTGTTTTTCTGTTTTTTTTCATCTGTCACGAGGTCATCTTTTGTTAAATAGCCAAGTGAGCAAAGCTGAGTTCACAGTTCATCTCTGTGATCCTCAGTGACAGCAGAAGCACGGATTCACCTTCATATTTACATGTAAAGTGAATTATAACACCGGCCTCTGTTTGCTCTCTGATGATCAGTTGAAACACAGCTTGTTATTTTCATGGTAAATATACTTTGTAATTTCATTCACACTAAATTGGTTTAAAACTATTAAACTCAACTAGTAAAACAGTTTCTTTACTCGCTCATACTGTTGAAGAATATTTCCAGAGTAAGGTTTCCTCCAGATGAATTCACCAAAAATGTAAAGCATCTATGAATCTATGGCTCCTTTTCTCAGAATTACTTTCATTTTAAGTTCTTTGTGACATTAAAGGGAGAATCTGTAAAGGTTTAACCTCTTCCTCCCTTTAGTCTGTGGTGTTGGGTCTGACTGTACATGTCAGAGATATTAAGAAATGTCCTTTATGAAGGAGTCTCAGCATGGAAAAGATGCAGCTTACTGCCCCCATCTCTAAGATAACTGTGGGTCAGTCTCATGTCCATTCGGGCCCTGATTGGACGTGACATGAAGAGGTTCTAACTCTGGCCACATGCAGCATTTATCATTTATTTCACCCAGCTGTTGAAGAGCAGGAAGCAAGTGAAAGAAAACCACTGAGAGTGGGAGCAGGATGTTGAATGTTGGGTTGAGAAGCAGCAGCAGCGTCTTTGGATGCATGTTAAGAATGATGTTGTTTTTTAGCCTGCGTTTTGGTTTCTATGGCGACAGCCTCACGCATCTTGGGTTTGTTTCGCAGGATGGAGGTGGTGTCAGAGGTGGTGTCAGAGCCCCATTTTTTATGATCTTTACACCTGTGTATTGTTTACATCCTGATTAAACCCAGACCTTCCGTATGCTCGGTAAGGTTTGCTGTTGTGCTCCTCGTGTAAACCTCCAGGAACAAACTAACAACAGCAAAGGTCACTTGTGTGAGCAAAAGAATCTTTCTGACTTTAGCTGCTATGTTTCATTATGAAACATCGCTGAGGCCCTTCCCTCTTTCTTCTTCATCTGAGTATGGCTGAGATAGACATTATTGAACTTCTTTTTAGTATTTGACATCTCATTTTTGTGGCTGTTAGCACTGATGCATCTCCTGAGGCTTCCTGGTTCAGATCCTGCTGGCTGGGACCTTTCTTTTGTGGAGTTTGCATGTTCTCACAATGGCAGCTAGGACAGCCCCCCCCCCCCCCCCCCCCCCCCCCCCCCTGTTTTCAAAACAGGTTGCAGCCCTACTTTAAGTTGGAACTTTAGGGAACATCGTGTTACTTCATATTTTGGTCATATTTTGGTCATATTTTGGTCATACTTTGGTCTTTCAGGCTTATTTGATCAAACAAAGAAACTTAAACTTAAATAGAGTTAATATTGTATCACCTGTTTCAACTGTTTACCGCAACCATTAAAGGGTATAAGTGAAAAATAAGGGACCATTTTCCATCTTACAGCAGCACCTGCCACTACCTCTCTGTCCCAGTCATACAAACCAATGTTAAAATTAGGTTTTCACAGAATGAAGAAAAAGAGACGGAGGATATCCGCTCAGGATGCTAACATAAAGACCAGCCTCATCCTATGTGGCTGAACTTTGCCCATTCAGCTGGGAAACAGTATTGCTATTGTTTTGCTTGGTTCCCATGCTTGTCTCTTGCCTGCATGCTGCTGTTTATGGATTATTGTCATGTGGGCCGCTGAGGTCATTTCCCATGCTGTAAACAATAGAAGAATGTGAGTGGACACAGTGGAAAAGAGGAAACCGGGAGAGATGTGGGGCAAATGAGTGCGTATGTGTGGGTCAGAGAGGTAGTTTCCCTCTTTGCTTTCGCCTCACCTTAAGCTCTTAATCAGCTCAGCAGCAGAGCTCAGAGCCTGTGGCGGAGATGTCTGTGTTTTGAAGCTCAAACACGTTTTGAGGACGTTGATAATTGTAAAGTCAAATCCAGTAACATGTTAGCTTATTTACTGTATGATTTATCGTGTTTTCACGGGTTCAAAAAGGCGTCCGTGCATGTGTTGTCATACTGAAGTTTGCACGGATCAAGCTGGTGTCCACAGTTTAGCTGTAAAACCGTATTTATCTGAAGATTACATTTTTTTTTCTCAGTCAGAATTGTGTTGCAGAGCTACAGATGTTTTGCTCTGTTCTGAAACAGCTGCTTGGCTCCTGCTGTTTGCCAGTTGTGTTCAAGCAGTTTTGATTTGTTTTCAGGGAAGTAGGTTAGGTCTACTTAGGGCAACAGTTTGTTCAAGTGGATTTAACTGTGTGGTCTGAATATGGAAGTAGGAACTACTATCACATGAACTAATGGCTCTGGCTGATGAAAGTGACTTAAAATGATAGAAATACAGCGTTAATGAATCTTTCATCACATGCATTACTTGCAGTTTTCTGTACTGAAGCAGCACAGTCAGAATGAAACAGGAGCAACAGACTTTTGAGGCATTTTCGGATACATTTGTCCACATGTCCAAAAAGTCTCCTGAAAGTCGTGGAAGTTGTGCTTTTTCATTGCCTTTATTCAAAGGATGGGAATCTAAGCATGTATTTATCAATATCTAGACCTCATCAGGCAGTTTTTCAGCCCAGTCCTGGCCGACCACAACTGGCATAGAAGCTAAAAAGAGACGATGTTGAGTCATATGGGACTTGAACTTGGCTCCCACCTCCTTATTTGTGTTTTCAAACATGAAAATATCCTTTTTGGAGCCTTGAAAATAGGTATTTTTACAACTCTTGAGCATGCAGGACAGGTTCTGAAAGGCCAGCGAAGACATAAAGTAACTGACTATTTTCTGTGCTGTGGACCTATTACACATTCTTTAGTGAGACTGTGTTGTCTTTATAGATGTGAGGGTTTAAAAACCCATTTTTTATAGCGTGTTCCATGGTGCACGAGCGCCCTACATGCTCAGCATACAAGTTGCATGAAGCCAAACCTAAACTTTGCCATTAGACCAACACGTAAAATGATGGAGCGGGGCTCAGCAGATGCAGAGGTCGCCAACTTTCTGCAGAGTCAGTCGCTTCAGACCTCCAAACTTCATGAGGCCTTCAGATCAGCTCAAGAACAGAGCGTGGAGAGCTTCATGGAATGGGTTTCCATGGTAACTGCATCCAAGCCATACATCACCAAGTGCAATGCAAAGCGTCGGATGCAGTGGTGTAAAGCTGCCGCCACTGGACTCTACAGCAGTGGAGACGCGTTCTCTGGAGGGACCAATCACGCTTCTCCATATAACAACCTGATGGAGGAGTCTGGGTTTGGCGGTTGCCAGGGGAACGGTACTTGTCTGACTACATTGGGGCAGGTGTAAAGTTTGGTGGAGGGGGGATTATGGTGTGGGGTTGTTCTTCAGGAGCTGGGCTTGGACCCTTAGTTCCAGTGAAAGGAACTCTGAATGCTTCAGATACCAAGAGATTTTGGACCATTTCATGCTCCCAACTCTGTGGAAACAGTTTGGGGATGGACCCTTCCTGTTCCAGCATGACTGCGCACCAGAGCACAAAGCAAGGTCCATAAAGACATGGATGAGCCAGTTTGGTGTGGAAGAACCTGACCTCAGCCTGATAGAACACCTTTGGGATGAATTAGAGCAGAGACTGAGAGCCTTCTGTCCAACATCAGTCTGACCTCACAAATCAGCTTCTGGAACAATGGTCAAAAACTCCCATAAACACTCCTAAAGCCTGTGGAAAGCTTTCCCAGAGGAGTTGAAGCTGTTATAGCTGCAAAGGGTGGGCCGACGTGATATTAAACCCTCTGGATTAAGAGTCGGATGTCACTTAAGTTCATACTTTTGGCAATATACACCAACGCAGTTCTCTTACGTTGGATCCGATCTAGATTTTGCAGATTATGGGCTTTAGCAAGGGAAGACAAACCCTTGTGTCATGAAAAGCAAACAAACAAAAAGTGAATAGACCTCTTTCACAGAAGGGAACCGTACAGATGTAACAAAGGACACTTTAACAGTTCAGCTTCTGCAGTTGTGCCTGTCTTCATTAATTCACCTGTGCATCTTTACATGTCAAACAGGAAACAAACAGGTGAGCAGCAGCCAGATAAGTTAAACTGGTGTCCTACCTCTACAGCCCTCTTCATGGTGGTGCTCTGTGACTTCATGTCTGAAAACAGGGAAATACAAATATTATTATGCTTGATAACCACCACAATGTAACATTTTTATAACTTCCATCTTGAAAAAGTAATGTAGCCCATGCACTAAATGAAATGTGTGCCTCTTTGTAGGAATTTGTCCTGTCAAGATCCCACAGAGAAAGGGAAAACTACGGTTCACACTGCTCTGGTTATCCTTAGAGAAAGAGAGAAATGCAGGCTGCTTAACATACTTTAGTTTTGTCTCTGAGAGTCTGCCTCTCTGGTTCTGCCGATCTCTGCATGAACATGTTGGTGTTGCAGGTCTTTAAATCCCAGATACAGATGAACACAGCTGCCTTTATTTGGAGCCTGGTGGGTTTCTGATGATTTCACAGGTCTGGATACTGATGTTTCCACCCAGCGGTTAACATCCTCAGGTTCTGCAGACCACTTACTGGCTGCAAAATCCTGGAGATGATCGATTTCTTTAAATTCAAGGCATAAAAACAGGCGGTCAGCAGTGGCTATGAGCATGTTTTGCATGCTCTGTACTGTAAGTACATGCTAGAATATGGAAAAGTGTTCAACTAAAAAGCAATCTGTGGGAAAGTGTGACTTACTTGAGAAGATTAAATCATTAACCTACGGATTCTTAAGGATGCTCAACATACCTGTGGGGTGATGCTGCTCCTCGGAGAAACACATAGTTTCAAAGCTACTTAGGGTCCGGTTACATCTCCGGACTAATGCAAGATGGAAAGTAATGGATTTTCATGGACTATTGATTGAAATATGCATTAAAAATGTTGGGTAATGCACATCTGTTAATGGTTTACTTGCAGGTCAGCTGACCACCTTAGTAGCATTCTGTTGGGGGCAGTAGGAAGGTCAGGCTCTGGCTGCTCATGTTTGGATCATAAATTCTCTAAAGCAGATGCACTTCAATATTTTAAATGCCGTAATCTACTGCTTCCACTGCCGACCTTCTTCCCTCCCGGCACAGACACGCAGAATCACAAGCGTGAGCAGCTCAGAGAACTCCTGCTTTAATACAAATCTGATAAACTTAACTGATAATATAACATATTGGGCTCATATATCATATCATGCAACAAGGATTTTCTTTTATGAGATTGTTTGATTTAGTGGGTGAACCAAGCTGCTGTGTGCCTGCTTGCATGCACAGATAAAATATTAAAGGAATATTAAATGCCTTTACAGAGCTACTGTCTCTCATCTTAGTGGTTTTCCTGTTTTAATCATTCTGGTGTTGGTAGAGTGGAGTGAGCATTGACATGGTTCAATGTTTATGCCTTCCTCATGAATCAGTTTTTAAAATCAACAGACTAACATCAGGTGAAGTTTGAAGGAAAACAGAAACATGAAATTTTACAGGTATTATGGGAGCAAATAATAACAACAGCAAATGAAGCTGGCATTTAATTATTTAAATGAGTTATCAAAAGGGGATCGAGTGGAGTTGCCCTAATGTGTGATATTTGGTTAGTGACAGTTCATAGATACATTTATTTGGATTTTTAAAGACAGACACTCACAGGTAGAGGCAAAGCAACCACAGATAGACTGCTAAACGGCTACCAAGAACTGAAAAATTGCAATTAAAATGCAAAATAAAAGCAAAGACTCAGATAAAAACGGTTATATCTGGCTTTGTTTTCATGGTGGGTGCCTGTGAGATCGAATGTGCAATTATTAGCATCCCATAAGCATCTGAGGACTGAGGAGGCCATTTTATTCTGTGGGATTCTACAAGAATAGATCTAAGCTTTAAAACTGCTCCAGTTATCACAGTGTGGTCTTGTTAAAGTTTGTGTTTGAGCTCTGCTCTGTTCAGAAGTTCACAAACATCTGTTTTGTGACCAGTTGAACTGGGATTTAGTGTAAGAGGATGTATAGACACACAAATACAGTTTAAGATACTCAGCCCACTGATTCTGTTTCATTTAGATGTTAAGGAAGCCCTTACCGCCTTATTTTAAAACAGTCCACCCAAACCCTGATAGATATCCATGAATAACTAATGCAGTGTGTGTGATCGGTGCCTTGATGCTTGACATGTTGGATTTGGATCAAACCGGGCCTTAACACAGCCTCAGGGTGAAGGAGGGAACAGATCTGCCATGTTTCAAAGTAGCTGGACTGAAATGCTACGAAGCAAATGTGATTTGATTGAGAGGAAAAGGTTAGTTTTATTTAAAAAAATAGTTTCATTTGTTCAGATAATGTGTGTTTTGACCCGAGAACAGCGGGTTTTGTACATGAAGCAGCTGTGGCTCAGATGTAGATAACAGGCCATTTGTTCAGTCCTGCTGGTTTGAACAAAGCTCCTTAAGTTTTCATGTTTTTCAGCAAAATGCTGAACTCCATCCTGCATTAATGCCTTCTTACAGTAGAGCAGGGCTATGTACTGCTTGAAATTGCCACCTAAACTATTTGTTTAAATGACCTGACACTAGTATCCATCATTGGACGACTCCCCTCCTATTTGTCCACAGACTTGACACAGAAACAGTCTGATCATAGCCTCCGGTCCCTGGATTTCATCACATTTGCCCTCAGTCCGTACTGAACTTGGCAAAAAGGCCTGTAACGTGGAACAGGCTCCAACAGAAGCTGAAGCTGTCCACTTTTATTTCACTAGAGGACTTAAATTACTTGTAGGAAGGCTGGTGAGACAGTCAGTGGGGGTCTGCACATGTACTGTACTGAACTAGTTCCTTTTTTCTTTAATTTTATCATTACTAATTATCATATGTTCCTGTTTTTGTCTCTTGTACGTTCAGTTAATCTGTAACTTTGTGTTCTGCTGCTGCCTAAAACAGGTCTCTCTTGCAAATGAGACCCTGGGTATCAATGAGATTTTACCTGTTTAAATAAAGGTTAATAAAAATAAAAAAAGTCATTTCAACAGCGATGTCACATGAGTTCCTTATATATATATATATATGCTGTATGGTGGAGCAATCAAAGGCCTGAAACATCATTTAAATGCATCTGATCTTAGTTTAATCACCTGTTTATTCGGTGCTAGCTGAGAATCCTTTAGTTTAGACGTCAGGGCTTCCTGCTGCCAGCCTGTCATAAAACAAACTACGACACTAATGGACCAATCAATTATCCAGTATATACAACATGGAAACCTGGTGGACAACAGAAGCATGAGGGATGGCTTCCTGTAATATACAGGGAGCCTGATCAGAAAAGGTGTTCGTTTTCTTTGCTCTATCACCTGGTTAGGACCATTTCTCCTTATTGGGACCATGATTTCTGAGATCCTGGTTATGGTTAGGTCTGAGTGTCCTAATGAGGCTAACTGTACAGTTGCATGATAATGAGCAATGAAAGCAGCTATTGTCCCGGTCTTTCTTTGTTCTGTGTACTCTTTGCTCTTTATCCCACATAAATGTATTCTTCATGAACCAGACTAAGGACTAAGACTCTCCAACTGTTTCTTACAGACACAAATAAACGCACGTGACTCATGCACACACTTAGTAAGTGGGTCTGGCTCTGCTGTGGATTTCTTAAAAGAGATCAGTAAGTCAGTGGGAGCAGTAACTAAACAAATCCTGCTTATTTATATCTTCTGCTAATCCTCGACCTTCAACCTTAGTTTACCTTCAACTCTGCTGCAGAGCCCCACCTTTGACAGCTCGGCTCAGTTTAAAAGCTCAGCATGCAGCGTTCGCTGTGAAGATGATCTGATTGTGTGTCTGATTGTGTGTCTTACATAGGAGGAAGTGTTTTTGTGTCTTCATGCTTTGTGTTTCCCCTCCAGAAATAAGTGGACAGACAGTGGAAATGGATGATGGGAAGTCGGGTTACGTCGGCTCAAAGGTGGACCTTCGTTGCCGGTTCATCAACAGCTCCCCACCTGTCAAAATCTCCCAGGTATCCACCTGCCTGTCTCAGCCTGTGGATCACATGTATATAAAGATTAAAATACAAAAACACACAGGAAAATGGCACAATTCACAGCCAAGACACAGAGTCCCAAGCTGGGTGGTTCACACATGTCATGTCTCACCAACAAGTCGTAACAGTCCAGTAATACAGGGTGATGGTTGACACCTGAAACTGCCTCTAATGAAGGTGGAAAAACTGCTGTGCACGTTTAAACACAGGATCCTGGGTCTTTTATCCATTTTAAACACAGGATCCTGGGTCTTTTATCCATTTTAAACACAGGATCCTGGATCTTTTATCCATTTTAAACAGGATCCTGGGTCTTTTATCCATTTTAAACAGGATCCTGGGTCTTTTATCCATTTTAAACATAGGATCCTGGGTCTTTTATCCATTTTAAACACAGGATCCTGGGTCTTTTATCCATTTTAAACACAGGATCCTGGGTCTTTTATCCATTTTAAACACAGGATCCTGGGTCTTTTATCCATTTTAAACACAGGATCCTGGGTCTTTTATCCATTTTAAACACAGGATCCTGGATCTTTTATCCATTTTAAACAGGATCCTGGGTCTTTTATCCATTTTAAACACAGGATCCTGGGTCTTTTATCCATTTTAAACACAGGATCCTGGGTCTTTTATCCATTTTAAACACAGGATCCTGGATCTTTTATCCATTTTAAACAGGATCCTGGGTCTTTTATCCATTTTAAACACAGGATCCTGGGTCTTTTATCCATTTTAAACACAGGATCCTGGGTCTTTTATCCATTTTAAACAGGATCCTGGGTCTTTTATCCATTTTAAACACAGGATCCTGGGTCTTTTATCCATTTTAAACACAGGATCCTGGGTCTTTTATCCATTTTAAACACAGGATCCTGGGTCTTTTATCCATTTTAAACACAGGATCCTGGGTCTTTTATCCATTTTAAACACAGGATCCTGGGTCTTTTATCCATTTTAAACACAGGATCCTGGGTCTTTTATCCATTTTAAACACAGGATCCTGGGTCTTTTATCCATTTTAAACACAGGACCCTGGGTCTTTTATCCATTTTAAACACAGGATCCTGGGTCTTTTATCCATTTTAAACACAGGCTCCTGGGTCTTTTATCCATTTTAAACACAGGATCCTGGGTCTTTTATCCATTTTAAACACAGAATCCTGGGTCTTTTATCCATTTTAAACAGGATCCTGGATCTTTTATCCATTTTAAACACAGGATCCTGGGTCTTTTATCCATTTTAAACACAGGATCCTGGGTCTTTTATCCATTTTAAACAGGATCCTGGATCTTTTATCCATTTTAAACACAGGATCCTGGGTCTTTTATCCATTTTAAACACAGGATCCTGGGTCTTTTATCCATTTTAAACACAGGATCCTGGATCTTTTATCCATTTTAAACACAGGATCCTGGATCTTTTATCCATTTTAAACACAGGATCCTGGGTCTTTTATCCATTTTAAACACAGGATCCTGGGTCTTTTATCCATTTTAAACACAGGATCCTGGGTCTTTTATCCATTTTAAACACAGGATCCTGGGTCTTTTATCCATTTTAAACACAGGATCCTGGGTCTTTTATCCATTTTAAACAGGATCCTGGGTCTTTTATCCATTTTAAACACAGGATCCTGGGTCTTTTATCCATTTTAAACAGAATCCTGGATCTTTTATCCATTTTAAACACAGGATCCTGGATCTTTTATCCATTTTAAACACAGGATCCTGGGTCTTTTATCCATTTTAAACACAGGATCCTGGGTCTTTTATCCATTTTAAACAGGATCCTGGGTCTTTTATCCATTTTAAACACAGGATCCTGGATCTTTTATCCATTTTAAACACAGGATCCTGGGTCTTTTATCCATTTTAAACACAGGATCCTGGGTCTTTTATCCATTTTAAACACAGGATCCTGGGTCTTTTATCCATTTTAAACACAGGATCCTGGATCTTTTATCGATTTTAAACAGGATCCTGGGTCTTTTATCCATTTTAAACACAGGATCCTGGGTCTTTTATCCATTTTAAACACAGGATCCTGGGTCTTTTATCCATTTTAAACACAGGATCCTGGATCTTTTATCCATTTTAAACACAGGATCCTGGATCTTTTATCCATTTTAAACACAGGATCCTGGGTCTTTTATCCATTTTAAACACAGGATCCTGGGTCTTTTATCCATTTTAAACACAGGATCCTGGGTCTTTTATCCATTTTAAACACAGGATCCTGGATCTTTTATCCATTTTAAACACAGGATCCTGGATCTTTTATCCATTTTAAACACAGGATCCTGGATCTTTTATCCATTTTAAACACAGGATCCTGGATCTTTTATCCATTTTAAACACAGGATCCTGGATCTTTTATCCATTTTAAACACAGGATCCTGGATCTTTTATCCGTACATGAAAAGGAATAGCATGATATATAAAGACAAAAATACCTCTACAGGTCAAGCTAAATGTTAGCATTAGCCAGCGGGAAATGAATAATTCATTTGACAACCTGTATAACTGATAAATGCACTGTTCTGCTGGAGAAAGGAGAAAGGAAATTAAGATTATATAGTGAGTTTCTCAGCTCTTTCCTTTCGGAGGGAAGAAAGGCCTGAAGGGTGGCGTTATATAGCCTCCTGGTTGTGTCTGCTAGGTGACAGGTGCACTGAAGTAGAAGGTGTGGTAATGTCTGGTATGATTGAAAAGAACTTTTGTCAGATTTATAAACCCTTCCTTAGTGTGATGGGGATTAGAAGTCCTAAACAAACCAAAACTTCCTGTAGAAAACCTGTTGGCTGAATCCCATCATAAACAGCTTTACAAATAAGCTTTTTTACTTCAGGATGTAGCAAAACGTGTCTTTTTCTTCTTTCTGAATGGCATTATTGCATCGCCATACTTCAGAGTTCTGCTGTCAAACACACTGAGTCAGATAAATGCTTAAAGTTCAACACATGTCTGCAGATTGAGAGAAGAATGCCTAAAAGTTATGTTCAAAATGAAAATGGCATGTTATGCACGTGCATATTAAGTGTTTTAAGTTTGTTATTAAGTTTCTGTCAATAATACTTCCACTTTCTTTGACCTTTAATGTGTTTTTTGTAAATTGTAAGTGGTTAGATCTGGGATGTGAAACACCACAGGAAACAATCTGCCACTTCTAAGTAGAACAGATTAACCATTTATAGAAAAGCAAAGTGCACATTGAAAAACATACGGAGGTTTTCCTATTCATCAGTGAGATTAACGACAATATGTTGTGTAATGCTATTACGGAATATACAGCTGAGCAAACAGGTCTGCAGGAGTTTCCCATTGAATTACAGGGAGAGAATGCATTAAAATAATCTAGCGCTGCAGATCTTTTTAAGCTGCTTTACATTAGTACGTGAGCATCATCTGCTGGGTATGAGTTCCATGTAAAACTAAAAGGTTTGAAAGCCAACTTTGGTTTGTTTTGCTCAGGAATTATATCAAATAAAACCAAGTGCTTTATTATATTTCAGCTGCATCCAGTTGTAAAGAGCTGCAGTCTGGATTAATCATGTTTCCCCTTCATTTATTGTCGGTCCTGAAGGTAACATGGCAGAAGCTGGTGAACGGCACCAAGCAGAACGTGGCGATAGCCAATCCGTCTTTGGGCGTGTCCGTGGCCCCGCCCTACAGGGACCGCGTCTCCTTTAAGAACGCAGCAGTGAGGCGACGAACTCCGACTCTGGAAGACACAACCATCAGCTTCTCCTCGCTCCGGCTCTCCGATGAGGCCACCTACATCTGTGAATACACCACGTTTCCTGCAGGGAACCGAGAGAACACTGTAAACCTCACAGTCTACGGTAAGAGCAGGCGGTGGGGGGGGCACATAACACATTTTTAGCTAAAATGTTTAGTTATTGCTTAGAAATTGTGGTTTTAAAAAATAAAACATGTTACTTAAGGTCTGTCTCATCTTGTCATGGAGGTAACTTGGAAACAATTATGATGCTATTGGTGGCAGATATACAATGTTAATTAGGGAGATCCAGTGGTCCAATCAAATCCGTAGCTGTCCCTAACTATAAGCTTTATCAGAAAGGAAAGTTTCAGCCTGATCTTAAAGGTAGAGAGGGCGTCTGCTTCCTGAAGCCAAACTGGCAGCTGGTTCCACAGAGAGGGGCCTGATAACTGAAGGCTCTGCCTCCCATTCTGCTTTTAGGGGCCTGATAACTGAAGGCTCTGCCTCCCGTTCTGCTTTTAGGGGCCTGATAACTGAAGGCTCTGCCTCCCATTCTGCTTTTAGGGGCCTGATAACTGAAGGCTCTGCCTCCCATTCTGCTTTTAGGGGCCTGATAACTGAAGGCTCTGCCTCCCATTCTGCTTTTAGGGCCCTGATAACTGAAGGCTCTGCCTCCCATTCTGCTTTTAGGGGCCTGATAACTGAAGGCTCTGCCTCCCATTCTGCTTTTAGGGGCCTGATAACTGAAGGCTCTGCCTCCCATTCTGCTTTTAGGGGCCTGATAACTGAAGGCTCTGCCTCCCATTCTGCTTTTAGGGGCCTGATAACTGAAGGCTCTGCCTCCCATTCTGCTTTTAGGGGCCTGATAACTGAAGGCTCTGCCTCCCATTCTGCTTTTAGGGGCCTGATAACTGAAGGCTCTGCCTCCCATTCTGCTTTTAGGGGCCTGATAACTGAAGGCTCTGCCTCCCATTCTGCTTTTAGGGGCCTGATAACTGAAGGCTCTGCCTCCCATTCTGCTTTTAGGGGCCTGATAACTGAAGGCTCTGCCTCCCATTCTGCTTTTAGGGGCCTGATAACTGAAGGCTCTGCCTCCCATTCTGCTTTTAGGGGCCTGATAACTGAAGGCTCTGCCTCCCATTCTGCTTTTAGGGGCCTGATAACTGAAGGCTCTGCCTCCCATTCTGCTTTTAGGGGCCTGATAACTGAAGGCTCTGCCTCCCATTCTGCTTTTAGGGGCCTGATAACTGAAGGCTCTGCCTCCCATTCTGCTTTTAGGGGCCTGATAACTGAAGGCTCTGCCTCCCATTCTGCTTTTAGGGGCCTGATAACTGAAGGCTCTGCCTCCCATTCTGCTTTTAGGGGCCTGATAACTGAAGGCTCTGCCTCCCATTCTGCTTTTAGGGGCCTGATAACTGAAGGCTCTGCCTCCCATTCTGCTTTTAGGGGCCTGATAACTGAAGGCTCTGCCTCCCATTCTGCTTTTAGAAACTCTGGGAACCACAAGGAAACCTGCAGCCTCAGAGCAAAGTGCTCTGTTGGGGAAATATCCAACTGTGAGATCTTTAAGATGTGATGGAGCTCGGTCATTAAGAGCTTTATATGTGAGGAGAAGAACCTTGAATTCTATTCTGAATCTAACAGGGAGGCAATGAAGAGAAGCTAAAACTGGAGAAACATGATCTCTGCTGTTAGATCTCATCAGAACTCTGGCTGCAGGGTTTTGGATCAGCTGGAGGCTTTATTGGGACAGCCCAATAATAAGCAATTACAATAGTTCAATCCAGAATAACAGATGCATGGAGCAGTTTTTCTGCATCACTCTGAGACAGGATGTTCCTGATTTTAACAATATTACGAAGGTGAAAGAAGGCAGAAACCTGGAAACCTGGAGAGCAGTTTTCAGAGTAACTAATCTACCTTCAAACGCTTGCATTGTATTTAAATGGAGGAATAATCAAGGTGAACTCAACATTTCTGCTCATTAGTGGAAATCAAAACTGACTCTTATCCAAATCGTGCCTCATTTGCACACATTTAATATATCGAGACTGATCCAATGACAGCTCATCAGATTTAATGTTAGATTTTATTCGCCGGACTGACTTATTAACAAATATATGCTTCCATTTTCCTTCAGTCCGCCCAACAACTCAGATGACTCTTTCCACGCCGACACTCGTGGCTGGTTCATCTAAACTGAAGACCCCGGTGGCGACCTGCATCTCTGCCAATGGAAAGCCCCCCGGCACCATCAGGTGGGTGTGAGATCTGAGCTAACCTCCAGTGAATAAAACTTTGTCTTCAGGCACACAGACGCGTGTCTTTCTGTCTCCACTCTGAGTCCTTGTTGATGTGAGCAGGTGGGAGACGAGGGTACCTGGAGAAGTGACAACCCGAGAGTACAGGAACTTCGACGGGACCATTACAGTTCAGAGCGACTACATTTTGGTGCCCAGCAAAGAAACCCACAGGGAGACGCTCACCTGTGTCACCACTTACAACGACGAGGTCAACACGGACAGCGTCACCCTTGATATTCAGTGTAAGTTTCTCTCAGACCCAGGAAGACTGTGAGCTCACAGGTGAATGAAAGCACTGAGATCTGATGTGGAAACACCTTTGTTTTGTTGTTCATACGCCAGATGAGCCAGATGTAACAGTGGATGGGTTTGATGGGAACTGGTATCTAAACCGAGAGAACGTCCAGTTGAGCTGCCAAGCCGATGCCAACCCGGCCGTCTCCCTGTATCAGTGGAAACTGTGAGTGCAGCGGTTTGTTGGCTCTTTCTTTCGCTGAGAAAACGAATAATGAATTCAAAGGAGACATGTTATGGATGCAGTCCCAACCATTTTTAAAATGAACATCTGGAAGAGCAGCTCAGTGCTGATTGTTGGGACCAACAGTAATAATAATGATAATAATCTCCTACTTACTGTTCACTTAAATACATTTTCATGAGGGCTGCTCATAGATCATTTTCTCTCATTGATTCAATGAGCTTAAAAGTGACGACAGGTTTCTTAACATGTGTTTCTAAATGGAGTTTTTTTTCTTGTATCTGGATAGTATAGTGGTAAGATCGCCACCTTTCATGTGGGTTCAAATCCCCTGCATGAAAGGTATTACCTCCAGTAGGGGTCCTTAGGCAAGGCCCCCTTACCCTACCTGTAAGTCGCTTTGGATAAAAGCGTCTGCTAAATGCATAAACATCTGTGTAATTTGCAGGATTAACGGCTCCATCCCCAGCAACGCCGAAACCCAGGACAGCGTCCTCATGTTTAAAGGGCCGGTTACGTACGACCTGCAGGGAACATACGTGTGTGATGCAACCAACAGCATCGGCACAAGCTCGGCCTCTGTGGAGGTCAGCGTTATAGGTGAGGTTATTTAAATCCCTCCCACCACTTCTGCTGCAGATGCTTTAAACACATTAAAATTATCTTTTAATATAAGATCTGGGATATACCGGAATTAAACCATTAAACTCTGAGTTTTTGTTAATGTGTTTATGTGTTGACAGAAAAGCCACTACCACAGATAGCAACTGGTGATGTCATAAGTGTAATCGCCCTGTTATTGGCTGCTGGAGTACTGATGGGCATCACCGTCACAGTTCTGGTGCTCAAAATAAGAAGCAGAAAAGCCAAACCCTCGTGCGTAAATGTGCTCTCTTCACATCCTGGTTTGTCCAAACTGTATCAGTTTACCCTCCCCGACAACTTTTAGCTAACTTTGGGTTTTTCTTTGATCAGAAGTGGCTCTCCAGCCGGAAAAATGTCTCAGCCAATCAGAAAGAGGCCAGGCGATGACATCCAGGTAATCACTGTGCAGATGTTACAGATAACAGGTTTAGTGGGTTTTACTTAACTTTGGCCAGCATTTGAAGCAAAGGATGTACAATTCCAAGCAGTAACAGATCTAAGAATTGATCAGTGCCTTCATATCGTACTTTAATTAATTCTGTTGCTACATGTGCTAAATTTGAGGTGTAATTTGATATTATTTGAAAATAAGGAGACAAAATGATTGAATGATAAATGTTTAAGGAAGTTTCAGAGAGTTTGAGATTGAAATCCCACATTTTCCAGATAAAAAGCTGAGTTTTGTTTGATTGTTTGAGCTTGTGTGGTTGAATTAGTCTCATCACAATAAACAGGGGAAGCAAACTAAAAGCAATAATCAGTCATACAGCTGCATAAAAGTCATTATGTTGCTTTCTTCTAAACTGCCCAATTAGAAGCAGTTTCTCCTAAAAGTCCAGACAGTATTTCCTTGCTTTTATTTGATCTGATTGCAAACAACAAGCTGTGGTTATTCTGTTGTAACGAGTACATTTATCATTAGAGAATATGCATTTACTTCTGCTCCTACCAGCGGTTACTCCTCCTCCCGTTCAGAATATCCGTGTAGCGACGCTGCCTGCGGTGCGTTTGGATGGATAGATGGGTGGATGGGTGGATGGGTAGATGGGTAGATGGGTAGATGGGTAGATGGGTAGATGGGTAGATGGGTAGATGGGTAGATGGATAGATGGATAGATGGATAGATGGATAGATGGATAGATGGATAGATGGATAGATGGATAGATGGATAGATGGATAGATGGATAGATGGATAGATGGATAGATGGATAGATGGATAGATGGATAGATGGATAGATGGATAGATGGATAGATGGATAGATGGATAGATAGATAGATAGATAGATAGATAGATGGATGGATGGATGGATGGATGGATAGATGGATGGATGGATGGATGAATGGATGAATGGATGGATGGATGACTTACCATGTGCTATAAAAGTGACCAGACTGGTTGTAAAACATAGAGAGGCCAGCCCTAGAAGTTTGGCCACCATGATTATGGGTTATGGTAACACCACCCATAATGTGTCTTTTTAAACATTTAGAGCTCCTTCAAAGACTGTGTGTTGAAGACTGACTTTTTCTTATGCATATTTAATTGTTTTTCCACAATATTGTTGAATACCTAGAAAAAAAACATTGTTTCATAGTGCAACAAATTCTAATCAAAGTGTTTCTCCCTCAGCATTCAGGGCGGTTTTATGAAGAGCTTCCAAACACAGCAGATTATGTGAGCTACAGACTGGCCTGTAATAAGGACGACTACCCAGAGCCCTACTCCCCTCCAATCAACCCTCCTCTCACGTTTCTGCCTCAGCACCCCTACCACTCCTCACAATCAATGCCTACAACGACCACCGGCTCCACCAGCAACCTGTCAAAAAACACCTTTGCTGCGCCTTCACACGCCACGGCCATCTTTAAATACCCCTCTGTACCGGGTCTGGCTCCTCCCCCTCCGGGAGGAGCGGCGTACACTTTTCCCAAAGAGCAGTACGTCTGAGTCCAAGACGTCACACACTCAAACCTCTGTTGGGAGCTCACAACAAGATTCAAATCTGAACATTTCCCAGAGGAAGGTTGGAAAAACTCTCCAAGCAGCAGTTGTGTGTGGGTTGGATGTATTATCTTTGATTTAATCCAACCGAAAGGATGGGATTACCTGTCCATGTGGTTGACTTCATTTACCCTACGTGGCATCATTTTGTACCATAAAAATAAAAAATACAAAAAGCAATTCTCCTCCCTGTCCACGGTGACAAACCTTTGATGTCAGCAGATGTTTCAGTTTGGTTTCGCCTCCTGGTTTCATGTAATACTTCTCTGTGTTTTTGGTTTTTTTGTATCATGTTCATGTTTGAAAATCTGCCGCAGGCTGATGAAACTGATGTGTTTGTTGGTGCTATCTGTGGCTGTCGGATGAACGGTGGAATTTTTAGCATTTCAATAAAAACGATCACTGAAACAACGCGTACTGTTTGACCTTCAGGGATCTTTAAAAGCCTGTTTATCACCAGAATGTGATCATTTAGCTCAGAGAAAACAACACTTAGACACACAGCGAACTACAGTGCATCTTCTCATTGGCCCAGATCTTCAAAGCTTTTGCTAATTATTGAGAAGCTGACATCTGTAAGAGCAACTCATTCCTGTGGAGGAACTCCTCATGGTAAGGATAAGAGAGGATGAGGACCTCATTACCTGAAACTGAAAGGTTTGAAGTCTCTTCTCAGACATAGTTTAAACTGCAGGCTTTTTATAATATTTACTCGATATAACCGACAAGACTGAAACTCTTCTTTTTATAAATTAGAAGCTGTTGAAATGGAAAACTTTGAGAGGTTTTATTAGGTCAGTCTACAGCTAAATGGTAAATGTCAGCGTCTGAGTTCTGAATGCAATGGTTTGTAACAGGGTTTTAGCTCTGATACATCTGCAGCCGTAACACTTGTCCCCAAATACCATTTGTCTAAAGCTGCCTTTGTATGCTGATGAAATCCCAACTCCCCACACAGTCTACTCTCTACAAATCCTCAGCGACCAACTCTCATGTGAGGTCACCGAGTCCAAAAGCTTGAAGTTTAGCGTTAGCTTCAGCATCCAGCTCAGCATGCCCGAGCTCCCCTCTGTCGCAGCCTTTTGAGCTGCTTCTTCCTGTTGCACAGTGAGAATTAAAAGCCAAAACATTGGGGAGTACTGAACTGCTATCAGGAGACTGCGAGTGGACTTCATTACGGATTCAGCAGCAGCTACGTTGCTCAGGAACATCCTGACTGCTGACCTTATTCTAAGCAAGACACGGACAGGACATGATATGCATTTTCATGTTTAGATATTACTTTGCTCCGTCCAAAGGAAACTTGTTCATATTTAAGTTATCTCTTTATGTATGTCACCAACCAATCAATCTCTCTTACATTAAAATCATAAACCGCAGCCTGATGACTGACTGTGTTCACTGCAGAGGTCATAGCATCAGCAAAAGGTCTAAAACGGTTCATACCGGCGCTTCAGGTGTGCTGTACTCACTGCAGACTACATCCTAAACAGTCTACTGAGAAAGGATGCAGCACTAATGGGAGTTTCAGCTTCTCTGTTTTACTTCTATGCAGTTTTTGCTGCATCTTCTTGGGTTTTGTTGGATGGTGAAGATGCCTGTAGAGACAAACCTGCTGAGACATTCTTCCCTGCAGCTCTTCCTGCGCGGGAAGGTTATATAAACTAGGAATAATTTGCTTTATTTGCTTTGCTTTGCTAACAAGTTGCTTTGATATTAACAAACTTGTTTCAAAAGTACTCAACTTTTATAAAACACGGGTTAAAACATCTCTGAAAGTACTCTGGTCACTGTTTCATTAGATCAGTGTAACTGATGAAAGACTTTGGGTTTCCTCCTCTTTGGAAAATGATGTAAAAATAGGAAGTTTCCAAGAGAATTCTCAGTTCCCAGCTGTTAGCCCTGAGGAACACATCATAAAGCAGCTGCCATCATCCAAGTGTGTCCCAAAACGCTACAAAAACTGATTAATGTGTACACATGACTAATATCGGAGGACTCCCTCTGAATATTACCTTAGACAAGGTAAGGTTAGCAGAAAATGCTGTTTACATGTCTCACTCAGAGTAAGGTCTTTATTGAGCGTTGGAACATTGCTGTGGGACTCAGAGGAGAACTGCAACCTGATGTTTGGATATTTAAGTGCATTTAGATGTGATCTTACTACTTTTTTTGGACCTTTTTTCACCTTAACTTAACCATACTTGTTCTGGCTTTAAGTTGAGGTTAATTACTGAAATGTCAGACTTCCCTTATTCCAAATTTAAGACTTTATTCTGATATTTGAAGTTTTTTCATGTGGATATCGAAGCTAAACTGAAATCTTCCTGCACAGTGAACCTTTGCATCTGCTGTATTCTTCCTCGCCAAGTGAAGAAAACTGATCTGTGTCCTGCATTCATTCATGACAAACGTCTCACGTTACGTTTAACAGTCCTTCCCCTCCTTCTTCTACAAACAAAATCTCTTTGCTCGTGTTGAAAATCTTGAAAATTAGCCCAGCAGAGATGGTGCTTGCGGGCAGGATCAAGACCTCCTTCACTGAAATTGCAGCTTTACATCAGAGGAAACACAGATAATCACCACGAGGTGCCAGACTTCTGAATCTATTCTGTTCCTGGCTCCATCAGAAGAACTCAATCTGCCTCCTCATGCCTGCCATGACCTTTGAAAATGGAATATGAAGCCTTTCATTTAACAGCTCACCCGAAACGACCAGAGTCAGTGAAATATTGTCCCATTTTACTGTAACTATAAACGCGATGCTTTTATAATAAGCTCACCATATAGTAAAGCATCTTGGTGTTTATTTAAACATCTAAGTATAGAATAAAACCTTTTTAAGTGCTACAAGGTCAAATTGGTCAATTTAAATGCAAAGTTTTCATCGTTTCAGATATCTGAGGGTGAAAATATCAACCAGGCAGTAAAAGTGGTCATTTATCTCTGGTGGCATCACCTGCTATAAAGGTCCTGTTGGCCCTGACACACCTCTCTATGCTGTGGTTGTTTTCATAACCAATGGGAACCCTTCACCTCAGTTTTGCCATGGAAGGATAGAGTGGAGTGATGAGGCAGCAGCTTAAGCTGTAAATGAAGTCAGAATTTATTTGTTTGGGTTGTTGTTTCTGAAGTAAAATGGACGGTTTGTCAAAAAAAAAATCGTTTTCCTGATTTTAATTAGTTCCCATTTGGTGTTCCTACTGAGTTTAAAGTTTACAATCACTTGGTTTCACTGTGTGGTTGGAGGAATATGTTTCTGTAACTAATCCTGTATTTTAGCCTTTCAACTATTCTCATTTCCATATGTAGCAGTCTAACAAGAATTTCCATCTTAAAACAGCTCATTGTTCTTTAAGACGTTCTAAATCATAATAGTTTCCATCAGCAGACCTTCTGGATTCTTAATTTTGACAATATATAAAGATAATTTGCAATTATGACAGAGAAACGACAGAAAAATACAGAACTTTTCTAATCACATTGACAACTATCACCTTTGAACACACAGTCTCCCTGGTTAAAGACACTTATTCACAGCAGTGCTGCACATTTGTAAAGGCCCATTCGTGGTCAGGATAAGCTTGATATTGTTTTCAATGTCAGCTGCTGAGTTACCGGAGAAGATTTAAGAATTGATTAATGTGAAAGTCCTGAATGGAGCAGCGTTCAGGTCAATGCAACAACCCTGGATGAGTTGGGTAATGTGCAGGTATGTGCATTACTGTGTGTGGAAAGCTGAACCATTCACCCATGCAAATGTCTTGGATAATAGATGAGTTTAGTATCGCCGTGTCATTCTAACCCTGCAGAAAAAAGGAGGAGGGATAAAGGGACGGAGACAAGGAAAAACACATGAGCTGCACCTAAATCAGTTTCTAAACCCACCATCCCTTCGTGCTCCTGCCTTCAACTGGACTCCTCCACGTTGTTGTGGATCAGAGAGACGAAGCAGCACCGCCCCGAGCATCAGAAGGGAAGCAACAGCATGTGCTTTATGGGACTGAGAAGCTTTAGCTTTGGATCTCTACCTCATCTTTTGGAGTAAAGAGGTTGTTGGAGTCAGGATCATCATGATAACATGGTGGCCAAACTTCTAGGGCTGGCCTCTCTATGTTTTACAACCAGTCTGGTCACTTTTATAGCACATGGTAAGTCATCCATCCATCCATTCATCCATCCATCCACCTATCTATCTATCATCTATCTATCCATCCATCCATCCATCCACCTATCTATCTATCTATCTATCTATCCATCCATCCATCTATCCATCTATCTATCCATCCATCTATCATCTATCTATCCATCCATCTATCTATCTATCATCTATCTATCCATCTATCCATCCATCTATCCATCCATCCATCTATCCATCTATCTATCCATCCATCTATCTATCATCTATCTATCCATCTATCCATCCATCTATCCATCCATCCATCTATCCATCCATCTATCCATCCATCCATCCATCCATCCATCTATCAATCTATCATCTATCTATCCATCTATCCATCTATCCATCTATCCATCCATCTATCCATCTATCCATCCATCCATCTATCCATCCATCTATCCATCTATCTATCATCTATCTATCTATCCATCCATCTATCCATCCATCCATCCATCCATCCATCTATCTATCTATCTATCATCTATCTATCCATCTATCCATCCATCCATCCATCCATCAATCTATCATCTATCTATCCATCTATCCATCTATCCATCCATCTATCCATCTATCTATCCATCTATCTATGCATCCATCTATCTATCTATCTATCCATCTATCTATGCATCCATCTATCTATCTATCTATCCATCCATCCATCTTGATAAATAGAATAACTAATGTTTACACAGTACTTTACTTTACTTGAATCCCTCATATTTAGCTTCTTTGTTGGTCTTGAGGAATACTTCTCTGGGCTTTCTGAACGTCTTTCAAAGATTTTCTCAGGACATTTGCTGCTACTGATGGAGCAGTGTCATGTCCACATATGGCCGTGTTGTGCATGAACATGTTAACATGAGCACATTCATGAGCACATTCATATTTTCACTGAATTTTGATCCGAAAGAGGAAGTTTTTAACTGATGAAAGTGAGCACAGCCTTCTCTCTCTCTCTCTCTCTCTCATGGCATCGAACCGTGTTAAAGTCACAATGAACTGTGGTCACGCTCATTGAGGGTTTGCACTCTGACAGAAGCCACGGTTCTGGTAATGATCTCTGCACCAGGCACAGGCATAGAAACAAACCAAAATGATTAAAAGGAAAGATCTATATAATATGAAGCAAATATGTAAAAAAAATTACATGAACTTAGTTCTGAATTACAAATTAACTTGTTCAGTTTCAGTTTGTTTGAACTGATCTTTAAACTGATTCTTGTGAAGTGTAAACTGTAAAAGTGTATCCCTGTACTTTATCCCTTTGGCAACCCGTCCAGGGGTGTACCCTGCCTTTGGCTGCCATTGGCTGCCATTGGCTCCAGGGTGTACCCTGCCTTTGGCTGCCATTGGCTGCCATTGGCTCCAGGGTGTACCCTGCCTTTGGCTGCCTTTGGCTCCAGGGTGTACCCTGTCTTGGCTGCCATTGGCTGCCTTTGGCTCCAGCGTGTACCCTGCCTTTGGCTGCCATTGGCTGCCATTGGCTCCAGGGTGTACCCTGCCTTTGGCTGCCATTGGCTGCCATTGGCTCCAGGGTGTACCCTGCCTTTGGCTGCCTTTGGCTCCAGGGTGTACCCTGTCTTTGGCTGCCATTGGCTCCAGGGTGTACCCTGCCTTTGGCTGCCATTGGCTGCCATTGGCTCCAGGGTGTACCCTGCCTTTGGCTGCTATTGGCTGCCATTGGCTCCAGGGTGTACCCTGCCTTTGGCTGCCATTGGCTCCAGGGTGTACCCTGTCTTTGGCTCCAGGGTGTACCCTGTCTTTGGCTGCCATTGGCTGTCTTTGGCTCCAGGATGTACCCTGCCTTTGGCTGCCTTTGGCTCCAGCGTGTACCCTGTCTTTGGCTCCAGGATGTACCCTGGCTCCAGGATGTACCCTGCCTTTGGCTGCCTTTGGATCCAGGGTATACCCTGCCTTTGGCTGCCTTTGGCTCCAGGATGTACCCTGCCTTTGGCTGCCATTGGCTGCCTTTGGCTCCAGCGTGTACCCTGTCTTTAGCTCCAGGATGTACCCTGCCTTTGGCTGCCTTTGGCTCCAGTGTGTACCCTGTCTTTGACTCCAGGATGTACCCTGCCCTTGGCTGCCATTGGCTGCATTTGGCTCCAGCGTGTAACCTGTCTTTAGCTCCAGGATGTACCCTGCCTTTGGCTGCCTTTGGCTCCAGGATGTACCCTGCCTTTGGCTGCCTTTGGCTCCAGGATGTACCCTGCCTTTGGCTCCAGGGTATACCCTGCCTTTGGCTGCCTTTGGCGGCCTTTGGCTCCAGGGTGTACCCTGTCTTTGGCTCCAGGGTGTACCCTGCCTTTGGCTGCCACAGGATGTACCCTGCCTTTACTGTAAAAGATAAAGAATTGGATGCATAGTTAGATGCATTTGTTTAGGAAATCCTTAGAAAACCCTTATTTAGTAGTCCACTACTTTTTCACACACACATCTTGCAGGCATGTCAGTGTTTTATCTCTCTCCTCCAGCCCTGCATATAAATCACACCGGGGAGGTTGAGTATCGTGACACCAGTGTTTATGGGGTGGTGGACCAAGCTGTGATCCTGGAATGTGGCACTGAAGTACCTGACATATACATATGGAGCTTCACCAAGCCTGGCACTGAAGCTATAAAAGCTGTGGTGTATAATTTGGGAAAAGGACAGAAGATCCAGAAGCTGGCGAAGACCCTTGGACAGCCGACAGTCATCCCTGACAGTGCAGCTATGAGCATTGAGAATCTGCCTCTGGCTGCTCATGGCTTGTTCACCTGCCAGGCTTTCTATGACACAGAGGAGGAACCCATCGTCTACTACTACTATGTGCACCTTACTGTTCAAGGTAAGACTTACTGCGCGTGTTTCTGTTCGGACAGACTTCTTTTTGCCTGTTTTATTGTCTGTTGAGAATGTTTTCCTTCTCTGTTCAACAACTCTGTTTCATTATCATTATTTAGGGGAGTGTTTGTGAAGTAACTTCTCTAATAATAGTAACTTTTGTTGAAGTATTTTATGTCTACAGCTGCCTGTCTGGCTTGGATTTGCTTTTGAGTCCTTCATCCTGTCTTTGTATCACACGGAGGTTAAACTTGGAACATTTATGCATTCACATGTTTATCATTGAAACCAAATCACTCAGTCGAATGTACCACTGGCATGAAGAAGAAATACTTAATCAAGAAGTGGCTAGAGTCTGATAGATGGCACGATTGTGATCATGAAAGAACAAGAACAGAAGAACAAGCCCGAACATCAGGGCCATAGAGGCATGGGTCCTCTACCATACACAGGACCCAGTAATGGCAGCATGTAGACACTAGCTTGGATGGTTTTCAGGGACATCTGTCCTGAGTGCAGGTTCTCACTCTTAAACTCTTAAACACAACAACAAAGCTAAGATTCTGTGGGACTTAAATTTCCAGAAAACCAAGCAGCTGCTGGTAAACCAATCAGACATAGTGGTGGAAGGATGACATACAGGAAATATCACCTCTCAAAAAGTGCCAGCAGTGCCACCTTCATAGACACCAGTGCCAGGTTAACCAGTTCAGACTATTCAACAGCATCTTGCATTCATCTAACACCCTGTGTAGGTCTGACTGGGGGAATGAAGTACCTCAGGACCTCATCCTGTCAATTTTTGTTATGTTATGTTTCTGAATTTATCAGACGCTTTTATCCAAAACGACTTACAAATGAAGATATAACAGATATATAAAAGCTAACAATAAGCTACATAGAAGGAACCCAGGAGTCCGACTCTGTCAGAGGGGACAGAGTAGAGATAGGGTGCAGGCATAGAAGGAAGTGCAGAAAGATAAAGTGCAGAGATAGAGGGGGGAGGGAAGTACAAGGTAAGTGCTCGGATCATTTTTCCCACAAAGTGCTTCTCCAGGGGATTGCGTCTGGAGGTGAAATAGAACCAAACATCCAGCTGGAAACATCGCAGCAAATACCACACAAGGTGGATATGATTTAAGGTCTGGAGGTGGAGGGAGAATAGATCTTCAGGTCCTACATGTTTAGAAGTTTCCCTGCTTCAACGCACCAGAAATGAACTGGCCAATGACATCATCTGGTGTCTGGACTTAAACAAGCTTCTCTGCAGCAGGGGTCGTTAAAGCTTGGCTTATAAGGTCGTTTCGTGCTTAGCATTGTCAAGTACCAGAGAGGGATTCAGGACGCAGATGCAGGATCTTATGGTTCCAAGAGGTTTTTATTATTATCACAAGACACAGATGGGGCTATAAGGGCTATAAACGCCTAAGCGCTCTCCTCCGTACGGGGAAGGAGGAGCGCGGCTATGAAAGTTTGCAAAACATAAAGTCTCTCCAAAACGGGAGGAAAACCAAAAGCTATGAAAACTTAACAAAGCAAAGTCACGCTCTCAAAGTGAGGCGGAATAAAACAAAGGCGCACTCTTTCAAAGCGGAGGCTCTATAAAACTTTAACTTCAACTTAAAGGCTCTCCTTTAACGGAGGCGACCATGACAAGAAACAACGAAAAATCACTCCGTGAAAACGCAGGAAAAACAAGGCTATGGAACTTACCGTAACAATAAATAAACTAAGGCTATGGCTGTGGAATAAATTACAAAGCTGCGCTGCAGGAGAGTCGCTCACTGCAGGCTCGTGGGATCTGTGGCAAACAAGACAAGGTGGCTGGTAATGTAGCTCAAACTGACACAACATACTGGCACAAGACAAGGGAAACGCAGACTATTTGAACACATGAGGGACCAAAGGGAACAGGTGGAAACACTTGGGAATCAGGGAAGACAATGAGACGCATGACACGGGAGGAAAGGCAAGATACCTGAAACAAGAGGAGTTGTTAATTTCAAAATAAAACAGGAAATGACAAGACATGGAACAGAGAATAAACCGTGACAAGCATTGAATTGATGGTTTCACTGGCAGACAGTGGTTGGATCCTCATTCTTGTACATGGTGATAAAAAAGAGGTCCTGAGTCAGATGGGACATTTAGAGATATATCCTGCAGCACCGGAGGGCCACGGCCACATTAAAGGGGAACAACCAATAGTAGAAGCTGTCAGAGGGAAATTGGTTATTCATTGACTTGAAATATACCTTCATGTGTGACTTTGTCTGTGATGCAGTCCCCGTCAGTAAGCCGAACCTCCTGATGAGCGACGCCTCTCCAGAGGAAGGCTTTACGACGTGGATGCACTGCAAGGTAGAGAATGGGACTGAGCCGATCCGGTATGTGTGGCAGCATGAAAGTCCCAGTGGAAGCATCACAAACTTCCCTCAGGGCAACGGCAGCAGCATCCTCAACGTGACCGACATCAACCGAAACCACACAGGCTGGTACCGCTGTGTGGCCAGCAATGCTGTCAACAGTGAGAGCTCGGAGAGACTGTGGTTGAGTGTCATGTGTGAGTAATAATGAACCATTTTGTGTTTCTCTGCAGCAGTTTTAATACAGAGGAACGGAGAGAACTTCTAATGCTTTGATGTTTTCTAACTAAATTAGAGTTTCTTTGACATTTGATGTGTGGATAATAACAAAAAAACATGCAGCTTTCAATATTTTTCACACTTAATAAAAGTGTCATCATTGATAATTACCGATTAGAAACCAGCTGGTGATCAATGGAGCACTGAGCAGCTGAATAGTCAGGTTTCTACGAAGAATTAAACCCAACAAGCCAGAGAAAACTTTAGATGAATGACATTTCTGCCATCAAACATTTAACAACAGCGAGGTTTGACTTTCTGCTCGTGATAACAGACGATATACTGAATACTGTAATGATGCAGTTTGACAGAAAGCAGGAGATTCCCCAGTATTTGTTTTGTGGGCTTCACCTCTTGAATGCATTCATGTCCTTTCTCCTCAGTTGGTCCAGATGCTCCTCAGGTAGATGTGACTCCGGTTTACAGTTTAATAGAGCGTGGATACTCAGCTCTGGAGACGTATATATTTTAGAGTCTGATTGTACAGACAAACAAAGTCATAGTCGAGCAGTTTCTGTTTCCATTTACCACAGAAAGCTAAAACAGATAAATAAGTTACAAAAGGTTTAATAAAAACATGTAACACACCATCTGGATGATGTGAGAATGCCTCAGTATTGATCAGGATGTACCCAACTTTAAACTGTGGTTCTTTACAAACTAACAGACTTGGCTTGTTTCTGACCTTCACATCTGGATTGTCTCCTTTCTCCTCAGTTGGTCCAGATGTTCCTCAGATAGATGTGACTCCGGTTTACAGTATAACAGAGCGTGGATACTCAGCTCTGGAGGGAGAGAATGTTTCTCTGTTGTGTCAAGCTCAGTCCAGTCCAACCAGTCAGTACATCTGGCTCTACAACGACTCCCAGGTGCACACCGGGCCGCACTTCAGCATCACAAAGATCCTCCGCATGCACACTGGCGACTACACCTGCTTGGCCCAGAACTCCCACCTAAAGACCCGCTCCAGGAAAACCATCAGCCTGGCTGTTTACTGTGAGTGTGACCTCTGGTTCTGGACCATTTCATCCAGTTTGTGACCTTTATTAACCCTTACATTCAGTTAATAGCCGTGTTCTTATGTCATGATACAGTAAACTGTTAAAACGGACTGACATGTAATGAAATCAGTCAGTAATACTTTCTGTAGGAGAAGAAGCTCCAAAATCTTTTCATTTAATTCTGAATTTCTTTCTGAAATACAGCTCCCTGCTGATTCCACTTTGATTTAAACCTCTCTAAGGTTTCAGTGTTAAATACTTCCTCAGTACAACAGTCCTTTATTCAAAGTAAGACTTCAAACTACACATAAAAGCTCATGTTCATGTAGAAATGCTCATGCACCTGTAAAGTGGAAGTGCTGCAGCCCAATGATCTGTGTTGATAGTACTCAGTTTTAATAAGTTTTTCATAACTTTACTGTCTGCTACTCCATGCCTTCTCTCTGCAGACCCACCCGATGGCTCCCCCTCCTGCTCTGTGGAGCCGGCTCTGAATCACACCTCTCTGAGGCTGCTCTGCTCCTGGCCCGGTGGCTTCCCCTCCCCTTCGCTCCACTGGACCGGGGACCTGCTTCAGGCAGGACAACCAACAAACCCTCTCAACAGCACTCTCATCTCGCTGCCCTCTGAGAGTCTGACTTCTAACCACAGCTTGTTTACATGCCTGGGCTCCCATCCTGCCCTGAAACAACAGACAGAGTGCAGCTCGATCACATGTGAGCCGGCAGATCAGAAAATAAAAAGCATTTTGTATTTCTCTGCTCTATGAGCCTCACTTTTCACTCCTCTTCCACCAGATATCCCCCCTGCAGAGCCGGTGTGTTTTTTCAATGTCAGCAGTGACTTACAGTATCTGATGCTGTCCTGCTCCTGGGATGGAGGGGCCCCAAAGGCCTTGGTGTGGTGGGAGGGCCCCGGAGGCCTATATAAAGGTGGAGAGGAAAACTCCAACATCTTGGTCCTGCGCTACGGCTCGGCCCGCAGTGGGAAACCCTACACCTGCTATGCTAAGCACCCACTTCTGGTCCAAACTAAGACCTGCAGACTCACACTGGGTCAGTGCTCATTCTCACCGTGCAACAGGTTTCAGTTTTGGTAGCTTTCCACGTGCAGAATACAGCTCACCTGCAGTCTAAGAGCTGGTTCTTTCTTTTTCAGGATGAACATGCAACATACTCAATATCTGTTGATATGAATATGTCAATTTAAAACACTTAAGAATGTGACAACATAATCCTCCCACCCCCCAAAAAACATGCATCTTAGGTTAATTGGGGACATGAAATTGTCCCCCGCCACTGGGGAGCATGAGCCAGTGTGTTTAGTGTCAGTCCCCAGCCCGGATAAATGGTAAATTCGGCATAAAACATGTGCTAAATCAATGCTGTGAGATCGCCTCGCTGTGGCGACCTCTGATAAAGGAAGAGGCCGAAAGAAGAAGAAGAAGAAGATCAATGAAGCAAGTGTTCACATTGGAAAGATGTTGCTGTTAACCCAAAACATACCGATAAAGGAGAAGTGATGAGAAATGATGAAAACAAATCCATCAGACAAGTAGAGACGATCTGGTGGGGCCACATGAACAATTTGGTACATTCTGGGAAACAAAGAGTCCACTTAGGAAGTCTGAAGTGCAAGAAGGCCTCGATGAGCTTTCCACTGTAAACTTTCCACTGTCGCAAGTAAGGTCTGAACAGAACCGAGCCAGATGCAGAACAGCCTCCATGAGGTAGAAGAATCACTTCATGCATACAAAGAGGAGCAAAGCATGAATAAGTCTTCATAGTGAAAAGGCCGGATTTATATTCTATTTAACATAGTGACTTAAAAAGTGAGAAATTGTTCTGAAGCACAGATTGTGTTAAAATCAGCTTGACATTGGGTGGTGTTAAAATCCCGTAACACGTCCCTCTGTGTGTGACTCTGTCTTTAATGCAGTCTCTGTCAGCAAGCCAAGCCTCCTGATGAGTGACGCCTCCCCGGTGGAAGGATCCAGCATGTGGCTGCGCTGCAGCGTGGAAAAGGGGACTGAGCCCATCCAGTACGTGTGGCAACACGCAGTCCTCGGAGGAAACTTCACCACCTTTGCACACGGCGGCAGCAGCATCAACGTGAGCAACACTGAGCGGAATCACACGGGCTGGTACCGCTGCGTTGCCAGCAACGCCGTCAACAGAGAGAGCTCGGACCAGTCGTGGCTTCACATCACATGTAAGCATTAAAAGATTACAGAGTACAAATTTAAAGCTATAAACCATCAAACACCCCCCCCCAACTACTGAAGGATGCTCCCCAAGCAGGAGCAGGATACAACCCGAGCCCCTGATAGAGTTTTAAACATATAGTGAGGGTCACATGCATGTTGGGATTAGGTATGAAAGGTACACATGAAATGTTAATATTTCACCGTTTTGAGCCTATATTGTGAAAGGATTATGTTTAAAGCTGTTGACATACACATGAATTCCCCGTTCTGGGGTGAGACTGAGTTAATATGGGCTCCAGCTTCACCCACCACCCTGAGCTAGATGAAGCAGGTGTGGAGAGTGGAAGGATTTCCTCTTCCAACTTCTCTGTTCTGTCAGCATTTGAAGATTTCCTCTGGTATTCCTCGCTTGGCTTGTCCACCCATTTCCCTGCGTAACTTCAGAGATGAGATCCAGTTGTCTGAAAGTGAATCGCAGACACATCGCCGTGGTTACCACTGAGGATGCTGTTGATCAGAGCGGAGCACTCAGAGGATAAGGAACCAGATGTTTTCAATCAGGAGTCGGTCGTGCTCAAAGAAAGCTAAAAGAAAGCTGCTTGGACAACAAAATGCTCTCAGCCTCGTTTCCTGTTTACCAACAAAGCAGAAGGCTTTGCTCTGAATTCTGGTTCTGAACACACTGTACTGAGCGTTGTTTGCTGTGTGCGTCTGTAACCTTCACACCTGGATTGTGTCCTTTCTCCTCAGTTGGTCCAGATGTTCCTCAGATAGATGTGACTCCGTACAGTTTAACAGAGCGTGGATACTCAGCTCTGGAGACAGAGAATGTTTCTCTGTTGTGTCAAGCTCAGTCCAGTCCAGCCAGTCAGTACATCTGGCTCTACAACGACTCCCAGGTGCACACCGGGCCACACTTCAGCATCACAAAGATCCTCCGCATGCACACTGGCGACTACACCTGCTTGGCCCAGAACTCCCACCTAAAGACCCGCTCCAGGAAAACCGTCAGCCTGGCTGTTTACTGTGAGTGTGACCTCTGGTTCTGGACCATTTCATCCAGTTTGTGACCTTTATTAACCCTTACATTCAGTTAATAGCCGTGTTCTTATGTCATGATACAGTAAACTGTTAAAACGGACTGACATGTAATGAAATCAGTCAGTAATACTTTCTGTAGGAGAAGAAGCTCCAAAATCTTTTCATTTATTTCTGAATTTCTTTCTGAAATACAGCTCCCTGCTGATTCCACTTTGATTTAAACCTCTCTAAGGTTTCAGTGTTAAATACTTCCTCAGTACAACAGTCCTTTATTCAAAGTAAGACTTCAAACTACACATAAAAGCTCATGTTCATGTAGAAATGCTCACCTGCTTGGCCCAGAACTCCCACCTAAAGACCCGCTCCAGGAAAACCGTCAGCCTGGCTGTTTACTGTGAGTGTGACTTAAAACTCTCCACCTTTGCTTTTCTGATTGTCTCAGAGTTCAAAGCATTTTCAAATGTTACTGAATGAATCATCGTACTGTGATAACACAGATTCCACTGAAGAGATTTCAGCACAGCCCTGCAGAAGAGCATTTAGTTTAGAATAATAATTCTATCCAACACTGACCTGTTACTGACGAACACAAGTGTTTACACCCTGAGTTCAGGTTTTTTATGGAGGTAAATCACAGCATAGATGCAAAGCAGCACGTAACAGAAAGAAGTCAGCGTGTGCCATCAGCAGCAGGCACAGAACGCTATCTGTTGAGCTTTTTCTTATGAAATCAGACTTTTCTAAAACTACACAACACTATTTAAGTATGTTGAGATGTTCTTCTCTAAGTCTGCTGCAGATTTCTCATTTATTTCAAAGTGAAACTAGAACTTAAGAGATGAAACCAGAGTCCAAGCAGTCCAGAGGACAAAGTTTGGCAAAATATTAGCTTGAATAAACATACAGTTGCTCAGAGCTGTTTGTAGGAATCTTTCCTCTGATTTGATTACAAATGTGAAGCAGGAAATATGAAAGTTAAAGTTTATCCACAGTTAAATCAGTTGTTTGCTTCCTCCATGTCTTCATCAGTCATCAGGAATCATAGTTTTACCCTTTTTTATTTCTTATTCTAGCCTGATTACACATGGACAGAAGTCTAAGTGTTCCTTTGTTCTCTGAGTAAAACAGACTTTTAGGAATTGGTGTATTTAGATGAGCATCTTTTAGCTCGAAGGGGCCCTTTTTCACCTTTTTCACCCCCCCATCCCTCCTTTGCTTCTCCATACCTCTCTGCAGACCCACCGGATGGCTCCCCCTCCTGCTCTGTGGAGCCGGCTCTGAATCACACCTCTCTGAGGCTGCTCTGCTCCTGGCCCGGTGGCTTCCCCTCCCCTTCGCTCCACTGGACCGGCAACATGACACATGCAGGACAAGAACAGGTCGACACGGGACAGCAAACACATCTGCCTGCAGGCACAAATGTCTTGCTGCCCCCTGGAGGCCTGATTCCTAACAGCAGCTTGTTTACATGCCTGGGCTCCCATCCTGCCCTGAAACAACAGACAGAGTGCAGCACGATCACATGTGAGTGCAAACAACTGTAAAAAGGAGAAAAAGGACAGAGGCTTTGTTTTCTGAACCTGTCATGCTTTATTTCTACACCAGATATTCCTCCTGCAGAGCTGCTCTGTTCTGCTAATGTAACCGAGGACAAACAGTATCTGAGGCTGTCCTGCTCCTGGGATGGAGGGGCCCCGCAGGCCCTGGTGTGGTGGGAGGGCCCAAAGGGTCAAGGTAAAGAGGGGGAGGAGAAAACCAACGTCCTGATCCTCAGCTATGGCGCCTTTCACTTTGAGAAGCCTTACGTCTGCTACGCAAGACACCCACTCCTGGCCCAAATGAAGACCTGCAGACTCACTCTGGGTCAGTGCTCATTCTCACCATACAGTCTAACAAGTAAAAGTACAATAAAGGGAATAACTCATGAATATATCCTTCATATTCTCACCATACAGTTTAACAAGTAAAAGCACAATAAAGGGAATAACTCATGAATATATCCTTCATATTCTAACCCTACAGTTTAACAAGTAAAAGTACAATAAAGGGAATAACTCATGAATATATCCTTCATATTCTCACCGTACAGTTTAACAAGTAAAAGTACAATAAAGGGAATAACTCATGAATATATCCTTCATATTCTAACCATACAGTTTAAAAAGTAAAAGCACAATAAAGGGAATAACTCATGAATATATCCTTCATATTCTCACCGTACAGTTTAACAAGTAAAAGTACAATAAAGGGAATAACTCATGAATATATCCTTCATATTCTAACCATACAGTTTAAAAAGTAAAAGCACAATAAAGGGAATAACTCATGAATATATCCTTCATATTCTAACCGTACAGTTTAACAAGTAAAAGCACAATAAAGGGAATAACTCATGAATATATCCTTCATATTCTCACCATACAGTTTAACAATTAAAAGCACAATAAAGGGAATAACTCATGAATATATCCTTCATATTCTAACCCTACAGTTTAAAAAGTAAAAGCACAATAAAGGGAATAACTCATGAATATATCCTTCATATTCTAACCATACAGTTTAACAAGTAAAAGCACAATAAAGGGAATAACTCATGAATATATCCTTCATATTCTCACCATACAGTCTAACAAGTAAAAGCACAATAAAGGGAATAACTCATGAATATATCCTTCATATTCTCACCATACAGTCTAACAAGTAAAAGTACAATAAAGGGAATAACTCATGAATATATCCTTCATATTCTCACCGTACAGTTTAACAAGTAAAGGCACAATAAAGGGAATAACTCATGAATATATCCTTCATATTCTCACCATACAGTCTAACAAGTAAAAGCACAATAAAGGGAATAACTCATGAATATATCGTTCATATTCTCACCGTACAGTTTAACAAGTAAAAGTACAATAAAGGGAATAACTCATGAATATATCCTTCATATTCTCACCATACAGTTTAACAATTAAAAGCACAATAAAGGGAATAACTCATGAATATATCCTTCATATTCTAACCCTACAGTTTAAAAAGTAAAAGCACAATAAAGGGAATAACTCATGAATATATCCTTCATATTCTCACCATACAGTCTAACAAGTAAAAGCACAATAAAGGGAATAACTCATGAATATATCCTTCATATTCTCACCCTACAGTTTAACAAGTAAAGGCACAATAAAGGGAATAACTCATGAATATATCCTTCATATTCTCACCCTACAGTTTAACAAGTAAAGGCACAATAAAGGGAATAACTCATGAATATATCCTTCATATTCTAACCATACAGTTTAACAAGTAAAAGCACAATAAAGGGAATAACTCATGAATATATCCTTCATATTCTCACCGTACAGTTTAACAAGTAAAAGCACAATAAAGGGAATAACTCATGAATATATCCTTCATATTCTCACCCTACAGTTTAACAAGTAAAGGCACAATAAAGGGAATAACTCATGAATATATCCTTCATATTCTAACCATACAGTTTAACAAGTAAAAGCACAATAAAGGGAATAACTCATGAATATATCCTTCATATTCTCACCGTACAGTTTAACAAGTAAAAGCACAATAAAGGGAATAACTCATGAATATATCCTTCATATTCTCACCCTACAGTTTAACAAGTAAAGGCACAATAAAGGGAATAACTCATGAATATATCCTTCATATTCTCACCATACAGTTTAACAAGAAAAAGCACAATAAAGGGAATAACTCATGAATATATCCTTCATATTCTAACTGTACAGTTTAACAAGTAAAAGTACAATAAAGGGAATAACTCATGAATATATCCTTCATATTCTCACCGTACATTTTAACAAGTAAAAGCACAATAAAGGGAATAACTCATGAATATATCCTTCATATTCTAACCATACAGTTTAACAAGTAAAAGCACAATAAAGGGAATAACTCATGAATATATCCTTCATATTCTAACCATACAGTTTAACAAGTAAAAGCACAATAAAGGGAATAACTCATGAATATATCCTTCATATTCTCACCGTACAGTTTAACAAGTAAAGGCACAATAAAGGGAATAACTCATGAATATATCCTTCATATTCTAACCGTACAGTTTAACAAGTAAAAGCACAATAAAGGGAATAACTCATGAATATATCCTTCATATTCTAACCATACAGTTTAACAATTAAAAGCACAATAAAGGGAATAACTCATGAATATATCCTTCATATTCTCACAGTACAGTTTAACAAGTAAAAGCACAATAAAGGGAATAACTCATGAATATATCCTTCATAAGTCGTCAGATCCAGATGCATCCGTGCTGCTGATGCAGTCGTGTTTATGTCCAACGGTGATGATGTGCAGCTCACCTGCAAACAGGGAACTATCGTTCCGTTATTCATATCCAAGCAGTAACCAAACATGTTATTCTTCTACAACATCCCCTTTGATAAAGATCCTTTAAATCCAGCTGCTGAAAAGTGATTCTGAAAGGTAAACAGTGTCAGTGCCCTCATCACGTTATTCAGCTGCCAACACATGCAAAGCATTTTAACACATGAAACAAGCATGAAATAAGACAAACCTGCATAAATATAATGAACTTTTTTTATTATTCAGCCCCCAACCTGCAGATATCTCTTACCTGTCCGCTAAAGATAAGGAAACAGCCAGAAGCATGGCTCTGTCAAAAGATGAAACCCTCTTTAAATTAAACATTTAAACTACAAATCATAAAGGCTGATTCAGTTATCTTAAGATGCGATTACAGATGCTGACTCCTCCTAGCTGCAGTTCCTGTGTATTTATCAGCCAACATGTAAGACTCTGTCAAAACCAAACTGAAAATAAAGGTCATGGTGTAAAATCCGGCCTGCATTAAACACCCCTGCATGGGGACCTTGTTTCTGGCACAGCCCCCGTCAGTAAGCCGGACCTCCTGATGAGCGACGCCTCCCCGGTGGAAGGATCCAGCATGTGGCTGCGCTGCAGCGTGGAAAAGGGGACTGAGCCCATCCAGTACGTGTTGCAACATGAAGCTGGTGGTGGCAGCATCACGACTCTTTCACAGGGCAACAGCACCGCTGTCACCATCACCAACGTGGACCGAAACCACACAGGCTGGTACCGCTGCGTGGCCGGAAACCACATCAACAGCGAGAGCTCTGATCGGCTCCGGCTGGAAGTCGTCTGTAAGCAGACATCACAGAGCTTTCCACACATTTAAACGTTTGTCACACAAGACAGGACCGTAACACTGGGATATATCTGTTAAAATGTTGGTGTTTTATTGATTTATCTTTCTATTATAATCCAGTTTCTGTGGACAACTCTCCTAATATCTGAAGAACCAACTGTATTACTTTTCTTCACGCTTTATATTTTAGAGTCTGATTGTACAGACAAACAAAGTCATAGTCGAGCAGTTTCTGTTTCCATCTACCACAGAAAGCTAAAACAGATAAATAAGTTACAAAAGGTTTAATAAAAACATGTAACACACCATCTGGATGATGTGAGAATGCCTCAGTATTGATCAGGATGTACCCAACTTTAAACTCTGGTTCTTTACAAACTAACAGACTTGGCTTGTTTCTGACCTTCACATCTGGATTGTGTCCTTTCTCCTCAGTTGGTCCAGATGTTCCTCAGGTAGATGTGACTCCGGTTTACAGTTTAACAGAGCGTGGATACTCAGCTCTGGAGGGAGAGACTGTTTCTCTGTTGTGTCAAGCTCAGTCCAGTCCAGCCAGTCAGTACATGTGGTTCTACAACAACTCCCAGGTGCACACCGGGCCGCACTTCAGCATCACAAAGATCCTCCGCATGCACACTGGCGACTACACCTGCTTGGCCCAGAACTCCCACCTAAAGACCCGCTCCAGGAAAACCATCAGCCTGGCTGTTTACTGTGAGTGTGACCTCTGACCTTTAGGCTGTCCTGCTCCCCCTGTGCCACTTAAAGGCACTTTCAGAAACCCCAACGACTCGAGGAACCAATCCTGACGACTTGCTGAACGACTTCTATGATTCTTTGTGTTTGTTACATTTTTCATTGCTTCCATTTAAAGCAAAACATGTGAATGTGTGCCACTGTGGCAAAATGAGGCCCTGGAGGTGGGAATTGATTTGGGATTCTTCAGCTGGTGTTGATGTGGACAGACTTTGTCCACGAGGTAGTGTTACATATCTGTGAGACACATAGAGTGTATTGCACATCAAAAAGAAAGATTTAAAGATGTTATGGTCTGTAGGAAGTAGGAAGGCCCGGCAGGTCATTCCTCATGTAACCAATGCTGTGCTCATCACTGCCTTATGTCATATTCCCACAGACCCACCCGATGGCTCCCCCTCCTGCTCTGTGGAGCCGGCTCTGAATCACACCTCTCTGAGGCTGCTCTGCTCCTGGCCCGGTGGCTTCCCCTCCCCTTCGCTCCACTGGACCGGGGACCTGCTTCAGGCAGGTCAAGATCAGGTTGACACGGGACAACAAACAAATCCAACAGACACGGAGATGCTGCTGCCTGCTGGAGACTTGGTTCCTAACCACAGCTTGTTTACATGCCTGGGCTCCCATCCTGCCCTGAAACAACAGACAGAGTGCAGCTCGATCACATGTGAGCCGGCAGATCAGAAAATAAAAAGCATTTTGTATTTCTCTGCTCCATGAGCCTCACTTTTCACTCCTCTTCCACCAGATATCCCCCCTGCAGAGCCGGTGTGTTTTGCATACGTGACCAACAGCAAACAGTATCTGATGCTGTCCTGCTCCTGGGATGGAGGGGCCCCAAAGGCCTTGGTGTGGTGGGAGGGCCCCGGGGGCCTATATAAAGGTGGAGAGGAAAACTCCAACATCTTGGTCCTGCGCTACGGCTCGGCCCGCAGTGGGAAACCCTACACCTGCTATGCTAAGCACCCACTTCTGCTCCAAACTAAGACCTGCAGACTCACTCTGGGTCAGTGCTCATTCTCACTGTGCAACAGGTTTCAGTTTTGGTAGCTTTCCACGTGCAGAATACAGCTCACCTGCAGTCTAAGAGCTGGTTCTTTCTTTTTCAGGATGAACATGCAACATACTCAATATCTGTTGATATGAATATGTAAATTTAAAACACTTAAGAATGTGACAACATAATCCTCCCACCCCCCAAAAAACATGCATCTTAGGTTAATTGGGGACATGAAATTGTCCCCCGCCACTGGGGAGCATGAGCCAGTGTATTTAGTGTCAGTCCCCAGCCCGGATAAATGGTAAATCCGGCATAAAACATGTGCTAAATCAATGCTGTGAGATCGCCTCGCTGTGGCGACCCCTGATAAAGGAAGAGGCCGAAAGAAGAAGAAGAAGAAGATCAATGACGGAAGTGTTCACATTGGAAAGATGTTGCTGTTAACCCAAAACATACCGATAAAGGAGAAGTGATGAGAAATGATGAAAACAAATCCATCAGACAAGTAGAGACGATCTGGTGGGGCCACATGAACGATTTGGTACATTCTGGGAAACATTCTCATTCTCACTGTACAGTGCAGCAAACAGGACATTGTGGGTTAACTAACTCGTGCTTTCTCCTGTACAGAGGCCCCTGTGCTGCTGACGCAGCGCAGAGTCGTGTCCGTATACGAGGGGAGCGATGTGCAGCTCACCTGCAATCTGAGAGCCAACTATCTTCCCACCAATGACATCACCTGGTTTAACAATCAGGGGGCTGACGTCCGAGACACCTCCAAGTACATGCTGCTGCGGACGTCCGCCTGGGCAAATCTGACCGTGAGAGACACGGATGAGACTCAAGACAGCGGCGAGTACAGGTGCTCCACTTCCAACGCAGTGGGAGGAGCTGAGATCAACGTCACTTTGGTGGTCAAGAGTAAGACATCAGCTCTCTTCCTTTTGTTTTAATCTGTATCTGCTGTCATAAATGTTAGAAAATTATAGAGTTATACTATGAGAAAAGCTGCAAGAATCTGTGATGGGGGGGGGGCCTCCTCCTGTCTTTTGGTTCTCATAATACTGTGTAGGAAGAAAAAGTGTTTTGACTGTCTGAACTCGTCATCAATATTGAGTTGATTTATTGATTTATTTATTTTTTTGGTTATTGTCAGAGAATCTGTTGGAAAAATTATAGTTATACTTTATAGTTTATTAACTAATTATAGTTTCCCATAACATTGAACGTCTCTTCCCATAATATTAAATGGTGAGAAATGCGCCTTTTCCCATAACATTGAACGTCTCTTCCCATAACATTGAGTGGCCAGCAAACATAAACAATATAAATAGCATTAGCACCATTTTGTTAGTCGGACAACTCTGAGCAGCTTCCTGACAGGTTGTGCCGACTTGTCTCTTTCTTGCAAGAAATAAATGTTTTGTGTTAATCGTTTCCAGCGACTCTGAGCCTAATTTTGAGAGAATTTTTCTGACAATAAGCTAATATGATTAGCATCTAAACTATGCTACAAACATGATACCAAGCATTCTTTACTATCGTCTTCAAATGCTAAAAATGCTAACTGGTGCTGGGAATGTCATTCGTTTTGCCTGTTTAATAGAAGAAAAGATCATCTGTTATAAGAATAAAATCCACTACATAGGTCAGATTCAATGGAATCTAATCCTTAGCTGTCAGTACATTTCTCTCAAGTTATCCTCATCTTGCTCTGGAGGAAAAGTTAGCCAAAAATGTTGGTTTCTTCCTCTGGGGATCACATGTTTTCACCACACAGGATTCCATCCAGTAGTTGGTGAAATATCTCAGTTATAGCTGAAACTGAGTGAGATACAGATGTCATACAGAGGTTTCTGCTTGTTTTGCCTCTGAATCAGAGCACCCAATGCCGCCCAATGCAACCCTGGTCAGAGTCGTGTACAGCAGCCAACATCGCAACGAGGTGGAGCTGGAGTGGCAGGTCGAGGGCGAGGAAGATGGAGGCTGGACAGGTTTCTTTCTGGAGCACCGATGGGTGTCGGAAGGACCGGGAAGGAGGGGAGGCAGCAATGACTCAAAGTCAGAGGAAAGGTCTGGTTCCCAGGACTGGTACCGTAGCATCATCCAGGATCCAGATGCCAGGAGCCACACAGTACGGGGACTGACACCAACCATTACCTACCGGTTCCGCATCACGCCTGTTAACCACCGCACCATCGGACACCCGTCTGCAGCCAGGTCTCCAGGTACAGTCCCATGAGAGACCTTCTCCTGAAGAAATGAGAGATTACTTTTACAAGAACGTCTATCAAACTGACAATAGAGCTGGTTAGATAGAACTTATTGTTATTCGTGTAGATCAGGGATGTCAAACTCCGGTCCTGGAGGGCCGCTGTCCTGCAGGTTTAAGATGCTTCAAAGCAGCTGAATCAGATCAATGCACCATTAGCAGACATGAGCAGAACTTAACAATCTTTCGAAGAGCTCAATTTCATCTGAATCAGGTGTGTTGGAGCAGGGAAACATCTAAAACCTGCAGGACAGCGGCCCTCCAGGACCGGAGTTTGACATGATTGTTTTAGATGAACAAACACACACAATGAGACATAATATAAAGTGATGCACCTTCTGCTCTCCTCCTTTATACGTCCTCAGAATGACCTTTTTTTTCAGGACTGGAATACATTAATAAAGCTCATTCATTTTCTGGGGGAGTGGTAGAGCATGTAGATGGGGGGGGGGTAAGGGTTGTATGGAGCAACCTGTAGATATATAAGTTAAGACCGAAACTTAAACTGGAACTAATCCATTTCAGGTGAGGTCATATTTCTTTAAAACAAGTCAAACCTCCTGAGTGGAGCAGCTGTGTTCTGTCAGAGGTTTATTTTTTCTCTTGTGTGTAACTATGATGTTTTTTTTGCAGTGGAACTCCGTAACACTGCCTACCCGGCTGTGATCGGAGCAGCTGTAGGTGGGATGCTCTTTGCTGTCATTTCCACATTGCTGCTGCTCCTGTACATAATCCGCAACCGCAACAACAATCCTCGTGAGTCCCACACAGAAGCAACAACCTCTGAGAAATCCTCTGAAAAACCATGTGTTAATGTTTGTGTTTCCTCCTCCAGGGCTGCACGACATGCTGTTTGGCTCGTGAGTAACTTTTTTTCCCCTTGTCCTGTTCAGCATTATGGCAGCAGAACTGTAATCTGAATACCTTTGATGCCAAACAGATTTACTTTGCCAAGGGAAGTTTTATAAATGTAAAGCTCCCCTTGATGCCCATTTATTTATTTCCGTTTACAATATATAACATGTAATAGAACTGAACCGGACCGGGGGACAAGGAAAGAAGAAGAGGAAAGAAGAGGAAACAGAACACAAATAGAAACAAAAACCAGACAACCAGCTGCTACACCTGTAAAAACAAAACAGACAACAATCCATGGCCTCTGAGGGGAATCCAGCCTTAGAGCCTCCAGGAGCACCTGAAAGCAGACAAGCAGAGAAAAACATGACCTACATGATAACCCTGCTTAGTTATGAGAAGCAGAAGCAGGCAGAGAGGGCCACAAGACCCAGGCCACCAGCAGCCCCCACAGAGCACAGAACCCAGGAAGCCCACCGCAGGGACAACCAGGCATCCACCCAGAAGGCTGCAGAGGAAGCCCCCGGACAGAGCCCCCATAAGCATAGGGCAGAGGCCCCAAAAGCATAGGGCAACAGCCCCCATAAGCATAGGACAGAGGCCCCAAAAGCATAGGGCAGAGGCCCCATAAGCATAGGGCAGAGGCCCCATAAGCATAGGGCAGAGCCCCCATAAGCATAGGACAGAGCCCCCATAAGCATAGGACAGAGCCCCCATAAGCATAGGGCAGAGCCCCCATAAGCATAGGACAGAGGCCCCAAAAGCATAGGGCAGAGGCCCCATAAGCATAGGGCAGAGGCCCCAAAAGCATAGGGCAACAGCCCCCATAAGCATAGGGCAGAGCCCCCAAAAGCATAGGGCAGAGGCCCCATAAGCATAGGGCAGAGCCCCCATAAGCATAGGGCAGAGCCCCCATAAGCATAGGGCAACAGCCCCCATAAGCATAGGGCAGAGCCCCCAAAAGCATAGGACAGAGGCCCCAAAAGCATAGGACAGAGGCCCCATAAGCATAGGGCAACAGCCCCCATAAGCATAGGACAGAGGCCCCATAAGCATAGGGCAGAGCCCCCATAAGCATAGGACAGAGCCCCCATAAGCATAGGGCAACAGCCCCCATAAGCATAGGACAGAGGCCCCAAAAGCACAGGGCAACAGCCCCCATAAGCATAGGTCAGAGGCCCATAAGCATAGGACAGAGGCCCCAAAAGCATAGGACAGAGGCCCCAAAAGCATAGGGCAACAGCCCCCATAAGCATAGGTCAGAGGCCCATAAGCATAGGACAGAGGCCCCAAAAGCATAGGACAGAGGCCCCAAAAGCATAGGGCAGAGGCCCCATAAGCATAGGGCAGAGCCCCCATAAGCATAGGACAGAGCCCCCATAAGCATAGGGCAGAGCCCCCATAAGCATAGGACAGAGGCCCCAAAAGCATAGGGCAACAGCCCCCATAAGCATAGGACAGAGCCCCCAAAAGCATAGGGCAGAGGCCCCATAAGCATAGGACAGAGCCCCCATAAGCATAGGGCAGAGCCCCCATAAGCATAGGACAGAGGCCCCAAAAGCATAGGGCAACAGCCCCCATAAGCATAGGGCAGAGCCCCCAAAAGCATAGGGCAGAGGCCCCATAAGCATAGGGCAGAGCCCCCATAAGCATAGGGCAGAGCCCCCATAAGCATAGGGCAACAGCCCCCATAAGCATAGGGCAGAGCCCCCAAAAGCATAGGACAGAGGCCCCAAAAGCATAGGGCAACAGCCCCCATAAGCATAGGACAGAGCCCCCAAAAGCATAGGGCAGAGGCCCCATAAGCATAGGGCAGAGCCCCCATAAGCATAGGACAGAGGCCCCAAAAGCATAGGGCAACAGCCCCCAAAAGCATAGGGCAGAGGCCCCATAAGCATAGGGCAGAGGCCCCAAAAGCATAGGGCAGAGGCCCCATAAGCATAGGGCAGAGGCCCCAAAAGCATAGGGCAACAGCCCCCATAAGCATAGGGCAACAGCCCCCATAAGCATAGGGCAGAGCCCCCATAAGCATAGGGCAGAGGCCCCATAAGCATAGGGCAGAGGCCCCATAAGCATAGGGCAGAGGCCCCATAAGCATAGGGCAGAGGCCCCAAAAGCATAGGGCAGAGGCCCCATAAGCATAGGGCAGAGGCCCCAAAAGCATAGGGCAGAGGCCCCATAAGCATAGGACAGAGCCCCCATAAGCATAGGGCAACAGCCCCCATAAGCATAGGGCAGAGCCCCCATAAGCATAGGGCAGAGCCCCCATAAGCATAGGGCAGAGGCCCCATAAGCATAGGGCAGAGGCCCCATAAGCATAGGGCAGAGGCCCCAAAAGCATAGGGCAGAGGCCCCATAAGCATAGGGCAGAGGCCCCAAAAGCATAGGGCAGAGGCCCCATAAGCATAGGACAGAGCCCCCATAAGCATAGGACAGAGCCCCCAAAAGCATAGGGCAGAGGCCCCATAAGCATAGGGCAGAGCCCCCATAAGCATAGGACAGAGCCCCCATAAGCCGTGCACTGGACCCGGGCCCCAGAGCGACACACTTGTTAGTCGGCCATTTTACCCTCAGAACTACCCTGTTTCTTCAAGCCACGCGTTTGAAAAGGTTCTGGAAACATTCCTCAGAACTCTCGGTCTATTTCAGCATCACACTTTTGGTGTAGATTTGTGAGCATTTCTTTCATTCCACCACACCACAAAGGTCCTCTTTGCTGACTGGAGGTTTTTTTGAGAATTACACTGAATTATTTGACCCGTTTGACCTGAGAATCGGTCTTGATGTTATGAATGAAAGCAACAAGATGAGTTCAACCAGGTACTAAGGACTCACGATCCTTCTCCACAATTTAGAGTCTGTATGAACTTCAGAAAAGCCCCAGAATCTTGTTTATGCTTCTGAATGCATTGGGTCTGGTGGGTTTTAGCTCCAACAAGCAGTTGGACCAGTGCTGCTAATGTCCTGGAAAGTGTGCAAGATTAAGCGCGACTAATCATCCCTTTTTGGTGCTTCCAGGCAGCACAGCCAGTCCAGGGAAAACATCAACTTTGCAGAGGATGAAGCGGTCCGAGGGTCCGAGGGCGGAATGGAAGATAGAGGCGGATCGCTCAGTCCAGGCAAGATGAAATCACATCAAATGTTACATTCATGCAAACCAAAGAAAGGGCTTTCTGTGGCTTACACACAGGAGTTTTCTACGGTCTGAATGTGTTAAATGCTCATTCATTTGAACCTTTCTCAGGTCCAACTGTGGCTGTACCCCAGGCATCATCATCCCTCACCTCGTCACCCCCGAGTGCCGCCCCCATCACCCTCAGCCCTGTTTCTAACAGCCAAGCCCCTCCCACTGATGAATGAGCATCACCATCTCACCGTCTTGTGATGAAGCTTGATGGGGGGGGGTCTGATGTTTGAAGGGTGTGATCGTTTTAGCAGTTGACATTAAACACGATTTCTTTGAAAAATGGCAACAAAGTTGATTTTTTTTTCTATTTTAAGCAACAAAAGCAGGAAAACATGATGCTTGAAAAGTATCTAAATGGCTGAAATCTGAAATATAAGCTCTAATTAAGTGTTTTCCACTGAAACGTCTTGTCATACAGTCATTTAAAGCATTAGTAAAAGGACCCTATTGACTTATGCATTAAACTACTTGCTGAAAATGTTGTTTCATTGTCTTTTTTTCTTAAATAAGAATAAGAAACAATAAAAATTATTGTTTGAACTAAGAGGCTTTATGGGTAGCAAAAGACACGACTTACCCCATGTCTAAAATTAAGATTACTCTAATCTGTTAGCCTCATGTGTGCATTGTCATTTGTTACAGAGATATTAATAGTGATTTATCCATCATTGTGCTCCACAATGACATGGATCTTTCAGGGCAGATGGGGAAGCGGCAGCATTCAAACTGGGGTAGATGCAGGTCGTTATCTGCACAATGTGAGTTTCCTGCTTGGGATACAAACACATTGAAACCCCGTCATCACCACATAAAGAGCAAAGTGATCTTCAGATTACAGAGTAAAAAGAAGCACAGCTTTGAGTTAAAGGAAAGAGAACTTTTGGGTCCAGGATATGAGTTCCACATCTGGTCAAAGGCCTCCTGGAGTCTGATGTGGGGCACTGGAACAGTGATTTCTGGTGTGTTATGGTTTGAGGGTGGAGGTGGTTTGCTTTAATTCAAATGGTGGTTATTGTTTCAAGGTGGAAGGTTGTTTGCCTGAATTTCTGCGTATGTTGAGGATTGGCAGTGTTTGTGCTGATCCTTTGGAGGGGGGTACTGTCTCTTTAAGAGGACGAGTAAAGTGGGCTGGTGTGAACTCATGCTAAAAAAAAAAAGTGGACCGTTTTGATTGATTAAAAAGCTGCAAAAACGAAGATGGACGTGGTTTTTGGCTGTTAATTTTGAGGGTGCAACACTGACAAGAGTCCAAAATACTGAAAATGCACCAGTAAAAGCTCTAATTTATACAAGTGCAGCAGGCAATGAGAAAAGTAAGGCTGCAGCATGAATGCACAGACTGTGGAATTCTGGGCTGATAAAGGCTAATGAGGCCCAATACTGATTATTTAAGATTTATTTTCTGTTTAATACAACAAAATGTGAATTATGGAAAATAACTGAACAGTTTTAAAGGATTTCAGCCCATAAAACTGTTTGAATGCAGAAATTATTTCCCCTTTACACACATCCACGACACTGAGGTTACCTATGAGCTGATGGGCCGATCGTAAGCAACAAGCTGAATATCAGCGGATATTGATGTGAGGTCGGTAGCATCCTCAGTTATTCACATAACAGGAGTCACACAGAAGGGAGACCATGGCCAACCTGCTCGTGTCCGATTCCGAGTATAATGATGACACAAAAAGTGGGTCACGTTGGAAACTTTAACTTCCTGTTATTATCAGAGTTGGATAATTTGAGTGGAGATTACCTGTCGAAGTCCACCTGGAGTCATTTTACACGAGGCACAGAAGGGAATCACCACCACCTGACAACTTTATACTCATTTAGTCCTGCTGTCCAGGACGAAATCCGGAATTCTTTCATGATTTATGATGTGAAAAGTTAATTTAAGTGGATTAAAAGCGATTAAAATGCCAGATTCCAGAGCAACAGGTAGCTGAAGATAAACCTTTATGTTCATGATTTCTTTGTTTTAGTTCATGCAACATTTTCATATCATATCAATATGTTAAAATATCTGATTTCATGTGTCAAAGTTATGGAGTTTTTTCCAACATGAACTTTCTGCTCGGCATCAGTCGCATTCGTCTTTGCCACATGAGGAAAACTGATCTCTGTCCTGCATTCATTCATGACAAACGTCTCACGTTACATTCTCATGGATCTACTCAACAGTTCCTCCTCCTCTTTCTCCGATATAAACACACAAACTCGTCACTCGTGTTTGGATTATCTAAAGCACAGAACTTGAGGGAAACTGCAGCTTCACATCTTTTCATGGAGGCATACAGAGTTCTGAGGTCAAAGCAACACTGTGAGGAAACAGAATCATTGTGAGACGCCAGATTTCTAAGTTTCTAAAGCTCTGCTTTGGGTGAGGACCCAGAGTCGTAAAGATATTCAATTCAATTCAGTTCAATTAAATTTTATTTATAAAGCGCCAGATTACAACAATTGTCATCTCAAGGCACTTAAGTAATAAAGTCCAATTCAAGCCAATTGGAATTCAATTCATTGTAATCATGATCCAATTAATTCATATGGAGCCAATTCAAAAATAATATCCGAGCTAAGGAAACCAACAGATTGGACCGAAACTTGTCTTCAGTCCAATCTCCCGTCCTGAGCCTGAGGGACTGTGGAAAGGAACGACTCCCTTTACCAGGAAGAAACCTCTGGCAGAACCAGAACCAGGAAGAAACCTCTGGCAGAACCAGAACCAGGAAGAAACCTCTGGCAGAACCAGACTCAGGAAGAAACCTCTGGCAGAACCAGAACCAGGAAGAAACCTCTGGCAGAACCAGAACCAGGAAGAAACCTCTGGCAGAACCAGACTCAGGAAGAAACCTCTGGGAGAACCAGACTCAGGAAGAAACCTCTGGCAGAACCAGAACCAGAAAGAAACCTCTGGCAGAACCAGAACCAGAAAGAAACCTCTGGCAGAACCAGACTCAGGAAGAAACCTCTGGCAGAACCAGAACCAGGAAGAAACCTCTGGCAGAACCAGAACAGGAAGAAACCTCTGGCAGAACCAGAACCAGGAAGGGTGTCCATCCGCCTGGACCAGCTGGGGTTTGAGAAGACAGAAAAGAGGGAAAAGAGGGGGGAAAAACACCATAACACCATTCAAAGGATACCTGCTGGAACAGGGAAACACAAGTTAATAACCACAACTTTTACTATGAATAAATGAGTCCTTTGCTGAATTTACTGCCTGTCGAAACATTGTGAAACTCTTGGTCATCGCGTACCGTTTGACTGCATCCTCTGTTGTTAAATCTGTTGTTAAAGCTGTTAAATCTGCATTTATCAGCTCACTCCAGCAGGCAGAAGAGGATGAAGCTTGTGTTTAAGGAGAAATAAGCAGCAGCTGAATAGTGTCCTCAGACACCAGGTTCAGTTCATTTGGAGGAAGCAGACAAACTCAAACAGTGACCAAATGTTGTTTCATGATGATAAAAAACACTTTTCCTTTAAAACATCTAGCTTTTAGGAACAATAACATGCTGGTTTGCTGCTTTTGTTCAACTGTAAACTCTAAGAAACACATGCATGTCCTGAGAGGAGGAATGTTAAGACCATCTAGTCCAATCCCACCGTGGCTGGTTTAGTTAACATACATGTGTGCAGAAGGCTGAGCCGTCTGCCAGTGGGCCTGCGTTGGATAATGGATGAGCTCAGTATCACCGTGTTATTCTAACCTCACAGAAAGAGGGAAAGAGAGCCTGAGAGAGCGCATGAATAATTGAACCTAAATCAGTTTAGTGACCCTCCGTCCTTTCCTGCTCTCAGTCTAATGAAGTCAGCGCCTCGAGCTGAGCTCAGAGCAGCGGGAAGACTGCAATGTGAAGGTGATTTTTACCTTTTTATCACCACAACATTTGGAACAAAGAGGCTGCCGGACTCGGGATCATCATGATACCATGGTGGCCCAACTGTTAGGGCTGGCCTTTCTATGTCTCACAGCCCGTCCAGTCACTTCTGCGGCACACGGTAAGGTTTTACAGCACATTCAGATGAATTTACACCTACTAAACTCCCCTGTAACTTCGTCTGAATGGTTGGTAAATGATCAGATTATCTACTTTTATTGGTAACTTACATGGTAAGGTTTTACAGCACATTCAGATGAATTTACACCTACTAAACTCCCCTGTAACTTCGTCTGAATGGTTGGTAAATGATCAGATTATCTACTTTTATTAGTAACTTACATGGTAAGGTTTTACAGCACATTCAGATGAATTTACACCTACTAAACTCTCCTGTAACATCGTCTGAATGGCTGGTAAATGATCAGATTATCTACTTTTATTAGTAACTTACATGGTAAGGTTTTCCAGCACATTCAGATGAATTTACACCTACTAAACTCTCCTGTAACATCGTCTGAATGGTTGGTAAATGATCAGATTATCTACTTTTATTAGTAACTTACATGGTAAGGTTTTACAGCACATTCAGATGAATTTACACCTACTAAACTCTCCTGTAACATCGTCTGAATGGTTGGTAAATGATCAGATTATCTACTTTTATTGGTAACTTACATGGTAAGGTTTTACAGCACATTCAGATGAATTTACACCTACTAAACTCTCCTGTAACATCGTCTGAATGGTTGGTAAATGATCAGATTATCTACTTTTATTGGTAACTTACATGGTGAGGTTTTCCAGCACATTCAGATGAATTTACACCTACTAAACTCTCCTGTAACATCGTCTGAATGGTTGGTAAATGATCAGATTATCTACTTTTATTGGTAACTTACATGGTAAGGTTTTACAGCACATTCAGATGAATTTACACCTACTAAACTCTCCTGTAACATCGTCTGAATGGTTGGTAAATGATCAGATTATCTACTTTTATTGGTAACTTACATGGTAAGGTTTTACAGCACATTCAGATGAATTTACACCTACTAAACTCTCCTGTAACATCGTCTGAATGGTTGGTAAATGATCAGATTATCTACTTTTATTAGTAACTTACATGGTAAGGTTTTACAGCACATTCAGATGAATTTACACCTACTAAACTCTCCTGTAACATCGTCTGAATGGTTGGTAAATGATCAGATTATCTACTTTTATTAGTAACTTACACAGTAAGGTTTTACAGCACATTCAGATGAATTTACACCTACTAAACTCTCCTGTAACATCGTCTGAATGGCTGGTAAATGATCAGATTATCTACTTTTATTGGTAACTTACATGGTGAGGTTTTACAGCACATTCAGATGAATTTACACCTACTAAACTCTCCTGTAACATCGTCTGAATGGTTGGTAAATGATCAGATTATCTACTTTTATTGGTAACTTACATGGTGAGGTTTTCCAGCACATTCAGATGAATTTACACCTACTAAACTCTCCTGTAACATCGTCTGAATGGTTGGTAAACGATCAGATTATCTACTTTTATTGGTAACTTACATGGTGAGGTTTTACAGCACATTCAGATGAATTTACACCTACTAAACTCTCCTGTAACATCGTCTGAATGGTTGGTAAATGATCAGATTATCTACTTTTATTGGTAACTTACATGGTGAGGTTTTCCAGCACATTCAGATGAATTTACACCTACTAAACTCTCCTGTAACATCGTCTGAATGGTTGGTAAACGATCAGATTATCTACTTTTATTGGTAACTTACATGGTGAGGTTTTACAGCACATTCAGATGAATTTACACCTACTAAACTCTCCTGTAACATCGTCTGAATGGTTGGTAAATGATCAGATTATCTACTTTTATTTGTAACTTACATGGTGAGGTTTTACAGCACATTCAGATGAATTTACACCTACTAAACTCTCCTGTAACATCGTCTGAATGGTTGGTAAATGATCAGATTATCTACTTTTATTTGTAACTTACATGGTAAGGTTTTACAGCACATTCAGATGAATTTACACCTACTAAACTCTCCTGTAACATCGTCTTAAGGGTTGGTAAATGATCAGATTATCTACTTTTATTTGTAACTTACATGGTAAGGTTTTACAGCACATTCAGATGAATTTACACCTACTAAACTCTCCTGTAACATCGTCTTAAGGGTTGGTAAATGATCAGATTATCTACTTTTATTGGTAACTTACACGGTAAGGTTTTACAGCACATTCAGATGAATTTACACCTACTAAACTCTCCTGTAACATCGTCTGAATGGTTGGTAAATGATCAGATTATCTACTTTTATTTGTAATAAGAAATACTGTAATACTACAGTATTTTCTGCTATTTGCACCATTAGAGATTCAGCATTTTTGGAGCAAGATGAATAGATTTACAGACGATTTGTTGGACTCCAGTTTGCTGTAATGTGTGATTTAAAATCAAACAAGTTGTTTTATCAATTAAATAAATGGAGATAATGGAAAAATTGGCTAAAGTTCATTGTAACGTGTAAAAAGCAAAGCCAGGGAGGCTAAATATGTTTTCCTAACTCGATGCAGCAGTAAAAAAAGTAAAATTAAAGTGTCGTTTCGCTCGGTCTGAAACTTTCTGTGCAATCAATCCTGCAGCGTAACAGTAGCAGGGCCACATGACACGACCGTCTCCTTTTCTTTCTCACACACATCTGCAGGCATGTCACTGTATCCTGTCCCGACTTCAGTCGTGAAGATTAATCACAACTGGGAAGTGGTGTACCGGGACACCAGCGTCTTCGGGGTGCTGGGCAGAGCTGTGATCCTGGAATGCGGCGGCAGCTTACCTGACATGTACATATGGAGCTTCACCAAGCCTGGCACCGATGCCATAAAAGCTGTGGTGTACAATCTGGGGAAGGGGCCGAGGGTCCAGAAGCTGGCTGAGACGCTTGGACAGCCGACTATCATCTCAAACAGTGCAGCTGTGAGCATTGAGAAACTGCCCCTGGCTGCTCATGGCTTGTTCACCTGCCAGGCCTTCTATGATATAGAAAAGGAGCCCAAAGTCTACTATTACTATGTGCACCTTACTGTTCAAGGTAAGACTCCCCCCCCCCCCCCAGATACACCGGCCCTGTGCAGGAAAGGGTGGAGTTAAGACCAGGCCACAGATGCTTTTATCCAAACAGATCTCCACAGCAGAGCTTAGCCGATTCTCTACTTTTACACATTAATAAAACCCATCTATCTGTAATCTATACCTGCTAAAGCCAGACATGTCGCCAGGCCATCACGGGGTCAAATTAATATCAATATTACAAATTACAGGAACTACTTCTTTGAATGCTTAGATTATAATATTTTATATGTGTTTTATATGTAAGTATTGTAGTGTGAGGAAAAAGCAACTTGCACTTTGACCCAGAAATCTTGCATCTTTCTGGTTTCATTCTCTTCTACATTAATACCTTTTTTTAGAGAACATGTCCTTAATGTGTCATAAAGAGCCTGATGTGCACACATCTGGTTCTTAAACATTTTAGAGTTTATTATCAGGACAAAGCTAAGCTGTTATGAGTGCTTTTACAGTATATACACAAGGTTTTGAACCTTATCCAGGTTTTAATACTCTGGAAATGGTGTTTACTTGGAACATGAGAAGCTTATTTATTCTTATAGTGAATTAATTATTCAGATTTCTGCTCATGTGTGAACATCTGGATCTAATTACACTTCATCTTGTTGGTAGAAAATGTTAAAAATTGGCATAAATTGGTCTTGTACTCAAGTTTCCAGGTAAGCATGTCGTAATTTCTGATATCAGGGTGAAATTTTTACGTTGGCAACACAACAGAGATACTCCGAATCTCCAGTTATAACCAGTTGTGCATCTAAATGAACAAACATATACTCAGTTGGCACTCTTATTCAAACAATCCACTGCTTTCTCACCATTTGTGATTTCAAAAGAGCACAAAAGACTTGAACTTAAGGCTCAAATTTGTGGGTCCCGTCACACGCTCACAGACATGATTTAGATCATTTCTGGGTATCCTGAGATCAAACAAAGCTCATTTTAGCTCGCCTGCGTCGCCTTGCAGAGCAAAACAAAGACGTCTTTGATATAATGCGTTTTTTTGGTTTGCAAACCTCTGATAATGTCTTTTTTTTAATTTTCATTTCATTTAAAGTGCTGTAAATACGGTAAAAACAGGGTCAAAATGTAGGGATTCAAGCTGAGTGATGCTTGATTATAATATAAATGTAAAATAATCCCTTAGATCACAGAAGACTGTTCTTTACAGACAGCAAACATTTGTACTTTGTGTTCAATGCAGTTCCTGTCAGTAAGCCGAACCTCCTGCTAAGTGATGCATCTCCAGTGGAAGGATCCACCATGTGGATGCGCTGCAATCTGGACAATGGGACTGAGCCGATCCAATACGTGTGGCAACATGAAACCCACAGCGGCAACATCACAGTGTTCGCACAGAGCAGCCGGGGCACCATCAACGTGACCGATGTCAGCAGAAACCACACCGGCTGGTACCGCTGTGTGGCCAGCAATGCTGTCAACAGAGAGAGCTCCAACCGGTTATGGCTGGACACCATCTGTGAGTCTTTCCTGTGTTACTTTCCACAAACACACAATTAAAACCATGTTTGCCAATCTACGCCTTCCTTATTCAGGGTTTCAAAAGGTCATTTATATACTCTATATTGCCAAAAGCATTCACTCACCCATCCAAATAATTAAATTCAGGTGTTCCAGCCCCTTCCACGGCCACAGGTGTGTAAATCCAAGCACCTCGGCATGCAGATCTGTGAAAGAACGGCTCGCTCTCAGGAGCTCAGTGGTAGGATGCCACCTGTGGAACAAGTTTCCTCACCACTAAACATTCCACAGCAGCTGTCAGCGGTGTTACAACAGAGTGGAAGCGATTGGGAAGAACAGAGTGGGCTCAGCAGATGCAGAGGTCGCTAAAATTCTGCAGAATCAGTCGCTCCAGACCTCCAAACTTCATGAGGCCTTCAGATCAGCTCAAGAACAGAGCGTAGAGAGCTTCATGGAATGGGTTTCCATGGTAACTGCATCCAAGCCACACATCACCAAGTGCAATGCAAAGCGTCGGATGCAGTGGTGTAAAGCTGCCGCCACTGGACTCTACAGCAGTGGAGACGCGTTCTCTGGAGGGACCAATCAGGCTTCTCCATCTGCCAACCTGATGGAGGAGTCTGGGTTTGGCGGTTGCCAGGGGAACGGTACTTGTCAGACTGCATTGGGCCAGGTGTAAAGTTTGGTGGAGGGGGGATTATGGTGTGGGGTTGTTTTTCAGGAGCTGGGCTTGGCCCCTTAGTTCCAGTGAAAGGAACTCTGAATGCTGCAGCAAACCAAGAGATTTTGGACCATTTCCTGCTCCCAACTCTGTGGAAACAGTTTGGGGATGGACCCTTCCTGCTCCAACAGGACTGTGCACCAGAGCACAAAGCAAGGTCCATAAAGACCTGGATGAGCCAGTTTGGTGTGGAAGAACCTGACCTCAGCCAATAGAACACCTTTGGGATGAATTAGAGCAGAGACTGAGAGCCTTCTGTCCAACATCAGTCTGACCTTTAATTTAATTTAATGGGATTAAGAGTTGGATGTCACTTAAGTTCAGATGCGTGTAAAAGCAGATGAGCGAATACTTTTGGAAATATAGTGCATCTTCTCATATAAATCATTCAAAAACAGAATGCATTTTTATGGGAATTTATTTTGCCCTTTTAATTCTTTATATAACAGAAATCTGAATGAAACTTGAGGTTTAACTGAATGATGCTAATGATCCCCGTTCTGCTTGTTGTGGACATATCTGTGACCCTCATCTATTGAATGTCCTTTCTCCTCAGTTGGGCCGGACGTTCCTCAGATAGATGTGACTCCGTACAGCATAACAGAGCGAGGATACTCAGCTCTGGAGAGAGAGACTGTTTCTCTGTTGTGTCAAGCTCAGTCCAATCCAGTTAGTCAGTACGTGTGGTTCTACAACAACTCCCAGGTGTACACCGGGCCGCACTTCACCATCACAAAGATCCTCCGCATGCACACTGGCGACTACGCCTGCTTGGCCCAGAACACCTACCTAAACACCCGCTCCAGAAAAACCATCAGCCTGACTGTTTACTGTGAGTGTGACCTCTGGTTCTGGACCACGTGTTTAACCACTGAACTCTCCTTTTACCCGCTGTGCTCAGTGCAAATCTGGGTTCTTTTCTCTTTCACTTCAACCTCTCCCTCTACTGAGTGTTAGCTCCTTCATGCCCTGTTTATTCTTACTCCATTCAGTACATGGATTCTTTACACCCACTAGGACTTCAGATCACACTGACACACACACACACACACACAGCAGAGAATGGAAGTGCAGCAGACCTATTCTCCTGTTTGGACTCCCGGGGAAGTTGATGGGACTCTCTGGCAGGTACTTTGCTGTGATGTCACAGCCATGGCAAGTGTTGGTTGCTCTATGATTCTATGCTAGCATTTCAAGTTTTACAAAGAATAAAATGCTTTGCAGAGCTTAACTGATAATGATTGAAAAGTGAATCATAAGCTGCAGTGTATAGATCATCATATACCCAGCAGCCTGATCACGTAACTGCTTCGGTACTCCATGCCTTCTCTCTGCAGACCCACCCGATGGCTCCCCCTCCTGCTCTGTGGAGCCGGCTCTGAATCACACCTCTCTGAGGCTGCTCTGCTCCTGGCCCGGTGGGTTCCCCTCCCCTTCGCTCCACTGGACCGGGGACCTGCTTCAGGCAGGACAACCAACAAACCCTCTCAACAGCACTCTCATCTCGCTGCCCTCTGAGAGTCTGACTTCTAACCACAGCTTGTTTACATGCCTGGGCTCCCATCCTGCCCTGAAACAACAGACAGAGTGCAGCTCGATCACATGTGAGCCGGCAGATCAGAAAATAAAAAACATTTTGTATTTCTCTGCTCTATGAGCCTCACTTTTCACTCCTCTTCCACCAGATATCCCCCCTGCAGAGCCGGTGTGTTTTGCATACGTGACCAACAGCAAACAGTATCTGATGCTGTCCTGCTCCTGGGATGGAGGGGCCCCAAAGGCCTTGGTGTGGTGGGAGGGCCCCGGGGGCCTATATAAAGGTGGAGAGGAAAACTCCAACATCTTGGTCCTGCGCTACGGCTCGGCCCGCAGTGGGAAACCCTACACCTGCTATGCTAAGCACCCACTTCTGGTCCAAACTAAGACCTGCAGACTCACTCTGGGTCAGTGCTCATTCTCACTGTACAGTGCAGCAAACAGGACATTGTGGGTTAACTAACTCGTGCTTTCTCCTGTACAGAGGCCCCCGTGCTGCTGACGCAGCGCCGAGTCGTGTCCGTATACGAGGGGAGTGATGTGCAGCTCACCTGCAATCTGAGAGCCAACTATCTTCCCACCAATGACATCACCTGGTTTAACAATCAGGGGGCTGACGTCCGAGACACCTCCAAGTACATGCTGCTGCGGACGTCCGCCTGGGCAAATCTGACTGTGAGAGACACGGATGAGACTCAAGACAGCGGCGAGTACAGGTGCTCCACTTCCAACGCAGTGGGAGGAGCTGAGATCAACGTCACTTTGGTGGTCAAGAGTAAGACACGGTTTTTATCTGTTCTGGGGTTTTTCAGCATGGCCTAACTGCCTCTGTCCTGAAAAGTGGATGAAAGCTCTGATGTACCTTCCATGTTTGCACATATAGTTAGTTTAACAGGTTAGAAATCATCCAAACAGAAGTAAAATGTGAAGTTTTAGACTGTCGGGGGTGTAATTATTACACTGATTTTAGCCATAATCGGCTTCCTCTATTCGACCCCATCAACAGCAACTGCTCATGTCTCTGCATTAAGTTAACACAAACCAGCAAACTTCAGCTTTTATAGAGCTGCTCACACTTCCTGAGGACCAGTAAAGTCCATTTTGATTGGCTCCCTCATAACTCCTATAGAGGGTGTACATACAGCTAAATGTTTCATGTGGAATCCAGTGCAAAGCTGCTCAGATATTTAGCCAGAACCTCCTCATTTTGGCTCAAATATTAAAAACTAACTGACAACAGGGTGAAGTACATCATGTGACGTCTATAAGGAGGTTTCTGCTTGTTTTGCCTCTGAATCAGAGCACCCAATGCCGCCCAATGCAACCCTGGTCAGCGTCGTGTACAACAGCCGAAAGCGTAACGAGGTGGAGCTGGAGTGGCAGGTCGAGGGCGAGGAAGATGGAGGCTGGACAGGTTTCCTCCAGGAGCACCGATGGGTGTCGGAACGACCGGGAAGGAGGGGAGGCAGCAATGAGTCAAAGGGTCAGACTGAGGAGAGGGCTGGTTCCCAGGACTGGTACCGTAGCATCATTGGGGATCCAGATGCCAGGAGCCACACAGTAAGCAGACTGACACCGACTGTAACCTACCAGTTCCGCATCACGCCTGTTAACCACCGCACCATCGGACACCCGTCTGCAGCCAGGTCTCCAGGTACAAGTGAACAGAGGAAACTGTGGTCACATAAAGGACATTTAACACAGGAAATAATGCACATTTTAAAAGGCTTCGAGGTGAGTTAGGTGATTCAAACATGGTTGATGTTGGACTCAGATTACAGCATTCTAACATTTTTCTTTTTGTTATCCACTCAGGTGAAAGACACACACACACACACACACACACACACACACACACACAGTAACACACACACCTTACACTCACTTCCTCTTTATCTGCTTCCTTTCCCTGTTCCTGACCTTCCCTGAAACTGGCCCTGTGGGCTTCTCCTGATGAATAATTTGCTTTAAATGTCCCATTTATGGTGTAACCGGATGCTCTGAAGAGGCAGTTTGATTTGATTACTGAGGGTGTTGAAAGGCACAGCGATCAGAGGGGTGTGCTACAAAGCTTAGGGAGTCAGCCTGTCTACAGCCACAAAGGTGTCTTTCAACCTCTGCACATAACCTGCCCTGGAGGCGGAGTCTTGGCTTGAATAAGCTGTAAAAAGTACTCGTCTTCCTGATGGAAAAACCCATCCCAGGGAACGTGTTGCATGTGCAAATCTGCTGAGGAGCATCAGTTATTCCGCTGAACAAAGCACAGACACAGACTGCATTAGTTACCTTAATAAAAAGGTTCCTTTCGGCCTGATAAAGCAGACAGTCTGGATGTGTCAGACCTGCTTCGTAACACACCCCTCAGATGCACGTGTGGGCTGGGTCGGTGGATCGTACCAGCTACTCCAAATGAGAGCATTTCAGCCATTTATACACATTTACAGTCATAATGATGGGTTTAGAGCCACTTTAGGGACTCGACGGCAGCTGTGTTACTGAGTGGAGTAACTGTGGTGTGTTGCAGCGGAGCCGCGCTACAACATGTACCCGGCTGTGGTCGGAGCAGCCATCGGTGGGATGCTCTTTGCTGCCATTCTCACGGTGCTGCTGCTCGTGTACATAATCCGCAACCGAAACAACAATCCCCGTGAGTCCCACCTGCAGCACCACTGTCCCGGTCTGTAAATGCACTGAAACATTATGCTGATGGTGTGTTTCTCCTCCCAGGGCTACACGACATGCTGTTCGGCTCGTGAGTATCTGCCTCTGACCTCTTGGTGAAGTTGTTCACATTTAATTCTCCTCACACACTCTCCATATTTCTGTGTCTGCAGGCAGCACAGCCAGTCCAGAGAAAACATCAACTTTCCAGAGGATGAAATGGTCGGAGGGTCAGAGGGAGACCTGAGGGACAGAGGCGGATCCTCCAGTCCAGGCAAGAGAAACTGGCCTTCAGACAAAGCTTAAAAGTGTGTTAAACGTGACAGAAGGCTGGCTCTGAAAGCCTGAGATAGAGCAGAAAGGGGGAGAGTGGAGCAATGAACTGAAATAAAAGAGGAAGCACGGTTTCCTGATGAGAAACGCTGTCATCAGGGAGATGGAGAGGAGATATTCTACCAGCTGAAGTTACTTTCTCCCCCTTTTCAGCACATAAATAGGCAAAAAGGACGCAGAGAGCGGCCTTAATCCAACAGTGATTGTGTTCTTACTCACCCTGAAAGATGTGAAAATCCAGCCTCGGATCCAATAGTGCACCAACTTGTCTTCAATCTGTCACCCAATTAAGCGAAATCAGCTTCAGCTTAAACTTCAAGCAGAAACTATTCAAAGAATCTGTGAAAAATAAGCCACGGTCCTCTTAATGTATGAATATTTCCATCCACACACATTCAGAGAGTTTGGTGAAAAGCTCAGAAGCAGCCTGTGAGCTGCTCCATCAGCACACGTGCACATGCTTCACGTGCACGTGCTTCACATGCACGGGGCTGACAGCCGTCCCATCTTCACGATGCTGAATCTCAATGTCGTCTTTTTCAGGTCCAACCATGGCTATACCCCGGGCAGCCTCCCCCCTGAGTGCCTCCCCCACTCCCACCAGCCAAGCCCCCCCTGCAGGAGATGGAAACGAGCCCGTCAGCGTCACCATCACAGTCCAGGCTACAGGCTCCTAGTCTTCAGGCTGCAGTTACATCCACAAGCTTTACATCCTATCATATAAAGCCTGTCACATGTGAAGCATGAGCTCAGTAAATTAAACATGTACATATTGTATATAACTCAGTCAATTTGTGTGTTATTTAACACAACTTCTTCTATAATAGGCTACCAAAGGGTTCCCAGTGGTTTGGATTTACACAGAAAAGTGCAATAAAGCGTGTCTCGTCTCAGTGGTCGTCCTGATTTGACTCATTACAGAACATTTAGCCTGCTGTGGTGGTGTTTTAATAATTTATTCAGAGAAGAGGCTGCAGACAGAAGCAGAGGAACATGGAAATATGTACAGCTGGTCTCCTAAGTCCAGAGCAGAGCGTGGAGGCCGCTCATGTGACGGGGAGCACGATCCTCTGCGTGCTGACGATGTCGCCGAGCTTCTGTTTGATCTTCACAAACAGACGCTTGAACTCCAAACCATCGCCCTGGAAACACAGAAACGTCAAGGTTACGGATGAAAAAACAAGCGATTCAGCAGCTCAAAGAAACTGTTTAACATGAAGCCACAGCTGCACCATCCTCACAAAATAATACTGATTATCCATCACTGAAGGTGGAGAACACTCAGCCAGGTCTACTGAACAGAACCTGTGTCAGAGAGCAGCTCCGACTCAGAGTTTCAGAGCATGTCGGATTATACCAGAACACAGGAGAGGAAAATGTGTATCAGACTTCTTCTCATCTCCTGATGAGTCCACAAACCAAAATGAACAATGAAACACAGAACGGTTGGACTGGAAACATCTTATCTCTGTAGTGCCTGGGAAAGTTTCACAAGTAACAAAAGAAATATTGTGCTGCAGCATCTGGAGCATCTAAGGCCTGGGAATGAATGTCAAGTCTTACAAGTGATTTAAGCGTGATGAGAAACAAGGCTAAATGAAACGTTTTCCTGCTAATTCTGCAACAGTTTCCAAAGGTTATCTCCAGCCAGGCTGCATCACTCAGTCGTTCTTTACGCATTCTGCTCAAATATCAGGGTGTAAACATTTACCGAAGGACCCGCCGTTAAACTCCATCAGTATGCAGACAAAAAAAGGATGAAAATCTGACAGATTCTACCATTAAAAGCCAGAATCTTCCACAGCAGTGTTAGCTTTTCAGGCTGAACTTTCAGGTTTTCAGCCCCCCCCACAGGAAACCCCACAGCTCAGGTGGTGAAAGTGGCTCATAAACCCCCCCCCCTACACACTGAAATGTAACATCCTGAAAGAAGGAAGCTACTCTGGACCAAAGCCTCAAAGATGGAATGAACTTCCAGGTGAAAAATACCAACTGGGCCGAAAGCGTCTCTCAGTCATCAAAACAGAGACGGAAGTCAGATTAGATGCAGAAAATAGTGAAAATAGTGCTTCGAAGGAACAGAGACCTTCGAGTTATTTAATTTACAAATGAACATTAATGTCTGCGTTTTCAGGAACGTTACATCAGACTAAAGTCTATCAGAAATACACCAAATCAAACCCTTTTACACAGAAAATCATCCTTTAAAGCCGCGGTTCTCAAAGTGTGGGGCGCGGCCCACTGGTGGGGAATAGAGACGTGACAGGTGGGGCGCGCCCCACTGGTGGGGGATAGAGACGTGACAGGTGGGGCACGCCCCACTGGTGGGGAATAGAGACGTGACAGGTGGGGCGCGCCCCACTGGTGGGGAATAGAGACGTGACAGGTGGGGCGCGCCCCACTGGTGGGGAATAGAGACGTGACAGGTGGGGCACGCCCCACTGGTGGGGAATAGAGACGTGACAGGTGGGGCGCGCCCCACTGGTGGGGAATAGAGACATGACAGGTGGGGCGCGCCCCACTGGTGGGGAATAGAGACGTGACAGGTGGGGCGCGCCCCACTGGTGGGGAATAGAGACATGACAGGTGGGGCGAGCCCCACTGGTGGGGAATAGAGACGTGACAGGTGGGGCGCGGCCCACTGGTGGGGAATAGAGACGTGACAGGTGGGGAATAGAGACGTGACAGGTGGGGCGCGCCCCACTGGTGGGGAATAGAGACATGACAGGTGGGGCGAGCCCCACTGGTGGGGAATAGAGACGTGACAGGTGGGGCGCGGCCCACTGGTGGGGAATAGAGACGTGACAGGTGGGGAATAGAGACGTGACAGGTGGGGCGCGCCCCACTGGTGGGGAATAGAGACATGACAGGTGGGGCGCGGCCCACTGGTGGGGAATAGAGACCTTCGAGTTATTTAATTTACAAATGAACATTAATGTCTGCGTTTTCAGGAACGTTACATCAGACTAAAGTCTATCAGAAATACACCAAATCAAACCCTTTTACACAGAAAATCATCCTTTAAAGCCGCGGTTCTCAAAGTGTGGGGCGCGCCCCACTGGTGGGGAATAGAGACGTGACAGGTGGGGCGCGGCCCACTGGTGGGGAATAGAGACGTGACAGGTGGGGCGCGCCCCACTGGTGGGGAATAGAGACGTGACAGGTGGGGCGCGCCCCACTGGTGGGGAATAGAGACGTGACAGGTGGGGCGCGCCCCACTGGTGGGGAATAGAGACGTGACAGGTGGGGCGCGCCCCACTGGTGGGGAATAGAGACGTGACAGGTGGGGAATAGAGACGTGACAGGTGGGGCGCGCCCCACTGGTGGGGAATAGAGACATGACAGGTGGGGCGCGGCCCACTGGTGGGGAATAGAGACGTGACAGGTGGGGAATAGAGACGTGACAGGTGGGGCGCGCCCCACTGGTGGGGAATAGAGACGTGACAGGTGGGGCGCGGCCCACTGGTGGGGAATAGAGACGTGACAGGGGGGCGCGGCCCACTGGTGGGGAATAGAGACGTGACAGGTGGGGCGCGGCCCACTGGTGGGGAATAGAGACGTGACAGGTGGGGCGCGCCCCACTGGTGGGGAATAGAGACGTGACAGGTGGGGCGCGGCCCACTGGTGGGGAATAGAGACGTGACAGGTGGGGCGCGCCCCACTGGTGGGGAATAGAGACGTGACAGGTGGGGCGCGGCCCACTGGTGGGGAATAGAGACGTGACAGGTGGGGCGCGCCCCACTGGTGGGGAATAGAGACGTGACAGGTGGGGCGCGCCCCACTGGTGGGGAATAGAGACGTGACAGGTGGGGCGCGGCCCACTGGTGGGGAATAGAGACGTGACAGGTGGGGCACCCCCACTGGTGGGGAATAGAGACGTGACAGGTGGGGCACCCCCACTGGTGGGGAATAGAGACGTGACAGGTGGGGCACCCCCACTGGTGGGGAATAGAGACGTGACAGGTGGGGCGCGCCCCACTGGTGGGGAATAGAGACGTGACAGGTGGGGCGCGGCCCACTGGTGGGGAATAGAGACGTGACAGGTGGGGCGCGCCCCACTGGTGGGGAATAGAGACGTGACAGGTGGGGCGCGCCCCACTGGTGGGGAATAGAGACGTGACAGGTGGGGCGCGCCCCACTGGTGGGGAATAGAGACGTGACAGGTGGGGCGCGCCCACTGGTGGGGAATAGAGACGTGAAAGGTGGGGCGCGCCCCACTGGTGGGGAATAGAGACGTGACAGGTGGGGCGCGCCCCACTGGTGGGGAATAGAGACGCGACAGGTGGGGCGCGCCCCACTGGTGGGGAATAGAGACGCGACAGGTGGGGCGCGGCCCACTGGTGGGGAATAGAGACGCGACAGGTGGGGCGCGGCCCACTGGTGGGGAATAGAGACGCGACAGGTGGGGCGCGGCCCACTGGTGGGGAATAGAGACGCGACAGGTGGGGCGCGGCCCACTGGTGGGGAATAGAGACGCGACAGGTGGGGCGCGCCCCACTGGTGGGGAATAGAGACGTGACTGGTGGGGAATAGAGACGTGACAGGTGGGGAATAGAGACGTGACAGGTGGGGCGCGCCCCACTGGTGGGGAATAGAGACGTGACAAGTGGGGCGCGCCCCACTGGTGGGGAATAGAGACGTGACAGGTGGGGCGCGCCCACTGGTGGGGAATAGAGACGTGACAGGTGGGGCGCGCCCCACTGGTGGGGAATAGAGACGTGACAGGTGGGGAATAGAGACGTGACAGGTGGGGCGCGCCCCACTGGTGGGGAATAGAGACGTGACAGGTGGGGCGCGGCCCACTGGTGGGGAATAGAGACGCGACAGGTGGGGCGCGGCCCACTGGTGGGGAATAGAGACGCGACAGGTGGGGCGCGGCCCACTGGTGGGGAATAGAGACGCGACAGGTGGGGCGCGGCCCACTGGTGGGGAATAGAGACGCGACAGGTGGGGCGCGCCCCACTGGTGGGGAATAGAGACGTGACTGGTGGGGAATAGAGACGTGACAGGTGGGGCGCGCCCCACTGGTGGGGAATAGAGACGTGACAGGTGGGGCGCGCCCCACTGGTGGGGAATAGAGACGTGACAGGTGGGGCGCGCCCCACTGGTGGGGAATAGAGACGTGACAGGTGGGGCGCGCCCCACTGGTGGGGAATAGAGACGTGACAGGTGGGGCGCCCCCACTGGTGGGGAATAGAGACGTGACAGGTGGGGCGCCCCCACTGGTGGGGAATAGAGACGTGACAGGTGGGGCGCGCCCCACTGGTGGGGAATAGAGACGCGACAGGTGGGGCGCGCCCCACTGGTGGGGAATAGAGACGCGACAGGTGGGGCGCGCCCCACTGGTGGGGAATAGAGACGCGACAGGTGGGGCGCGCCCCACTGGTGGGGAATAGAGACGCGACAGGTGGGGCGCGCCCCACTGGTGGGGAATAGAGACGCGACAGGTGGGGCGCGCCCCACTGGTGGGGAATAGAGACGCGACAGGTGGGGCGCGCCCCACTGGTGGGGAATAGAGACGCGACAGGTGGGGCGCGCCCCACTGGTGGGGAATAGAGACGCGACAGGTGGGGCGCGCCCCACTGGTGGGGAATAGAGACGTGACAGGTGGGGCGCGCCCCACTGGTGGGGAATAGAGACGTGACAAGTGGGGCGCGCCCCACTGGTGGGGAATAGAGACGTGACAAGTGGGGCGCGCCCCACTGGTGGGGAATAGAGACGTGACAAGTAGGGCGCGCCCCACTGGTGGGGAATAGAGACGTGACAAGTGGGGCGCGCCCCACTGGTGGGGAATAGAGACGTGATAGGTGGGGAATAGAGACGTGACAGGTGGGGCGCCCCCACTGGTGGGGAATAGAGACGTGACAGGTGGGGCGCGCCCCACTGGTGGGGAATAGAGACGCGACAGGTGGGGCGCGCCCCACTGGTGGGGAATAGAGACGCGACAGGTGGGGCGCGCCCCACTGGTGGGGAATAGAGACGCGACAGGTGGGGCGCGCCCCACTGGTGGGGAATAGAGACGCGACAGGTGGGGCGCGCCCCACTGGTGGGGAATAGAGACGCGACAGGTGGGGCGCGCCCCACTGGTGGGGAATAGAGACGTGACAGGTGGGGCGCGGCCCACTGGTGGGGAATAGAGACGTGACAGGTGGGGAATAGAGACGTGACAGGTGGGGCGCGCCCCACTGGTGGGGAATAGAGACATGACAGGTGGGGCGCGGCCCACTGGTGGGGAATAGAGACCTTCGAGTTATTTAATTTACAAATGAACATTAATGTCTGCGTTTTCAGGAACGTTACATCAGACTAAAGTCTATCAGAAATACACCAAATCAAACCCTTTTACACAGAAAATCATCCTTTAAAGCCGCGGTTCTCAAAGTGTGGGGCGCGGCCCACTGGTGGGGAATAGAGACGTGACAGGTGGGGCGCGCCCCACTGGTGGGGGATAGAGACGTGACAGGTGGGGCACGCCCCACTGGTGGGGAATAGAGACGTGACAGGTGGGGCGCGCCCCACTGGTGGGGAATAGAGACGTGACAGGTGGGGCGCGCCCCACTGGTGGGGAATAGAGACGTGACAGGTGGGGCACGCCCCACTGGTGGGGAATAGAGACGTGACAGGTGGGGCGCGCCCCACTGGTGGGGAATAGAGACATGACAGGTGGGGCGCGCCCCACTGGTGGGGAATAGAGACGTGACAGGTGGGGCGCGCCCCACTGGTGGGGAATAGAGACATGACAGGTGGGGCGAGCCCCACTGGTGGGGAATAGAGACGTGACAGGTGGGGCGCGGCCCACTGGTGGGGAATAGAGACGTGACAGGTGGGGAATAGAGACGTGACAGGTGGGGCGCGCCCCACTGGTGGGGAATAGAGACATGACAGGTGGGGCGAGCCCCACTGGTGGGGAATAGAGACGTGACAGGTGGGGCGCGGCCCACTGGTGGGGAATAGAGACGTGACAGGTGGGGAATAGAGACGTGACAGGTGGGGCGCGCCCCACTGGTGGGGAATAGAGACATGACAGGTGGGGCGCGGCCCACTGGTGGGGAATAGAGACCTTCGAGTTATTTAATTTACAAATGAACATTAATGTCTGCGTTTTCAGGAACGTTACATCAGACTAAAGTCTATCAGAAATACACCAAATCAAACCCTTTTACACAGAAAATCATCCTTTAAAGCCGCGGTTCTCAAAGTGTGGGGCGCGCCCCACTGGTGGGGAATAGAGACGTGACAGGTGGGGCGCGCCCCACTGGTGGGGAATAGAGACGTGACAGGTGGGGCGCGGCCCACTGGTGGGGAATAGAGACGTGACAGGTGGGGCACCCCCACTGGTGGGGAATAGAGACGTGACAGGTGGGGCACCCCCACTGGTGGGGAATAGAGACGTGACAGGTGGGGCACCCCCACTGGTGGGGAATAGAGACGTGACAGGTGGGGCGCGCCCCACTGGTGGGGAATAGAGACGTGACAGGTGGGGCGCGGCCCACTGGTGGGGAATAGAGACGTGACAGGTGGGGCGCGCCCCACTGGTGGGGAATAGAGACGTGACAGGTGGGGCGCGCCCCACTGGTGGGGAATAGAGACGTGACAGGTGGGGCGCGCCCCACTGGTGGGGAATAGAGACGTGACAGGTGGGGCGCGCCCACTGGTGGGGAATAGAGACGTGAAAGGTGGGGCGCGCCCCACTGGTGGGGAATAGAGACGTGACAGGTGGGGCGCGCCCCACTGGTGGGGAATAGAGACGTGACAGGTGGGGCGCGCCCCACTGGTGGGGAATAGAGACGCGACAGGTGGGGCGCGCCCCACTGGTGGGGAATAGAGACGCGACAGGTGGGGCGCGGCCCACTGGTGGGGAATAGAGACGCGACAGGTGGGGCGCGGCCCACTGGTGGGGAATAGAGACGCGACAGGTGGGGCGCGGCCCACTGGTGGGGAATAGAGACGCGACAGGTGGGGCGCGGCCCACTGGTGGGGAATAGAGACGCGACAGGTGGGGCGCGCCCCACTGGTGGGGAATAGAGACGTGACTGGTGGGGAATAGAGACGTGACAGGTGGGGAATAGAGACGTGACAGGTGGGGCGCGCCCCACTGGTGGGGAATAGAGACGTGACAAGTGGGGCGCGCCCCACTGGTGGGGAATAGAGACGTGACAGGTGGGGCGCGCCCACTGGTGGGGAATAGAGACGTGACAGGTGGGGCGCGCCCCACTGGTGGGGAATAGAGACGTGACAGGTGGGGAATAGAGACGTGACAGGTGGGGCGCGCCCCACTGGTGGGGAATAGAGACGTGACAGGTGGGGCGCGGCCCACTGGTGGGGAATAGAGACGCGACAGGTGGGGCGCGGCCCACTGGTGGGGAATAGAGACGCGACAGGTGGGGCGCGGCCCACTGGTGGGGAATAGAGACGCGACAGGTGGGGCGCGGCCCACTGGTGGGGAATAGAGACGCGACAGGTGGGGCGCGCCCCACTGGTGGGGAATAGAGACGTGACTGGTGGGGAATAGAGACGTGACAGGTGGGGCGCGCCCCACTGGTGGGGAATAGAGACGTGACAGGTGGGGCGCGCCCCACTGGTGGGGAATAGAGACGTGACAGGTGGGGCGCGCCCCACTGGTGGGGAATAGAGACGTGACAGGTGGGGCGCGCCCCACTGGTGGGGAATAGAGACGTGACAGGTGGGGCGCCCCCACTGGTGGGGAATAGAGACGTGACAGGTGGGGCGCCCCCACTGGTGGGGAATAGAGACGTGACAGGTGGGGCGCGCCCCACTGGTGGGGAATAGAGACGCGACAGGTGGGGCGCGCCCCACTGGTGGGGAATAGAGACGCGACAGGTGGGGCGCGCCCCACTGGTGGGGAATAGAGACGCGACAGGTGGGGCGCGCCCCACTGGTGGGGAATAGAGACGCGACAGGTGGGGCGCGCCCCACTGGTGGGGAATAGAGACGCGACAGGTGGGGCGCGCCCCACTGGTGGGGAATAGAGACGCGACAGGTGGGGCGCGCCCCACTGGTGGGGAATAGAGACGCGACAGGTGGGGCGCGCCCCACTGGTGGGGAATAGAGACGCGACAGGTGGGGCGCGCCCCACTGGTGGGGAATAGAGACGTGACAGGTGGGGCGCGCCCCACTGGTGGGGAATAGAGACGTGACAAGTGGGGCGCGCCCCACTGGTGGGGAATAGAGACGTGACAAGTGGGGCGCGCCCCACTGGTGGGGAATAGAGACGTGACAAGTAGGGCGCGCCCCACTGGTGGGGAATAGAGACGTGACAAGTGGGGCGCGCCCCACTGGTGGGGAATAGAGACGTGATAGGTGGGGAATAGAGACGTGACAGGTGGGGCGCCCCCACTGGTGGGGAATAGAGACGTGACAGGTGGGGCGCGCCCCACTGGTGGGGAATAGAGACGCGACAGGTGGGGCGCGCCCCACTGGTGGGGAATAGAGACGCGACAGGTGGGGCGCGCCCCACTGGTGGGGAATAGAGACGCGACAGGTGGGGCGCGCCCCACTGGTGGGGAATAGAGACGCGACAGGTGGGGCGCGCCCCACTGGTGGGGAATAGAGACGCGACAGGTGGGGCGCGCCCCACTGGTGGGGAATAGAGACGTGACAGGTGGGGCGCGGCCCACTGGTGGGGAATAGAGACGTGACAGGTGGGGAATAGAGACGTGACAGGTGGGGCGCGCCCCACTGGTGGGGAATAGAGACATGACAGGTGGGGCGCGGCCCACTGGTGGGGAATAGAGACCTTCGAGTTATTTAATTTACAAATGAACATTAATGTCTGCGTTTTCAGGAACGTTACATCAGACTAAAGTCTATCAGAAATACACCAAATCAAACCCTTTTACACAGAAAATCATCCTTTAAAGCCGCGGTTCTCAAAGTGTGGGGCGCGCCCCACTGGTGGGGAATAGAGACGTGACAGGTGGGGCGCGGCCCACTGGTGGGGAATAGAGACGTGACAGGTGGGGCGCGCCCCACTGGTGGGGAATAGAGACGTGACAGGTGGGGCGCGCCCCACTGGTGGGGAATAGAGACGTGACAGGTGGGGCGCGCCCCACTGGTGGGGAATAGAGACGTGAAAGGTGGGGCGCGCCCCACTGGTGGGGAATAGAGACGTGACAGGTGGGGAATAGAGACGTGACAGGTGGGGCGCGCCCCACTGGTGGGGAATAGAGACATGACAGGTGGGGCGCGGCCCACTGGTGGGGAATAGAGACGTGACAGGTGGGGAATAGAGACGTGACAGGTGGGGCGCGCCCCACTGGTGGGGAATAGAGACGTGACAGGTGGGGCGCGCCCCACTGGTGGGGAATAGAGACGTGACAGGTGGGGCGCGCCCCACTGGTGGGGAATAGAGACGTGACAGGTGGGGCGCGCCCACTGGTGGGGAATAGAGACGTGAAAGGTGGGGCGCGCCCCACTGGTGGGGAATAGAGACGTGACAGGTGGGGCGCGCCCCACTGGTGGGGAATAGAGACGCGACAGGTGGGGCGCGCCCCACTGGTGGGGAATAGAGACGCGACAGGTGGGGCGCGGCCCACTGGTGGGGAATAGAGACGCGACAGGTGGGGCGCGGCCCACTGGTGGGGAATAGAGACGCGACAGGTGGGGCGCGGCCCACTGGTGGGGAATAGAGACGTGACTGGTGGGGAATAGAGACGTGACAGGTGGGGAATAGAGACGTGACAGGTGGGGCGCGCCCCACTGGTGGGGAATAGAGACGTGACAGGTGGGGCGCGCCCCACTGGTGGGGAATAGAGACGTGACAGGTGGGGCGCCCCCACTGGTGGGGAATAGAGACGTGACAGGTGGGGCGCCCCCACTGGTGGGGAATAGAGACGCGACAGGTGGGGCGCGCCCCACTGGTGGGGAATAGAGACGCGACAGGTGGGGCGCGCCCCACTGGTGGGGAATAGAGACGCGACAGGTGGGGCGCGCCCCACTGGTGGGGAATAGAGACGCGACAGGTGGGGCGCGCCCCACTGGTGGGGAATAGAGACGCGACAGGTGGGGCGCGCCCCACTGGTGGGGAATAGAGACGCGACAGGTGGGGCGCGCCCCACTGGTGGGGAATAGAGACGCGACAGGTGGGGCGCGCCCCACTGGTGGGGAATAGAGACGCGACAGGTGGGGCGCGCCCCACTGGTGGGGAATAGAGACGCGACAGGTGGGGCGCGCCCCACTGGTGGGGAATAGAGACGTGACAAGTGGGGCGCGCCCCACTGGTGGGGAATAGAGACGTGACAGGTGGGGCGCGCCCACTGGTGGGGAATAGAGACGTGACAGGTGGGGCGCGCCCCACTGGTGGGGAATAGAGACGTGACAGGTGGGGAATAGAGACGTGACAGGTGGGGCGCGCCCCACTGGTGGGGAATAGAGACGTGACAGGTGGGGCGCGGCCCACTGGTGGGGAATAGAGACGCGACAGGTGGGGCGCGGCCCACTGGTGGGGAATAGAGACGCGACAGGTGGGGCGCGGCCCACTGGTGGGGAATAGAGACGCGACAGGTGGGGCGCGGCCCACTGGTGGGGAATAGAGACGCGACAGGTGGGGCGCGCCCCACTGGTGGGGAATAGAGACGTGACTGGTGGGGAATAGAGACGTGACAGGTGGGGCGCGCCCCACTGGTGGGGAATAGAGACGTGACAGGTGGGGCGCGCCCCACTGGTGGGGAATAGAGACGTGACAGGTGGGGCGCGCCCCACTGGTGGGGAATAGAGACGTGACAGGTGGGGCGCCCCCACTGGTGGGGAATAGAGACGTGACAGGTGGGGCGCCCCCACTGGTGGGGAATAGAGACGTGACAGGTGGGGCGCGCCCCACTGGTGGGGAATAGAGACGCGACAGGTGGGGCGCGCCCCACTGGTGGGGAATAGAGACGCGACAGGTGGGGCGCGCCCCACTGGTGGGGAATAGAGACGCGACAGGTGGGGCGCGCCCCACTGGTGGGGAATAGAGACGCGACAGGTGGGGCGCGCCCCACTGGTTGGGAATAGAGACGCGACAGGTGGGGCGCGCCCCACTGGTGGGGAATAGAGACGCGACAGGTGGGGCGCGCCCCACTGGTGGGGAATAGAGACGCGACAGGTGGGGCGCGCCCCACTGGTGGGGAATAGAGACGCGACAGGTGGGGCGCGCCCCACTGGTGGGGAATAGAGACGCGACAGGTGGGGCGCGCCCCACTGGTGGGGAATAGAGACGCGACAGGTGGGGCGCGCCCCACTGGTGGGGAATAGAGACGTGACAGGTGGGGCGCGCCCCACTGGTGGGGAATAGAGACGTGACAAGTGGGGCGCGCCCCACTGGTGGGGAATAGAGACGTGACAAGTGGGGCGCGCCCCACTGGTGGGGAATAGAGACGTGACAAGTAGGGCGCGCCCCACTGGTGGGGAATAGAGACGTGACAAGTGGGGCGCGCCCCACTGGTGGGGAATAGAGACGTGATAGGTGGGGAATAGAGACGTGACAGGTGGGGCGCCCCCACTGGTGGGGAATAGAGACGTGACAGGTGGGGCGCGCCCCACTGGTGGGGAATAGAGACGCGACAGGTGGGGCGCGCCCCACTGGTGGGGAATAGAGACGCGACAGGTGGGGCGCGCCCCACTGGTGGGGAATAGAGACGCGACAGGTGGGGCGCGCCCCACTGGTGGGGAATAGAGACGCGACAGGTGGGGCGCGCCCCACTGGTGGGGAATAGAGACGCGACAGGTGGGGCGCGCCCCACTGGTGGGGAATAGAGACGCGACAGGTGGGGCGCGCCCCACTGGTGGGGAATAGAGACATGACAGGTGGGGCACCCCCACTGGTGGGGAATAGAGACGTGACAGGTGGGGAATAGAGACGTGACAGGTGGGGCGCCCCCACTGGTGGGGAATAGAGACGTGACAGGTGGGGCGCGCCCCACTGGTGGGGAATAGAGACGTGACAGGTGGGGCGCCCCCACTGGTGGGGAATAGAGACGTGACAGGTGGGGCGCCTCCACTGGTGGGGAATAGAGACGTGACAGGTGGGGCGCGCCCCACTGGTGGGGAATAGAGACGTGACAGGTGGGGCGCGCCCCACTGGTGGGGAATAGAGACGTGACAGGTGGGGCGCGCCCCACTGGTGGGGAATAGAGACGTGACAGGTGGGGCGCGCCCCACTGGTGGGGAATAGAGACGTGACAGGTGGGGCGCGCCCCACTGGTGGGGAAATATTTCCCTTTTATGCCCATCTTTATCCAGACTCTCCAACTCTCCCGCATATTGATAGCGACTCCCTGACGCTCGCAGAGTGTGACGATAGATGCCCCCCACCCCGCCCCACAGTCGTCAATTTTACCCTTCGCTAAGCCCCGCCCCCCTTGGTTACTGTTGCTAGGCCAGTCAAGCTTTCCTTCATAAGGCGAGAAACATGGAGTTTTTACCGGTACCATTAAGTCCTTCAGCGGTGTCACATAGAAGCAGACAAAAGGTCTCCAATTTATGACACAGCTGCACTTTTTTTCTTTATTTTTGTTAGAATTTAGATACAACATGATGTTACTTGAATAAATTGAAACATTTTAAGCTTGTAGCTTTGCTGTGTTCACTTGCTCACCTGTCTTGTCAACCTTGTCTTGATGTTATTGAGTTAGAATTTAGATACAGCGCGATGTTACTTGAAAATGTTAAGCTTGGCGTATTTCACTGGCATTGTTTTGGGGCGATGGGGCTTGAAAAGTCCCGCTTGTCCAAAGTGGGGAATGAACGAAAAAGTTTGAGAACCACTGCTTTAAGGGAAGGAAATCAGCTCCAATAAACGCGTTTTTAAGAGGAGGATAGATAATAAACTGACTTCCATGTCATTAACCTCCATCTTTAACTTATTGGCAGACAAACACAGCTAAAAGGAGATAATTTACCCATCAGAACATGTCTGTAACATACTCTGGATGCAGAACCATCAGCGCACAGCTTGAGTTTGACAGATTCTTCCTTCATATAAATACAGCCTGTGGATGTATTCAGTGTGAAATTAGATCTGCAGCAGCGTTATTTAAAGTTAAAAAGAGCTGCTTCTGCACTTCTTGGTGCTTTAATCGCACATTTGACAGTGAATCTATCCAGGAACATCCAGCACAACCCACCTTGGACAGCCTGAAGTCCAGCAGCACTCGCTGATCCATTTCTAGCAGGTGGACTTTGAAGATGAGCTTGTTGTTGCGCTTGTCCAGCGTGCTCACGGTCACCTAACGGGCACAGAGGGCGTCACTCTTCAGCGATCTCACCGCAAAGCAAGCGACTAAAGGCCCCCACCTCACCTGGAAGTGAGCGGTGAGGACTTCAGCGCAGATTTACCTGTTTGGTGCAGCTTAGTTTGAAGCCGAGGGCCAGACCGTCACAGGCGTCTTTCAGGGAAGACAAGGAGGCGTCGGCGTTGGCGTTGGTGAAGAAACGGGTCATTCTGCGCACTAACCGCTGCCAGAGAGACTGCAGGCACAACGGAGAGGACGCGGTGAGAAGCAGACGCCAGCAGGGCTGCCATGGCAACGCACCAGCTGGGGGGAACAGAGGTGCAGCAGCAGGTGTGTGTGTGTGTGTGTGTGTGTGTGCAGCAGGTGTGTGTGTGTGTGTGTGTGCAGCACCAGGTGTGTGTGTGTGTGTGTGTGTGTGTGCAGCAGCAGGTGTGTGTGTGTGTGTGTGTGTGTGTCTCTGTGTGTGTGTGTGTCTCTGTGTGTGTGTGTGTCTGTGTGTGTGTGTGTCTCTGTGTGTGTGTCTGTGTGTGTGTGTCTCTGTGTGTGTGTCTGAGTGTGTGTGTGTGTGTGTGTGTGTGTGTGTCTCTGTGTGTGTCTGTGTGTGTGTCTGTGTGTGTGTCTGTGTGTGTGTCTGTGTGTGTGTGTGTGTGTGTGTGTCTCTGTGTGTGTGTCTCTGTGTGTGTGTGTGTGTGTGTGTGTGTGTCTGTGTGTGTGTCTGTGTGTGTGTGTGTGTGTGTGTGTGTCTGTGTGTGTGTCTGTGTGTGTGTGTGTGTCTGTGTGTGTGTGTGTGTCTGTGTGTGTGTCTCTGTGTGTGTGTGTGTCTCTGTGTGTGTGTGTGTGTCTCTGTGTGTGTGTGTGTGTCTCTGTGTGTGTGTGTGTGTCTCTGTGTGTGTGTGTGTGTCTCTGTGTGTGTGTGTGTGTGTGTGTGTGTCTGTGTGTGTCTGTGTGTGTGTGTGTGTCTCTGTGTCTGTGTGTGTGTGTGTGTGTGTGTGTGCAGCAGCAGCAGGTGTGTGTGTGTCTCTGTGTGTGTGTGTGTGTGTGTGTGTGTGTGTGTGTGTGTGTGCAGCAGCAGCAGGTGTGTGTGTGTCTGTGTGTGTGTGTGTGTGTGTGTGTGTGTGTGTGTGTGTGTAGCACCAGGTGTGTGTGTCTCTGTGTGTGTGTGTGTCTCTGTGTGTGTGTGTGCAGCACCTGACTGGCTCCAGGTGTTCCCAGTAGCTGGCTGCCCAGCAGCATGTGCTCAGGCTTGGCCGGCTGGGAGAAGCTGACTTGACCTTCTGTTTGACCAAACACCAACATGGCCTCCCAGCTGCCTGCTGCCAGGTCCGGCTGAGAGCTGGAAACCTGCATCCTGTCGTCGCTGCAGGAAGAAGAGGGCGGCCTCCAGGTTACAGACACACAAACACAGCTTTGAGCTGAGAAAAGACAGACGTGGCTTTCACCTGCTGCTCCGTGAAATGGGTTCGGGTCGAAGAACTTTGTTCCCTCTTGAGCTCAGAGAACCTACAGAGAGGAACAGGTGAACACTGTGAGTCAGACTAAGACTTCTTTAAAAGCAGCCCTCTGAAACCTCTCTGAGAACACCAGGGTTTAAACATGAGGCTTTCACCACAAACGACAGACTTTGTCCTGAGAAAGGAGATTGAAACTGAGCTGAATTAGCAGTGCTGACATTGAGACTCGCCTTGTGTGAACCAGCGGTCCTTCTGCACATCTGCCACGGTGATCCGTGCATCTGGACTGGACAGCAGCAACTTAGACAACAAACCTAACAGAACAAGTTCAATATCAGCAATAAATCCGCCTTAAATCCACTTACAGAGGATGCTTAATGCCACCCACGGGTGTTGGTGCAGACTTACTGAGGGGCAATGGCTGGATTTTCTTCCAGGGAGGTAGGTATGTTTTCTTCTGAAGCCAGTCTGAATACTCCTGACAGCTCTCTGTTGGCTGGTCCCAGGGCAGCTCTGAGGGAGCAACGCAGAGATAAACCGGATGTTGCTGCACATCGAGGCCTTTTCATTGGGAAGCAGTTCCATCAGAGAGGCTGTTAACGGGCACATTTGCATTTTAAAAAGGTACTTTAAGAGGCCTAAAGAGGGGATCCAGGATAGTCCGATCGGGCGGGACAAGCCGAGACATTTCACACCAGCAGACCAAACACGCAGAAGAAGAAAAAAAGAAGAAAAGAAGAAGAAAAGAAGAAGAAGAAAAGAAGAAGAAGAAAAGAAGAAGAAGAAAAGAAGAAGAAAAGAAGAAGAAGACGCTGCTCATCGATTGATCAGAAGTGCGTCCAATTCAGCCGGCTTGTTCATAACAACAACTAACAGAGAGACACCGTGTTTATATGAGCAAACTGCACTGGGTTCGGATCAGAACCGCACAGGGTTCGGATCAGGAGATCTGCACAGGGTTCAGACCAGAACCGATCAGGGTTCAGGTCAGAACCGATCAGGGTTCAGACCAGAACCGCACAGGGTTCGGATCAGAACCGCACAGGGTTCAGGTCAGAACCGCACAGGGTTCAGATCAGAACCGCACAGGGTTCAGGTCAGAACCGCACAGGGTTCAGATCAGAACTGATCAGGGTTCAGGTCAGAACCGCACAGGGTTCAGGTCAGAACTGCACAGGGTTCAGGTCAGAACTGCACAGGGTTCAGATCAGAACTGATCAGGGTTCAGGTCAGAACCGCACAGGGTTCAGGTCAGAACCGCACAGGGTTCAGGTCAGAACTGCACAGGGTTCAGGTCAGAACTGCACAGGGTTCAGATCAGAACCGCACAGGGTTCAGGTCAGAACCGCACAGGGTTCAGATCAGAACTGATCAGGGTTCAGGTCAGAACCGCACAGGGTTCAGGTCAGAACTGCACAGGGTTCAGGTCAGAACTGCACAGGGTTCAGATCAGAACCGCACAGGGTTCAGGTCAGAACCGCACAGGGTTCAGGTCAGAACTGATCAGGGTTCAGATCAGAACTGATCAGGGTTCAGGTCAGAACCGCACAGGGTTCAGGTCAGAACCGCACAGGGTTCAGGTCAGAACCGCACAGGGTTCAGGTCAGAACTGATCAGGGTTCAGGTCAGAACTGCACAGGGTTCAGATCAGAACTGATCAGGGTTCAGGTCAGAACCGCACAGGGTTCAGGTCAGAACCGCACAGGGTTCAGGTCAGAACCGCACAGGGTTCAGGTCAGAACTGATCAGGGTTCAGGTCAGAACCGCACAGGGTTCAGATCAGAACCGCACAGGGTTCAGACCAGAACCGCAGAGGGTTCAGATCAGAACTGATCAGGGTTCGGATCAGAACCGCACAGGGTTCAGAGGCCCAGGAGGAGCACGTTGCTGAGGTGGACAGACACCTTTAGTTCTCTTACCTCCAGCCAGCATGGCAGTCAGTACGATCCCACAGGCCCAGAGATCCGCAGGCTGAGCTCTGTACTCGGTCTGGCTGAGGAGCTCCGGAGCCACGTAGGGAAGAGTTCCACAGAGTCGATTCAGAAGCCGCTCCCGTCCTTTGAAACGAAACATGGTTGCTAGGCCAAAGTCTGTCAGCTTCAGGTTGTCTGAGGGCACAGAACAGCAGATGGTTTGTGTTTATAACACACACACAAATCGTGTCACGCACAGATTTCCTCACCTTTGTCATCCAGCAAAATGTTCTCGGGCTTTATGTCTCTGTGGGTGATGCCAAGGCAGTGGAGGTACTCCTGAGAAGGTGCAACTGAGAATTAATGACAGCCAGAAAATGTGCAGGGAGCCACTTCAGCTTTGAGTTACTCACCACAGCCGCTAGTAGCTGCTGGAAAAACCTGTGAGCATCCTTCTCTGCCATTCCCACATCAGGCTCTAAAACCAGAGAACGCAAATTAGACTCCAAATACAGGCTTCAAACAGCAATTAGCTGCTTATTTCCATTGGTCAACAAGTTCTTTATGGAATGCAGGCGGTTTTCATTAATAAAAACTCACCGATGCGGTCGAACAGCTCTCCTCCGGTGCAGTACTCCAGGAACAGATAAACGGTCGGGCCTTCCTTCCGATGGCCAAAAAACCTCACAATGTTCGGGTGGTTGAGGATCTGGCAGTAAATGTAAATGTTAAGTAAATGTTCTGGTGTGTTTACGGGAAGGATTCTCATAAAACAGGTAAAAACACACCTGATTCGATTAAAAAAATGAAAAAATAAAACATTTAAATCACTGAAAAATCAGAAAAACTGTTGCTGAACTACTGTTTAATGGGTCCTGGTACTCGACTCTGCAAAAGAACAGAGCTTTTCATTCACAGGAACCACTTTTAGTTCATTATCTGAAACTTTTGCCAAGTTTAACATTGAATACTGAATACTTTCATGTTTGTCTGGTTTCTTATTCTTATCGTTTTTTACTCATTTCGTCTGGTGGATCTCTTCATGTCTCATGTGCAAAGGTATTGTGGGACAGGATCATCTCCCTGATCATGCCTCTGCTAAAGCAGGTCTTTAAAAACCCACTGGAGCCTGGTTGGGCCGCAGTGGGGGGTGGAAAGGCCTCCCCCTCTCCTGAAGGTGGTGACTCACCTTATGGATGCACACCTCCTTCTTGACAGTGTCGGCGCACTCTTTAGCCTGTGAGGTATCGATCACCTTCACCGCCACTGCCTCCTCCGTCTGCCTGTTCACCAGCAGCCTCACTCTGACAGCACCAAGACGAGACACCAGTTAGATCATGACCTTCAGAAGGTTTCAAAGTAAAATAAGCGCGAGCTTGGCACTTATTCCACTGACAGGCTCATAAAAAAGAGACTTTATCTTTAATATCAGCAAATATCCGTGAGTGCAACAATGAAACCGGCAACTATGTGCGGTGTTTTTAATGGTGAGGATACGTACTCTCCATAGGCCCCTTCTCCGAGCGTCTGAACGAGGTCCCAGTCCTGCACAAAAGGCACCGCCATGCTGCAGCACAGAGCGAAACAACGGAAATCACGCACACATTCACGCGTTATTCACCATCACTCATCTGTAAACACACCACCATCTCCAAGCGGCATCTGCCCAATCAATACTGATCATTTCAGTCAAGCTGTGATGTCAGAGGATGAAACAGCGCTGTTGTAATGCCACGAAAAAGCGGCGCGTGGCTTCAGCTGTCAGCGCGGATAAAAAACATATAATTATTAAAACATTCATATGTTACCTGCAAAGATTTCCTCCACAGATGCGGCTCCCTCGTGCAGCTGGTCGCCACTAGTCTGTGAAAACTTCGCCCAAATTTGGCGCGTTGTTGTTCCACCCGTGACGACTTCCGCTAACAGCGTCTTCTTCTTCTTCTTTGGTTTTAATGGCAGCTGGCATCCTTGATGTTGCATATGCCGCCATCTACTGGACAAGGCTTCTTTCTAGTTCTTTTAATTATTCCAGTTGACACCAGGAATCCTATCATAATTTTCCTGCCTTCTTTAGACTTAGCAGATTCTACTATATTTTCCAGATTATATTCTCTTATTCCTGCCCTCTGCAGCCCTATCTTCATTATTTCCCTCTCCCTTCCATATCTGGGACATGCTAATATCACATGTTCCCTCTCCCCACAGCTACACTGCCCAGTTGGATGTTTCCCCATTATCTTAAGTGTATTGTTCAGTTTACCATGTCCTATTCTTATCCTGCTAATAATGACTTGTTCTGTTCTGTCCATAACATCCTGCCTCTCCTGCTACACTTTGTAATTTATATAAATGTCTTCATTTTTCCTGATTCTTCCAATATTGATTCCACTGTTTGTTTATTTCTTTCCATACTAAACTTTTCCCTTCTGTTTTTGATAATTTTACTTTCATTTCCACCACCTCTTTCTTTTCTGCACCCTTAGCAGCTTTGTCTGCTTTTTCATTTCCTTTTATTCCTACATGAGCTGGTACCCACATGAACACTATTTCCCTCCCCTGTTGCATTAACCTGGATGTTTTTAACTGTATTTCATATAAAATTTCCTGATGTGTTTTTGCTGTTCTGTTTTTAATACTTAAGAGTGATGAAAATTAATCGCTACATATAACTATTCTTCTATCCCTCACCCCCTCCATCCATTCTATTGCATGTAATATTGCACATAATTCTACTGCATATATACTTAAATGATCTGATGTTCTTCTTGAAATTGTTCTATTATAAATGGGAACCACCATTGCTGCTGCTGTCACTGCTGTTACCTGTTCTTTGGACCCATCTGTATATATATATATATATATATATATACACATATTCTCTATACTTTTCCTCTAGTTATAAAATTCCTGCACTAAATCTGTTGTTTTATTTCTTTCCTTGATGCTCCACATATTTAAATCTACATTTGTTTCTTGTAACATCCATTTAGGTATCGTTGTCCAAAGAACTGTTGGACTGAATTCCATATGTTGTATTTTTAGCCTAAACTAATTTCTTCCTCTTTCCCCTTTTTGCAGCACATCTCCACAACTCATTTCCTGTTTTTCTTCTTCTTCTTCTCTTTTTCTTGAACCTTGTCCGCTCATTAGTTCCACACAGCGTTTCGTTTACTCCAAACGTCACCAAACAATGCAAGAAAAGCTGTTTATCTTTCCTCATATGAATATGTTTATTATACATATAATACACCAAATTTAACTTTGATACAATAATGACTCATAATGTAATAAATATTCCATACATCCTCACTAATATTGACGGATATGCACATAATCTTTGAAATAAAGGATCCTTTAGATAAATATGTGCCTGATTCCATTCAACTGATGTCAGTTTCATTTACCAAATCATAATAATCATCATCTCAGTGTCCAGTATTGTAAAGGGGACAATTTACCGCTTGAGGGACACAAGGTGGCAGCTAAAACATAAAATCTTTCTGATTCATTAAAGCTAGTTTGATTTAACAAGATGTTTAAAAAATAATTTGTTTGATCTAATAAATGTTTCACAATTTGTTAATGTGCCATTTAAACCATTTCATAAGCATCTACAACTGTATTATTATGCATATTGAGTAAAATCATGTGACTGAAGTGTCGGATTTAACATGAATTTGTACAAACTACCAGAGGTCTGAGGTTCAGAAGGTGGTGCAAGAGGAATAAAACCCTTGAAGTTATAGTTATTAATCTGTTAGAAAGCACGAGGGCAAAGGTGTAGAAAACACAAACCAAGTAACGAAACCTTCACACAATTAACACTCAGCAACTCGAGACTAATAGAAAGCGACACTAAACTAAGAACGTTCTTGAATGCGCTTATTTTCTCATTGTATATATATATATATATATATATTTATTTATTTATTTTCCCCTTGTCCTGTTCAGCATTATGGCAGCAGAACTGTAGTCTGAATACCTTTGATGCCAAACAGATTTGCTTTGCCAAGGGAAGCTTTATAAATGTAAAGCTCCCCTTGATGCCCATTTATTTACTTCTGTTGACAATATATGACATGTAATAGAACTGAACCGGACTGGGGGAAAAGGAAAGAAGAAGAGGAAAGAAGAGGAAACAGAACAAAAATAGAAACAAAAACCAGACAACCAGCTGCTACACCTGTAAAAACAACATGGCCTCTGAGGGGAATCCAGCCTTAGAGCCTCCAGGAGCTCCTGAAAGCAGACAAGCAGAGAAAAAACAAGCACAAGAAGCAGCATTGTATATATTTAAACTATTAACTTCTAACCCCAACGTTTTGACAGTAAGATTTTCTCGTGGTAATTGGTCATAAATCTCAGACAGCCTGTGGACTCCGGCTCAGTCGACAGTTAAATCAATAAGTTAACAAACTTTCCTCAGCTGAGCCCCCAGATTTTGGGAAATGATGAAGCAAATGTGTGCACTTTGTGTTGATTTCACAACAGTTATTTTTTATTTTGAGTCACATGTGACTGTGTGTGTGGCAGAAAGTCCTGGATCCACACAGGTTGTGACCTATTTCAGTTCAAGAGATACAACACGGGGTATGATCCGGACCGCTTCAGGTCCAACGAACCCTTAACCCGGCTGGACAGTTCATTAAAAGGTTTCTTTCTTCAGAGGACTAAAGATTATCCTCACTTAGTTCTACATCAGACAATCAAACTGTATTATTTCAATGATTATTCTACTGTGACAATATTACTTGAACCAAAGAGCTTTTAAAGTTTGTTTGAGCCCAAAGACACATACAAATATTGATCTTCTCTTACCAGAAATGCGGTTAATGAGTAACAGGATGGTCTTTGTCCAGTTCTTCTCTCTGATCATCACAGTTTACTCAGAATTAAACCTTCTGCTCGAACAAATTCATCTCATTTTCAAACTGTTCCTCCTTTAAGGTTCAGCATGGAGGCTTCTGTCCACTGGAGGTGCTTCGCTGCTCTCGTATCTCTCCTCTTTATGGGTAACGTATCTTCATTTAAGATACATTTTTTATGTGTTTTTAGATTTCTAAATGCCAGTGATGTTCACATACTTATGAATTTGTGTTTACATTCGAGAGAAGAAAATACATTTGGGTTGTATTTTATTTGGATTATTTCTAGATATTTTACAAGATACTTTACAAAATAAATGGATTTTTCACCACAAAGTAAATGATCCATAACTTTGACAAATAAAACGACAACAAGATGAAATTCTTCAGCTGAATTATCAACATAAATGTGAAAGTTAATTCTAAAGATTATTTCCGTGTTTCATATCTAGACTTAAGTTCTGAAACACTGATTTTTTAGAAAAGCTCTTATCAGCCAACCTTAAACAAAATGCATGCTGTTTCCTCTAAAAATATCCACATTTAAAAAAGTGTTAAAATGTTTTTACAATGTTTTAAATGACCTTGAGAAAGTTCAAGGTCAGACTACTTCAAAGCGCTTTATGTCGGCGTCTCTCAGCTTCTCTCAGTGGCCTTCAACTTGTGAAAAATGCTGCTTTTAACCAACACTAACAGACCTGTGCACATCACTCCTGTTCTTAACTCCCTTCTCTGGCTTCCTGTCCTTTATAGAACTGATTTTAAACTTTTAAAGTTTGTTTTTAAAGCTCTTAACGGCCTCACCCCATCGTATTTATCTGAGCTTTAACTGTCTGTAACCCTGGCAGAGCTCTGAGGTCAACAAATCAACTTTAGCTGGAAGTGTTCAGGTTAAAATACAAGCCCTGGGGTGACCGAGCCTTTTCTGTTGCTGCCCCCAGGCTCTGGAATAAGCTCCCCCCCCAGATGCATCTTATTTCTGACCTGGGCCTCTTTAAATCAGGGCTAAAAACCTACTTATTTCAGATGGCTTTTAAAACCCAGTAGAATGGTGACACTTTTATCTTATCTAATTAAATTTTGCTGTATTTTATCGTTTTTTACTTATTCTTTTCTTTATTTATTCTCTGCTGGGAAGCACTTTGGTACCGAAATGGATTGTTGTGTCAGTGACCTGAAGCAGTGCTATAAAGAGATTCTTCCTTTGCGATGGGAAAAGCTGATAATGTCTAACGGATTGTAGTTCTATCGCCAGCACTTTGAAATCAGACACTTCTCTGCATCACAACACGGTCATTTCCTTTCAGCACGTGAGGTTCGGGGCAGTTGCTCCGAGGACAACTTGCAGATCCAGGGGGGAAATTACACATTGACCAAGGAGGATAAGGCAGGGAGCCTGCTCGTCTTCTACTGTCCTGAAGGCTACTATCCTTACCCTCATTTTCGCCATGTGTGCCAGCTTTCTGGCCACTGGGATCCTGAACCTTCCAAAGATCAGAAATGCAAGCGTGAGTAACCTTAACTCTGCTGTTTTGCAGCTTGTCTCAAGCCGCCTGCTCTTCATAACATCTCCCGTCCCTTTGCTTTGTTGCGCAGTTGTCCAATGCCCAGATCCCACTGTGATTCAAAACGGAGGAGTGGAACCTTATCTGGAGAGGTACTTTGTCACCAACATTACTACGTATGAATGCTACTCTGGATACACGATGAAGGGCTCGTCCATTCGGACCTGCTTACCCAATGGGAAGTGGAGCGGCCGCACCCCCATCTGCAGCCGTGACTGTAAGTCCTGAGGAGCGCAACGCTTTGGTAAACCACGGTTTCCCATGGCTTCTTCTTTTCGGTTGAGTGAGATTTGAGCTTATATTTGTAGAGAATATCTGACCAACTAGTTTAGAACTGAAGAAGTGTGGAGTAAGTTTACCGGGCCCCAAAAGTTATAGAATGAAAAGGCATGCTGTCAACAGTTAAGGCAAGCTGACGAAGGATAATATATGGAAAAGTACCAACGTTTAGCTCTGTGTAAGGACGAGTCAGGCGTTAGGGTCATGGAAAGTACCTAAGGTCAGTGTCGAGTCACGCATCAATGCAAACATAGTAAAACAGGAAAAAATGGATGTAGAGGGGAAGTCAGGAGTAGGGGGAAGGACTATTGCATGAATAAAGGTTTTAAAAAAGACAGGACGAAGGGCCCTGCTAATTGATTAAAACCTAACGGTGGAAGATTGGGGAAAACACGCCATACGAAAGGAGGGGCCCGGGGAGGAGCGTCCACAGGCCCAACTTGTATAAAAGCAGGGACTTTCAGAAGAGTTTTCAGACTTAGCCCGGGCTACTTCTCATGTATGGTCGAATTGTAACTTTGCAATAAAACCATCATTGGACCGCGAACCGGCTGAATCTGTCTCATCTTTAACTACTGAGTATAGCACATTAGGTCATTTGGACTCCACAAAAGTCCCAACAGAAGCGGATGAGAAGTGAAACATTCAAGCTTTTAGGATCACCATGACCTGAGAATCTACTCTGACATAAACCCAGAAATTCTCCTTCCTTCTCTTTTTTCAAGGCCAGGTAAACATTTGTGGTTCTTTTGTGGCTCATCTCATGTTTTGTATTTCTTACAACAGCAGGAAATACCTGTGCTGATCCTGGTGTCCCACCTGGAGCCTTCAGAACAGGGAATATATTTGATATCGATGACAAAGTGAAATATACCTGCAATGGCAACTTGTTTTTGGTGGGATCCAGTGAGAGAGTGTGCCAGGAGAACGGCCAGTGGACTGGGGAAGAGCCGGCGTGTTACTGTAAGACGGATTTCTGCACATAACATTCACAATCTGTGCGATTTAGTATAAAACTTTGCCTTCAATCATTTTGTTAGAGTCTAATATGTCTACTTTATGACTCACGGAGCTTTACAGCTGACAGTTATTCCATGACATGTAGGTTGAGAGGCCATTGTTTGGTTAGTCTCTGTCAGAAAGCGGCAGGACACAGATGCAGGGTTTTTCACAATAAGACAGTTTATTATATAAACCACTTATGAGTCTCCAGGTCAGAGAAATACTAACACACTGTCCTCAGTAACTAGAATCAGGCCGGTGTGACTGTAAAACTTTATCAAAACAAAACTCACTCCCCTCCAGGAGGAAAACTGAAAGAGCTATAAAATATTACCAAAATGCTAAGCGCTCGCTTCTAAAGAGGCGATACAAAAATCAGATTCACTCTCCTTACAAAATCCAAATCTGTCCACTAACGGAGGCACGAGGAAAAAGTACAAGAAACAAAACGCAGGAACTACGAAAGTTTAACAAACAAAAGAGGAAACCAAGCAGGCTGTGAAAAACTAGATGAAGCTCGACTTTGGCTACGGATCAAAAGTTAAAAACAAAAACCAGGGACCGCTTTCTCACAAGGAACCAAGGCTGTGGCTAACGAGGCAGGCTCGATTGTTACGAACACAGCGGCTCGGGACAGAGGGAGACTATAAGTACACGTGAGGGAAAATGGGGAACAGGTGGAAACACTTTCAAAATAAAACAGGAAATGACGAGATTCAAAACAAAAGACCTCACCGGGTCATGACCTGAAGATTTACTTCTAATAAACTTGTAAACTATACCCACAATAGCAAAATACATGCTGTTCCAAAATGGAAATACGGCCATTGGAATGTCATAGGAGGCGAATATGGGTCATGTTGAAGGGTGTTAACAGAAGACACATTAAGTACGAGAACTGTTGAATAGAATCAGAAAGCCTCAGTTTTTCTGGCTTTTACTTCCTGCAGACAAATACACCTACGACACGGCTCTGGAGATTGCGGATGCGTTTGGCAGTTCGATCAAAGACACCCTCACCGTTATGAGGCCTGTTGGTGAGTTCTGAGCCCAAATCTCATTATTAGCTCTGTTATTATAGAATATTTTGTGTAATATTTTGTTCCTTCAGTCAATTTATTGAAGTCACAAAAACCTTGAGTGCTGCAGTAAAAGCATCTGTTTTTTATACAGATGACATACAAGGAGGAAGAATTATAAGAATTACAAAAAATGGAACCCTCAACATTTACATTGCTGTGGACATTTCTGAGAGCATCAAAGAAGACTACTTTAAAAAAGCAAGAGAAGCTGTTGTGACTCTAATTAATAAGGTGAGACACTAACAGACTGAATGTCATGTAGAAGCTCTGCCGGCTGCTTAAAAACCACATAAAAACAGAATGAAAGATGGTTTTAAAACCACAAATCAAATGAATCAGAGTCAGGTTTACTGCCAAGTAGGTTTGCACTTTGAATTTGACTTGGTGTAGTTTGTGCAGACAATATAGATATATATACAGAATCTAGATAAATATACACAGAATCTAGATAAATAAATACAGAATCTAGATAAATATATACAGAATCTAGATAAATATATACAGAATCTAGGTAAATATACACAGAATCTAGATAAATATATACAGAATCTAGATAATTATACACAGAATCTAGATAAATATATACAGAATCTAGATAATTATACACAGAATCTAGATAATTATACACAGAATCTAGATATTTATATACAGAATCTAGATAAATATATACAGAATCTAGATAAATATACACAGAATCTAGATGAATATACAGAATCTAGATGAATATATACAGAATCTAGATAAATATATACAGAATCTAGATATTTATATACAGAATCTAGATATTCATATACAGAATCTAGATATTCATATACAGAATCTAGATAAATATATACAGAATCTAGATAAATATATACAGAATCTAGATATTTATATACAGAATCTAGATATTTATATACAGAATCTAGATATTTATATACAGAATCTAGATATTTATATACAGAATCTAGATATTTATATACAGAATCTAGATATTTATATACAGAATCTAGATATTTATATACAGAATCTAGATATTTATATACAGAATCTAGATATTTATATACAGAATCTAGATATTTATATACAGAATCTAGATATTTATATACAGAATCTAGATGAATATATACAGAATCTAGATGAATATATACAGAATCTAGATGAATATATACAGAATCTAGATGAATATATACAGAATCTAGATAAATATACACAGAATCTAGATAAATATACACCGAATCTAGATAAATATACACCGAATCTAGATAAATATACACCGAATCTAGATATATATACAGAATTTAGATATATATACAGAATTTAGATATATATACAGAATCTAGATAAATATACAGAATCTAGATATTTATATACAGAATCTAGATATTTATATACAGAATCTAGATATTTATATACAGAATCTAGATATTTATATACAGAATCTAGATATTTATATACAGAATCTAGATATTTATATACAGAATCTAGATATTTATATACAGAATCTAGATAATTATACACAGAATCTAGATAAATATATACAGAATCTAGATAATTATACACAGAATCTAGATAATTATACACAGAATCTAGATATTTATATACATAAACTAGATAAATATATACAGAATCTAGATATTTATATACAAAATCTAGATATTCATATACAGAATCTAGATATTCATATACAGAATCTAGATGAATATACAGAATCTAGATGAATATATACAGAATCTAGATAAATATATACAGAATCTAGATAAATATATACAGAATCTAGATAAATATATACAGAATCTAGATATTTATATACAGAATCTAGATATTCATATACAGAATCTAGATATTCATATACAGAATCTAGATATTCATATACAGAATCTAGATAAATATATACAGAATCTAGATAAATATATACAGAATCTAGATAAATATATACAGAATCTAGATAAATATATACAGAATCTAGATAAATATATACAGAATCTAGATATTTATATACAGAATCTAGATATTTATATACAGAATCTAGATATTTATATACAGAATCTAGATATTTATATACAGAATCTAGATATTTATATACAGAATCTAGATATTTATATACAGAATCTAGATGAATATATACAGAATCTAGATGAATATATACAGAATCTAGATGAATATATACAGAATCTAGATAAATATACACAGAATCTAGATAAATATACACAGAATCTAGATAAATATACACCGAATCTAGATAAATATACACCGAATCTAGATATATATACAGAATTTAGATATATATACAGAATTTAGATATATATACAGAATCTAGATATTTATATACAGAATCTAGATATTTATATACAGAATCTAGATATTTATATACAGAATCTAGATATTTATATACAGAATCTAGATATTTATATACAGAATCTAGATATTTATATACAGAATCTAGATATTTATATACAGAATCTAGATGAATATACAGAATCTAGATAAATATATACAGAATCTAGATAAATATACACAGAATCTAGATAAATATATACAGAATTTAGATAAATATACACAGAATCTAGATAAATATATACAGAATTTAGATAAATATATACAGAATTTAGATAATTATATACAGAATCTAGATGAATATACAGAATCTAGATAAATATATACATAATCTAGATAATTATATACAAAATCTAGATATTTATATACATAAACTAGATAAATATATACAGAATCTAGATATTTATATACAAAATCTAGATATTTATATACAGAATCTAGATAATCATATACAGAATCTAGATATTTATATACAGAATCTAGATAAATATATACAGAATCTAGATCAATATACAGAATCTAGATAAATATATACAGAATCTAGATAAATATGCACAGAATCTAGATAAATATACACCGAATCTAGATAAATATACACCGAATCTAGATAAATATACAGAATCTAGATAAATATATACAGAATTTAGATAAATATATACAGAATCTCAAAAAATAAGGAGCTGCAGTGCAAGCTGAATGCTATAAATGCTTTAAATGTGCTAATATACAACAGGATGAAGTGATCCCAAATAAATAGAGACTGGAAGGTCTGGAAGGGGCGAGAGTCAGTGTCGGGGGGGCTCTGGGCCTTGATGAGGCGACTTAGATTGATGAGTAATTAGATTTCCTGATGAATCACAAATCTTAGTCTTGTGCTGGCAGTTTCCGTGTGTTTTTAATTCCTTGTCAACAGATTTGTGGGTTTATTTGTCCACAGATTTCATCCTTCAGTGTGACGCCAAACTATGAAATCCTCTTTTTTTCCTCTAACATCTATGAAGTTTCCAACATTCTTGATTTTTATGACCGCAGAGCAACAATGAACTCCATCATAAATGATTTGGAAAATTTTAAAGTAGAAGGTGAGTGAAGCACAAAGACTTATTGCTCATAGTTTTGAATACAAAGCTCGATGTAACGTTGAACTGTTTGCGTTTGTCTGACTTAAAGGCAGAAATACCGGAACGAATGTGGAAGCCGCCGTCAAGAAATTTGAGGAACGCATGGCTTTCATAAAGCAACGGGTTGGAGAGGAGAAATTTAAGGAACATCGTCACGTCATCATCCTGTTTACAGATGGTCATAGTTTACCTCCTTTCAACAGAAACTCGCAATTGATTTGGGAAAATGAGCTTTTTGGCATAAATACTTGGCGATGATTGAAACCACACTCACATAATTTACATGGATAAGCTAATCGAACTGTTTTCATGTGTGAACTTTGGTGAAAACTGTTAAAAAGACCAAAAGTCTGACAACAAAAGCTGCTTTCTGAGAAAAAGTCTTTATTTATTCCACTCATTTAACACCCAGCTTTTCTGCTCTGCAGGTGCCTATAACATGGGGGGGTCCCCTGCACCCACTATTGAAAGAATAAAGAATATGGTGTACATGAACCAGAACGATGGCTCCAGAGATGAATTTCTCGGTGTGTTCCAGCTGGGATTCATGCAGTTTTCTGTTGTTATTGTGACTTTTATCACCACCTAACCTACCAGGCTACATATCGCTCTGTTGCAGACATTTATGTCTTTGGTATTGGGACTGTAGTCCATGATGACGACCTGCAGCCCCTCACAGCAGGAACCGGAGGCCAGCATTACTTCAGACTGAAACATGATACAAACTTACACCAAACCTTTGATGAAATAATCGGTAAGTTATCTTTAAAATGATGACGGAACATTGTTTGAATCTGAGGGTCAGCTTTGCTTTATCATCGAGCCGTAAGTGTCACGATCCGTGAAAGCACTGGAGGCAGATGCAGGGTAGCATCAATAATCAGATTTTATTTATATAATGATAGTCACTTGTAGAGCAAAGTAATAGATTATTTAAATTAAATTCCTAACTCACTCTCCTCGATATCTATGGGGAGGAGAGTGAGACTATAAAACTTATCAAAAGAGAACTCTCTCCACGCTAGGAGGACAAAACAAAAGGTTTTATAAATCTTACAAATAAACTTATCCCTCTCCGAACCGTCGGAGGCTCTATAGAAATTTAACAAAAGCAATAAACAAAAAGAGGCTCCTTCTAATGGAGTTAGTTATAAATCAAAGACACTCCTCTACCGGAGATACTACGAATAAACGACGAGACAAAGAAAACTTCACTTGGATAAATCTATGACTATGGCAAAAACTTCCAACAGAAAATCACTCTCAAGGAGTAAATCATTAATAAACAAGATCTTTGATACTTAGGCTTTGGTCACTGTGGAGGCAAGAGGAAGAACGCTCGAGAGACAAATTCAACACACTGGCAACAAGACAAGGGAAACGCAGACTAAATACACCTGAGGGACCAAGGGGAACAGGTGGAAACACTTTGGAATCAGGGAAGATAATGAGACGCATGACACGGGAGGAAGGGCAAGTTATCTGAAACGAGAGGAGTTGTTCATTTCAAAATAAAACAGGAAGTAAGAAGATCCATCCATCCATCCATCATCTGCCGCTTATCCGGGGGTCGGGTCGCGGGGGCAGCAGCTTGAGCAGAGAAACCCAGGAGTCCCTGTCCCCGGCCACTTCCTCCAGCTCTTCTGGGGGGCCCCCGAGGCGTTCCCAGGCCAGCCGAGAGACATAGTCTCTCCAATGTGTCCTGGGTCTCCTCCCAGTGGGACGGGCCCAGAACACCTCCTCAGGGAGGCGTCCAGGGGGCATCCTCACCAGATGCTACCTCATCTGACTCCTCTCAATGCGGAGGAGCAGCGGTTCTACTCCGAGCCCCTCCCGGATGACTGAGCTTCTCACCCTATCTCTAAGGGAGGCCCAGACACCCTGCGGAGGAAACCAATTTCGGCCGCTTGTATTGGCGATCTTGTTCTTTCGGTCACTACCCACAACTCGTGACCATCGGTGAGGATGGGAACGTAGATTGACCAGTAAATAGAGAGCTTCGCCTTCTGGCTCAGCTCCTTGACGACGGTCGGTGCAGAGCAACACTGCAGACGCCGCACCGATCCGCCCGTCAATCTCCCGCTCCATTCGTCCCTCACTGTGAACAAGATCCCGAGATACTTGAACTCCTCCACTTGGGGAAGGATCTCATTCCCAACCCGGAGCATTCCACCCTCTTCCGGCTGAGAACCATAGTCTCGGATTTGGAGGCGCTGATTCTCATCCCAGCTGCTTCACACTCGGCTGCGAATCGCTCCAGTGAGAGCTGAAGGTCAAGGCCTGACGACCCTAACAGAACCACATCATCTGCAAAAAGCAGAGACCCGATTCTGAGGTCGCCAAATCGGACACCCTCAACGCCCTGGCTGCGCCTAGAAATTCTGTCCATAAAAGTTAGGAACAGAATCGGTGACAAAGGGCAGCCCTGACGGAGTCCAACTCTCACCGGAAACGTATCCGACTTACTGCCGGCAATGCGGACCAAACTCTGAAACCGGTCATACAGAGACCGAACGGCCCCTATCAAGGGGTCCGGCACTCCATACTCCCGGAGCTCCCCCCACAGGACTCCACGAGGGACACTGTCGAATGCTTTCTCCAAGTCCACAAAACACATGTAGACTGGTTGGGCGAACTCCCATCCACCCTCCAGGATCCTGCCGAGGGTGTAGAGCTGGTCCACTGTTCCACGGCCAGGACGAAAGCCACACTGCACCTCCTGAATCCGAGGCTCGATTATCCGACGGATCCTCCTCTCCAATACCCCCGAATAGACCTTACCAGGGAGGCTGAGGAGTGTGATACCCCTATAGTTGGAACACACCCTCCGGTCCCCCTTTTTAAAGAGGGGGACCACCACCCCAATCTGCCAGTCCAGAGGCACTGTCCCCGATGTCCACGCGATGCTGCAGAGGCGTGTCAGCCAAGACAGCCCTACAACATCCAGAGCCTTGAGAAACTCAGGACGGACCTCATCCACCCCCGGGGCCTTGCCACCGAGGAGCTTTTTGACCACCTCAGCAACCTCAGCCCCAGAAATGGGAGGCCCCGTCTCCGAGCTCTCCGACTCTGCCTCTTCCGAGCACGTGTTGGTAAGATTGAGGAGTTCCTCGAAGTATTCCCCCCACCGACTCACAACATCCCTAGTTGAGGTCAGCAAAGCCCCGTCCGCACTGTAAACAGTGTTGACTGTGAGCCGCTTCCCCCCCCTGAGACGCCGGATGGTGGACCAGAATGTCTTCGAGGCCGTCCGGAAATCGTTCTCCATGGTCTCACCGAACTCCTCCCAGGCCCGAGTTTTTGCCTCAGCAACCGCCGAAGCCGCGGCCCGTCTGGCCTGTCGGTACCTATCAGCTGCTTCCAGGGTCCCACTGGCCAAAAAGGCCCGATAGGACTCCTTCTTCAGCTTGACGGCTTCCCTCACCACTGGTGTCCACCAGCAGGTTCGAGGGTTGCCGCCACGACAGGCACCGACCACCTTACGGCCACAACTCCGATCAGCTGCCTCGGCAATGTAGTCACGGAACATGGCCCATTCGGACTCAATGTCCCCCACCTCCCCCGGGATATGGTTGAAGCTCTGCCGGAGGTGGGAGTTAAAGCTCCTTCTGACGGGGGATTCTGACAAACGCTCCCAGCAGACCCTCACAATACGTTTGGGCCTGCCAGGTCTGATCGGCATCCTCCCCCACCAGCGGAGCCAACACACCACCAGGTGGTGATCAGTTGACAGCTCCGCCCCTCTCTTCACCCGAGTGTCCAGGACATACGGCCGCAAGTCCGATGATACAACCACAAAGTCGATCATCGAACTGCGGCCAAGGGTGTCCTGGTGCCAAGTGCCCATGTGGACACCCTTATGCCTGAACATGGTGTTCGTTATGGACAGTCCATGACTGGCACAGAAGTCCAACAACATAACACCACTCTGATTCAGATCGGGGGGGCCGTTCCTCCCAATCACACCCCTCCAGGTCATTGCCCACGTGAGCATTGAAGTCCCCCAGCAGAACGAGGGAGTCTCCGGTAGGAGCATTCTCCAGTGCCTCCCCCAGGGACTCCAAAAACGGTGGGTACTCTGAACTGCCGTTTGGCGCATAGGCACAAACAACAGTCAGGACCCGTCCCCCCACCCGAAGGCGGAGGGAGGCTACCCTCTCGTTCACTGGGGTAAACCCCAATGTACTGGCACACAGCCGGGGGGCAATAAGTATGCCCACACCTGCTCTGCGCTTCTCACCACGGGCAACTCCAGAGTGGAAGAGAGTCCAACCCCTCTCAAGAGGACTGGTTCCAGAGCCCAAGCCGTGCGTCGAGGCGAGTCCGACTATATCTAGCCGGAACCGCTCAGCCTCGCGCACCAGCTCCGGCTCCTTCCCCAACAGAGAGGTGACATTCCACGTCCCAAGAACTAGCTTCAGTAGCCGGGGATCAGACTGCCAAGGCCTCCGCCTTCAGCTGCTACCCAGCTCACATCGCACCCGACCCCCTTGGCCCCTCCCACGGGTGGTGAGCCCGTCGGAAGGGGGACCCACGTCATCATTTCGGGCTATGCCCGACCGAGCCCCATGGGCACAGGCCCGGCCACCAGGCGCCCGCTGCCGGGCCCCACCCCCGGGCCTGGCTCCGGGGGGAGGCCCCGGTGTCCCATATCCAGGCAAGGGATCACGAGGTCCAAATTTTTCGTTCATAGGGAGTCTTTTGAGCTGTTCTTTGTCTGGTCCCTCATCTAGGATCTGTTTGCCTTGGGTGACCCTACCAGGGAAGTAAGAAGATGAGATACAAAAACCTAAGAGCCTCTGTGAGATCTGACAGTAAGGCAGCAGAAGGGAGATATATGATGAAAACCGGAGGCCTGGTCATACATTCGCATCTGTGAACATGAGCAGCATCAGTTTGGTGTTTCTAATCATAAAACATTTTGTTTTTTTCTGCAGATGAGAGTAAAGTTGTAGGTCTGTGTGGTCTTCACAAAGATTACGAACTGACAGATGACAGAGTGAGCAAGCAGAAAAGATATCCGTGGATGGCGTTTGTTTTTGTCCGGGTAAAGAATTCAGAACAATGCTTTATCTTCATGTTGTTGCTGCTGTAAGATGTCCAGACTCACATAATGAATATTAAACAGTACAGTTAGACAGTAAACTACAGGCCTGAAATTCTATAATTAAGTTTTAATTCTTATCTTTTTAAATTTAAGGGTGAATCGCCAAAGAAATGCCTCGGCTCCCTGGTGGCACCTAAGTTAGTCTTGACTGCTGCTCACTGCTTCCAATTTACTGATTTACCAAAGGATGTCACAGTGGAAATTGAAGATAGACCTGGTAGCAGAGGTAATAATAGTTTGCCTTAAATGTTGTGTTTGCACATGACTCTCTATCAGAATTAAGAGTAAGTGCTGCAGGTGTAATTTACTCTGGTAATGGCTCAGAAAAAGCCTTTTTGCGTAAATACAATGCAAACATATTGATATTCTCTAGTACACCAACACCTGACTGCATCTTTTTTTCTTTCAGTAAAAAAAGTTAAAAACTACACGCCACACCCAAACTACAATGTCAAGGCTCGAGTGGATCAGGGTGTTGCTGAGTTTTATGACTATGACATAGCGATCATCCAGCTCGAGGAAGCTGTTCAAATCTCCAGTCAAGTGAGGTAAGAAGCTGCTATTTGTCCTCAGACTTGATGTTAAATTCTCATTCCTGCTTGGAAATGTATTGATAAAACACATTTTACTATCCTGTTTAAATTAAAACTTTATTTTCAGGCCTATTTGCATACCTTGCACCGAGGTAACCCGTGAAGCTCTGCACCTGGACAGTAGTTCAACATGCAAGGACCAAGGTGAGGTAACCCTAGCTGCAGAATAATGTGAAGTTATATTATCGGACTCTTTTCTAAGATGCACGCTCTGACTGAAGCTTTCTGTTCCTACGTAACAAGGCGCTGTTTACAACGCCAGCAGCTGCTTTACGGCTATTAAATAGATATTTCATGGCGTATTCCAAATGTTTATTCTTCTCACACAATGGTTCTGCCATATTGGCACAAAAAGAAGTAAAAAAAGACCAAACAAAGCGTTTAATAAATGCCAATAAAATGGCATTGAATCAGTGTTACCTGGCTCTAATAGATATAATCTAATAAGATAGTTTGCCATTGTTTACTACAGGGGCACCATCCTTTGGTCCAATCTCAATCGAATTGACTAAAGTTGGATAAAGACACATACAACAACGACTTGTTAACCATAAACTATTTATTGAAAGATAGAATATTTGGACCACGTTTTCTTATGCCCGGGGCCTCCTCCTGGAGCCAGGCCAGGGTGGAGCCTGGTGGCCTGGCCTATACCGGTGGGGCCCAGTTGGGCACAGCCCAAAGAAATGACACGGGTCCCCTTTCCAACGGGCTTCCCACCCGTGGGAGGGCCAAGGGGGTCGTGTGCAGTGTGCGCTGGGTAGCAGCCGATGGTGGAGACTGAAGCTGGCTCTTGGGACATGGGATGTCACCTCTCTGTTGGGGAAGGAGCCTGAGCTGAGAGGTTCCGGCTGGATAAAATCGGACTCACGCACGGCTTCGGCTCTGGAACCAGTCCCCTTGAGACTCTCTTTTGGGGTCCAACTGGGGTTGGACTCTCTTTCAGTCTGGAGTTGCCCGTGGTTACAGGTGCAGAGCGGGTGTGGGTATACTCATGCCTGTACATTGGGGTTTACCCTGTGGAGGAGAGGGTAGAGACCCTCCGCCTTCATACCAAACAGCAGTTCAGAGTCCCCCCCCCCCATTGGAGTTCTGGCGCTCCTGCAGGAGACTCCCTCCTTCTGCAGGGGAACTTCAATGCTCACGTGGGCAATGACAGTGAGACCTGGAGGGGCGTGATTGGGAGGAACGGCCCCCCCCGGTCTGAATCAGATTGGTGTTCTGTTGTTGGACTTCTGTGCTCGTCATGGATCGTCCATAAGGAACACCGTGTTCAGGCAAAAGGGCGTCCACATGGGCACTTGGCACCAGGACACCCCAGGCCGCAGTTTGATGATGGTCTTTGTGGTTGTATCGTCGGACTTGTGACCATATCTGGTCACAAGTCGTGAGTTGGCTCTGCTGGTGGGGGAGGAACGTCTGTCAGAATCCCCTTTCAGTGAAGAAAAGGGAACTGGAGGTTGTGCACATTACCAACGTCCCCAGAGGGAATGTCAAGCTTGTCCATTATTATCAAGTTATTAATATTTATTTCATTACTATTCATTGACTTTTTATTTACTGTGGATAATAATGAATTGTGGGTTGTCCCTTTTCATCCATGTTCCTCTTCACCTGTGATTTTAATGAAAAACAACCGCATACTTTTGCTGTAAAACAAGCTAATCTGTTTTCTTTTACCAATACTTCATACTGATGGCTCGTTGTTGGCTTTACAGTTAAACTAAAGGTAGGATGCAATGTACTTTGTCTTCTAATTATATGTACAGAGGAACTTCTGTTGAAGACTAATCGTGAAAGACTCAGTTTCCTAACCAAGGCAGCCCCCCTGGTACAGGAAAAAGATGTCTTTGCCAAGCTTGGAGATTCCGTAAGTTTTGGCGGTGGTGGGTGGTTTTACAATGGAAAGGTTAATGCCTGTCTGCTTTCTTCATTTAATAACCAATAGTTCTCTTTGTTTTGGCTTATTATTACTCCATATAGAGAAGCAATTGCATCAACAAAGCACTAAAGGCAAAGGGTATAACAACAAAAGACCCAAAGGTGGCTGTGACTGATAGCTTCCTGTGCACGGGGGGTGTGACTGATCACATAGATCACATAGCGTGTACAGGTAAGTTTTATGGTTTAAACACTAAAACATGAGCAGCAGGGGTGAGGGTTGGTAATACTCTGTGTGAATTTGTTGGAACAGGTGACTCTGGAGGTGCTGTGTTCAAGAACTACAATCTCCGCACGATACAGGTAAACATAAACAGAGTCTGTGTCACAACTTAGTGCTTAATGGAACGACTCCATCTACTTGAATGCTCTTGCAAAGGCTTCTGTCCCAACTGGGTCCCTCCGTTGGTCCCAGGATTGTCGTCTAGCAGCTCCTACACCACGCCTAAGACAATCCAAACTCTGTTCATGTGTCGTCCCACGATGGTGGAATGACCTACCGAGCGCTACCAGAACAGGGGCGTCCCTGTCTATCTTCAAGAAGCTCCTGAAAACCCAGCTCTTCAGAGAGCATCTCCTATCCCAGCACTTACCTTGTACTTCCCTCCCCCCTCTATCTCTGCACTTTATCTTTCTGCACTTCCTTCTATGCCTGCACCCTATCTCTACTCTGTCCCCTCTGACAGAGTCGGACTCCTGGGTTCCTTCTATGTAGCTTATTGTTAGCTTTTTATAAAGCTGTTATATCTTCATTTGTAAGTCGCTTTGGATAAAAGTGTCTGATAAACACAGAAACAGAAACTTAGTCACCTGGTGGCGAATGTTCACTGAAAACCTGCTGACTGTGTAAAGCAACCAGCTGTTTGTTCCACAGATCGGATTGGTGAGCTGGGGAACCCAGGAACTCTGCAGTTCAGGTGGTCTACAAAATTCCAACGAAGACTCCAGAGATTTCCACATTAATCTTTTCAGAATGGTCCCTTTTCTCAAGTCCAATCTTGGAAATGACGATCAGGACGACTACGCATCTCTCAAGTTTTTGAAAAGCTAAATACTAAATACTTGCTTGATGCTTAAGATGATTGAACTCATTCTGTCATTCTGTCTCATAATGAACACGATTTCATTATAGCTGCAAATTCTGAGCATGCATATGTGTCGAAGGAGTGTTGGTTAAAATCTTCGGCACCACTTTACGGTTATGTGGACAGTGAGAGTTACAGTGTTTAAATGCTCTGTTCTGCACTCAGACTACAGTCAGAAGTCTGAGCCAGACCTTAATTCTTTATCTTTTTTCTTGTAATCTTTCAGATTAAGTCCTTGTACCATTTTCAGAAGAGTGTGTTTTTTGTCTTTGTTTGTTAAGCCACTGAACTCTGACCAAAATACAAACAATGTCCTTAACGAAGTTTGGGGCTAGAGATGTGCGATTCCACTAATTTTCATGCGATCCAACGATGATTTTGTTGCTACTGATACTTTTTTAAAAAAAAGCTTAATGTGTTAAAAGAAGGGAAACTAATAAATTGAGTGTTTTAAACTATATCCACCCAGTGACACCAAAACTAAGATTATATTTCTTATTCTTAATTTAAAGAGCTTTTTTTTAAGTTGTAATAAAGATGAGAAATTTAGACAAAATGATCTGCAGAGAACCTGCGTATTATTCTAAAATGATGACGACTGACCTGCAGAACGAAGTCAAGATGTGCCCAAACCCAGTGTTGCATGTACCATCCTTTTCATTGTTGGATGTAAAAAAAAGCTCCACACATGACGACGCTTTCGCTCAGCCGTTCTCATCCAATCAAACTCGCGGACTGATAACATCCACCTGTTCCCCACCTCTTTGATCGAGTCCGGTGCACAGAGCCAGCTCTCCTAATGCGCTTATTCAGATTTCAGTCTGTATACCCCCCTGCCCAGCAGACTATGGTATATACTATGGTTACATGCTGCCATTCCGACATTAGCCTCCAATTGTCGGAATGGCGACACTTATTTTTTTATCAAACGTCCCGTCATTCCGACACTTTTTTCCTCCTATGATCGGAATGGCGGTATGTCTTTGTTTTTTTTTTTACATACCGCCATTCCGACATTTCCTTTTAATAGCCTATTTACCTAAAACATTTTGCACTAATGATATGCCGGCGCAAATACGCCCTAAAGTTTGGCGCACAAACTCTGCACATGCAGAGGCCACAGCCTCGCAAACAAACTTTAATAATCTATTATCAAAATCCCCTGAATTTCAAATATAAAAATACAGATATTAATGTAACTCTGGCGAGACTGAAGCTGATTAAGCAGAAATACAGTGTCAGTGAGCTGTCACAGCAGCCAGCTGGAGCGGAGCTCTCCACAGAGCCCATGCGTCTTTTGCCCGCTGTCATCATATGCAAAAGTAATAATTGCAATTACAGATATCACGGCTACAGCACAGGACACAGTTGCGAGCACTCTGCCTTGCCTTGCCAATAGGAGAGGAGAGAAATGACAGCATAGAACGCATAAAACACAACAAAATGCAGTAAAAACGTTTATTCATGTTATTCACGTGATTTATGAGTACTCGCTCCAATTATGGGAAGCGCGGATGGGCTTTGCGCATTTGGCACAAACACACAGCTTTATACAGCCTGTTGATATCTTAAGGACCTAACTGGTCACACCTGGGAGTAAATGTCATGTAGAGATTGTTTTTACATGACATTACAGCTGAACATATAGCTTTCATCCACAAACCAACGTGGGAGAGCCCGAAGACGCATGTGCCAGACGCACAGAGGCATGCGTAAAACCAATTTCGACCACTTCATGCTGTTTATTTGCTTTCTTTTAGTTAACTTTCGTTTCTTTTGGATTCTTGTGCGTATTATGGAGCCGTTTCGGTCCATGTTTGTAAGCCTTTTTTTCCTGGATTAAATTTTCGGAAGTTGAAACCAGTGGCATTGGAGTGTGTGACTGAAAACCACCGCGGTCTGCTTCTCCTCCTCCAGTTGCCGAGACTTTGTGTTTTTAATAACGCTTGTCTGTAAACATGTGTTAAACATATACATTGCATGAACAGAAAGAAGGGACTCACCTGTTGAGTAACGCACATTTCCTTGTCGGAATGGTGGGATGTCGGAATAGGTGTTGCCACCCAGCAGTGGCATACGCACATAGAAGGACCTCAGCCTTCTCAGAAAGTGCAGGAGACCCTGGTCCTTCGTGTACGGGGCGCAGTAGTAGGGTGTAAGATCCTGTGAGACCTCCAGATCCAGACTGATAAACTGGTAAATGGTAACTAATTGGACCTGCCAAGGGTTTAGTGTGATTTCTGTTGTTAGGTTTAGTTCACCCAGATCCCCTAAAGACACTCTGGATATGTTCAACCTGTTTGCTTTTACTTCTTCTTTCCTATACCCTTCCACAGCTTAACCCGACAAACAGTAATAAATTACTGGGTCCAAAGGTCCAAAATGTATTTTTCCTTGAACGGTACTAAAAAGCTTCATAAAGTTTATCGTCTGCATTCTTTAGGTGAGATTTCCAGTTAATTTTATAAGAATTTCTGAGGTAACCAACTCCAGTAAGTCCATTAAACTTTAGACCAAATATATTTGTTTCATCCAGAAATTGTTGATACTTTGCAAATATAATTTACATAAAGAATAAACTGTTACAGGTGACAAATTATCTCCCAACTTCACTAATTGTTTCCTGTGTCTTAAGTATTTTTGGTAAATTGGTGAAGCAACCCTTTAAAAATGCTTTTCATGAAGCACCTTGAAGCCCCCTAAAAAGCAACGTCACGGCACAGGATTTCTTTATCCGTATTTCCACATAGCCTTGTTTTTCATTTCTAATTGCATTTGTTTTTTGATCTGAGCTCATCAGGTTTGAGCCTTAGTTGGGTCTCGCCCTCGAGGGGCAACACGCGTTTCATTTCTGCACAACTCGTAGTGGATGGATGGAGTTGTTTTAGATATTTTTAAGTACTACAAACAATCCCACTGAGAAAAAGAATACCTCAGCCTTTAAAAAGTTTAATCAAATCTCAAATAGAAGTTCAGCCCTGCAGATAGAGCTGTTCAGGTCACGGACTCGGGGCCCATTTCCAGCTTTTTGTGGGCTTAAAGATGAACCTCAACTGAAATAATCAGCTGTTGTATTTTTACAGCTCTGACAAGACCGAGTTGTCGATTTGTGATGGACAGGTTTAACATTGGGACATTCATCTGGTTTCCCTTTAACTGGGAGAAAGGAAGGAGGTGCGTGGGATGGAAAAAGGAGGCAGAGACAGAAGAAGACAGACTACGAGAGAGGAGAGAGAACTGGGAGAGGCTTAATTGGATGAAACTCTCTCCAGGTCTCAGAGGAAATCTAAACCAAGTCCATTCCTTATCGAATCCCGCCGGAGGACTCCCCTCTTTGTATTGTCTTTATTTCCTTGAGTACCAAAATAATGTCATTGCCTCGTATCTCTCTGTCAGTTTAAACAAAGCTGAACACCGGTTTTAACTGGAATAAATCTCCACCTAAAGGAGTTTGGGTGGTGCAGCATGCACGAGGGCACATGCACTGCTCATTCAACAGCACATCTCCAGTATCCAGTATCTCAAGTATCCTGCTGTTTGAACTCTGACTGATCTGTCTTTTTAAAATCTTTTAATCAACCATTTCTGAAATGGCTACCATTAAAAACTGCATATACCGTATTTTGCGCACTATAAGGCGCACGGATTACATAATGTTCTCTGATTGGTTTATCGCTGCCAGCACATGTAGTGCATGTGTTACGTCCCTGTGTCAGCGGGAAATGGTCCGATGGTCAAGGACAACATGGTTTTTACACTTTATAAACTTATAAACTGCACATCGGTCTGCATCACCCATCTCAGACTGAAGAACAGACTCTCACTGGGACATGGGCAGAAGCATTAATGACACGATTCAATCGCTAAATACGAGCTCGATACAATCTTAGCCCCATTCAGAGTGAATGGCTGGGATCCGCCTGGATTCACACCGAATGCAAAGCAAGAAGTGTCCAGTTACTATTTATTTCCAATGTAGGAGAGCGAAGAGTTAAGGTGGCGGTGAGTGGCGCGAAGGGAGAGCTGTGAGTGATGGGAGGAGGCTTAATGCCCCATGAATGCTCGCGCTCCCCGCGGTAAATTCAAAATGGCGGTATCCAGACAGATTTTGGAATCCGGTGCACACACAAAGCGCACCGGATTATATGGCGCACGGCCGTTTTTTGTGGAAATTTAAGGCTTTCAGAGCACACATTTCTTTCCTTCTGAGCCCTGAAAAGATCTTATGCACCGAATCCTTTGATTCTGCTGCTGCTTCAGCATGAAAGTGTACAACTTCTAGCAAATAATATGGAATTACCAGTCTTAGAGGATGTTCATTCAGTTGTTTTATTTAGTAAAGAACTGAAGTGTTTGATACACATGTCTGAGGTTCAACCTGGAATTATGTCCAGAAGGTGGTGCTAAAGATGATTAAATGGTGACAATCAGCTGTTACCCATGAAATCATAAAAACATTCAGCAAATAAAGAGTACAGGTATTTAATTTAACATAACAATGATGTGTACCCACTTCAGGAAGTGTTTAGTGAACTAAAGGAAAGTTTATGTCCTCATGTTGTACCTCTGGACCTTGAGGTAAAACATCTGGACCACCTGAAATGTGCACTTTACCTGACTTATAATAAATAAATCCATTAATTCAATATCTTGTTCAGATCTTCTTTTTTTTATATCATAACTTAATGTTTGAAATGAAGGACTACAGATGATTTTTGCTCATTTCTAAACACACACACATTGATCACCTGTTGCTGTTAATAAAGTTAATAAGTAACAGGATGGTCTTTATCCAGTCCCTTTCTGAGATAGTCAGAGCTTCTCTAATATCATTTCAGTTTCAAATGGTTTCCTCTTCGAGGATCAACATGGAGGCTTTTGTCCACTGGAGCTGGCTTGCTGCACTCTTATGCCTCTTCTGTATGGGTGATGTATACGTTTTATAGATAATTCAGCATCTCTGAATATAATAATGTCTGCATGCTTATCATGAATTTATTCCCACAGAATAAGTCTACTGAAAAGCTTATAAAATCCCTTCTTAATTATGATTAAAAGTGATTTTTTTTAAACCAAAACCAGTAGCCTGACATATAACCAGAGGTTTAAAAGCTCACACAATCTGAACTGGAAAAAGGTGAAAAAGTACGGCTCTTAAATGTGCCAGATTTACTAGAATAAGAAAAAATTGGAAATGCATGAGTAAATTAATTCTAAATTTGTTCCTAAATGAGTGCTACACTTACTAATTATCATTTAAGTGAAACTTCATTACATTCCTCCATTGTTCAGTACATCATTGTCCAAATAAATATATTTAAATTAGCCCGTTACAGGTTATAACTTTGAAAAATAAGCTCATAACGTATTAAACAGACAGAAAACCTTTCTAAATCCTATGAAATAAAATCCCTGAATGGAACATCACAGGTGACTATTAGGCTATCTGATGAGGTGTGAAATGGATGTTTCAAGAATACCAAACAACCTCCTCCTGGAATAACATGCAGTCACATGACTTTTAAATGTAAATTTAAATGTGATTTATTTCTACAGCCCTTTACAACAATCCATTTCGGCACCAAAGTGCTTTACATCAGATAATAAATAAAGAAAAGAATAAGTATAAAACAATAAAATAACAGTAAACGCAATAAAATAAAATACAGCAAAATTGAATAAGATATTATAAAATAATAATAATAATAATAATAATAATAATAATTATAATAATAAATATAATAATAATAAATAATAAAATAGTAATAATATAAAATAGTCACCATACTACTGGGTATTAAAAGCCATCTGAAATAAATATGTTTTTAGCCTAGATTTAAAGGTTTTAAAGGCTAGATTAAAGGCTTATCTGGCAAGATAACTCCTATAAACTCCTAGAAATGACTGCTGTGATACTAATTCAACCCAGGAACCCAACTGTTGGACTTCATTGAATGAAATCTAACACGAACTGAGAGGATTAGCTGAGGTGGTCTGACCCATCGTCCATTGAAAGCTTTCTGAAGTCAGACATTTGGTCTCTGTGTTGTAATTCCTTCTCAGGGGGTGAGGTTCGGTGTGACTGCACCGAGGAAAATGTTCAAATAAACGGGGGTTATTACACACTGACTAAGAAGCTGGACCAAGGCAGCAAGCTGGTCTACCACTGCCCTGAAGGCTACTATCCACACCCTCATTTTTACCGTGCATGCCAGCCAAGTGGCACCTGGGACCCTGAACCTGCCGCACAGCAGCAATGCAAGCGTGAGTAACCTTAACTTCGGTGTTCTGCAGCTTCCAAGCTGCCTGCGCTTCATAATAACTCTCGTTGCTACGCAGTTGTCCAGTGTCCCAACCCCACTGTGATTAAGAACGGATTCGTCACCCCTCATCTGGAGAGATACTTTGTAAGCAACGTGACGACTTATGCGTGCCACGCTGGCTACGCTTTGAGGGGCTCGTCCAGTCGGACCTGCTTACCCAATGGGAAGTGGAGCGGCCGCACCCCCATCTGCAGCCATGACTGTAAGTCCTGAGGAGCGCAGAGAGCTTTGTGGTCGTGTTTCAGTTATTTCATTTATATTTAAAGTCATTTTTTTATTTTATGTGAGTTTCTGTATTCAGCAGACGCTTTTATCCAAAGCGACTTACAAATGAAGATATAACAGCTTTATAAAAAGCTAACTATAAGCTACATAGAAGGAACCCAGGAGTCCGACTCTGTCAGAGGGGACAGAGTAGAGATAGGGTGCAGGCATAGAAGGAAGTGCAGAAAGATAAAGTGCAGAGATAGAGGGGGTAGGGAAGTACAAGGTAAGTGCTGGGATAGGAGATGCTCTCTGAAGAGCTGGGTTTTCAGGAGCTTCTTGAAGATAGACAGGGACGCCCCTGTTCTGGTAGCGCTCGGTAGGTCATTCCACCATCGTGGGACGACACATGAACAGAGTTTGGATTGTCTTAGGCGTGGTGTAGGAGCTGCTAGACGACAATCCTGGGACCAACGGAGGGACCCAGTTGGGACAGAAGCCTTTGCAAGAGCATTCAAGTAGATGGAGCCGCTCCATTAAGCTCTTTGTAGCTAACATCAGGGACTTGGATCTGATGCTAAGGGCAGCCAGAGGAGCTCAATGAACAGAGGGGGGGCGTGTTCTTTTAGGCTGATCCAAGACCAGACGCACCGCCGCGTTCTGGACCATCTGCAGAGGTTTCACAGGCTGGAGACCAGTTAGGAAACCAGTTAGGAGAGCAGTTAGGAAACCAGTTAGGAGACCAGTTAGGAAACCAGTTAGGAAACCAGTTAGGAGAGCAGTTAGGAAACCAGTTAGGAAACCAGTTAGGAGACCAGTTAGGAGAACAGTTAGGAGAACAGTTAGGAGAACAGTTAGGAAACCAGTTAGGAGACCAGTTAGGAAACCAGTTAGGAGACCAGTTAGGAGACCAGTTAGGAAACCAGTTAGGAAACCAGTTAGGAAACCAGTTAGGAGACCAGTTAGGAAACCAGTTAGGAAACCAGTTAGGAAACCAGTTAGGAAACCAGTTAGAAAACCAGTTAGGAGACCAGTTAGGAAACCAGTTAGGAGACCAGTTAGGAAACCAGTTAGGAGACCAGTTAGGAGAACAGTTAGGAGAGCGTTGCAGTAGTGAAGGTGGGAGATGACCATGGCCTGCAGCAGGAGCTGGGGGGCATGTTGGGTCAGGTATGGTCTGATCTTTCTTATGTTTAGTAATGCAAAGCGGCTGAACGAGTAACCGAGGTCACGGGATCTTTGAAGGTTAGTTGGTCATCAATCATGACACCCAAGTTTCCAGCAACCTTTGATGGAGCCAGAGATTCAGTTTGGATGCAGATGCTGTGGTGCTTGGTTGGTTTGGCTGGAAGACCAGCAGCTCAGTTTTTGGGAGGTTAAGTTGGAGGTGATGGGCTTTCATCCATGTTGATATGTCAGAGAGACGGTCTGAGATTCGTGCTGAGACCGTGTGGTCGTCAGTTGCTTTGCAAATAAGAAGTTTTTATTTGTTGCTGAGTAGGAATTATCTGGCTTTTTTCCTGTATTTGTAGACATTGTTTGAATATTTTAGTATTTCATTGAAGAATTCACATTCGATTCGAAGACTTTTTTATTGTTTATCTTGTATTTAAATCTATTGCCACAGCTGGAAATACCTGTGCTGATCCTGGAGTCCCACCTGGAGCCTCAAGAAGAGGGGACACATTTGGAGTTGATGACAAAGTGAAATATGCCTGCAGTGGCGACTTGTTTTTGGTGGGATCCAGTGAAAGAGTGTGCCAGGATAGTGGCTATTGGACCGGGACAGAGCCAGCGTGTTACTGTAAGACTGACTCCTGCACAACATGTTTACATGCACATTTGTTCTAAAGTATGCCAGCTTAATGGCTCATTACAGTCATACTGTCCATAATGTGCTCTGCTGCCTTTGGGATAAAAGCCGAAGGGAAAAGTAAGATTCCCACTTTGAACTAGGTCATTAGTTAGTAGTAGTTTGGTGTTAATTCCTTCAAACCTCCTTAATAAGCAGCTGAACAGCCGTCTGAGCTAAGAAATGACGGGTAAGATAATGGTAATCCAGCGCTGACCAACCACAAATACTCAGGAAAACCTTGTACATATTTAGTTGTTTCTTTGCTCGAACTCTCTGCAGGAATTAAAAACTCCTCCTTTAAAACTCTGTGGACCACAGGCTGAATGATTAAATTCTAATTCTTCTGGACTGAAATCAAATGGTTCCTTATAACAGTAACAGGCGGGATCCCCTCACCCAAACCTCGGTTTCCAAGTAGTACGTACAGAGCATTGATTTTAGGGTCTGATGCCACCGGTCCAGTGCACCCTGGGACTCTGGCTGATATTCAGTGCAAACAACATGTTAAATATTCACGGTTCGACCTGTTTAAATAACTCAGACTGGAAGTTTGCGCTTCAGTCAGTTTATGACTTTCAGAAGGCCAAACAGACGACAGATTTAGCCTGAGCAGCAGCACACGTGATTGTTATCGTGTATTAATTTCCAGACATTGTTCTAAGTAGAAGTTCTAGTAAAATTCACCGTGGGAAAAGTGTCCCGTTATCCTGTTATTGATATCTGATGGTGTAGACTGCGGGATCCCAACCTCCGCGTGGTTTCAGGCCCAGGAATGAGAATAACTCTTCAGTGTTGTTTTAACTCTTGTGGTTTCGTCTCGTTGTAGATAAATACACCCACGACACTGCCCTTGAGGTTTCAGAGGCCTTTGGCGGGGCAATCATGGACACCCTCACAAAATTACAGCCTCCTGGTAAGTCCCTGGACCTGCTGTGATTATCGTAGGTGTTCATCAGCATAGTGATAACTGTCACTATTACACCATGTTTTGTTAAGAAATAAAGGGAACGAAGAACGACACGGCGTAATGAATTAAAGGATTAAAAACCCTCTCCTCCTCACAGAGCACAGCTTTGGTTTCAGTTGAAACTGGTTTTGTTTCTTAGATGATGTGCAAACAGAGAGAATAATCAGGATTTCACAGAACGGGACACTCAACATCTACATTGCTATGGACATTTCTCCGAGCATCACAGAAGACGAAGTCAACATGTCCAGCAACGCCGTGGTGACGCTTATTAAAAAGGTGAGGCCCTAAACAGTAGATAAAGGTGTAGATGTGTGCAGTTCTTGTCCCATTTTGATCAGGAGCTCCTTTAATGGGTGAAACATGAACATCTAATCTAATATAAAGAGGTCTGTTGTGTTGAGTTACTGCTACCAGAACCCACCTGTGTGTGAGTTATAATACCTGCAGAGGAATAGGAATCCATATCCAGTCAGCACTTTATTCTGAAGTGGAGGATACACTACTTCTGGGCCTATGCCTGCATAATTGCCAAAGAGAGCCCCCCCCCCCCCCCCCCCCCCCCCCCGGGCTCTGTTACCCACTTGGCTAGAGAAAAATACATGCTGGCTATTGATGCCTGCTGTGTTCCCTGTCCTGCGAAATCGGTTTGTTTCCTCAGGTTCACCTTTATTAAAGGGGAACTCCGGTGTTTTTAAACCTTATTTCTGGCATGAAATACGTTCATCTACTCACTGAGAACAGTTTGGTGAAAGTCGGCGTCCTTCAGAAGATATTTAGATAACTGGAGATCCATATAACGGAGTGAACGGGGCTTAGAGCCTCTAAATAAGGCATTATCTGTCTTTATTTCACCAATACTTTAAGAAGAATGAATGAACGAACGTGTGCTATAGCTCTGTTAGCTCATAGCTCTGTTAGCTGTTTTATGCATCAAATCTTATGCATTCTTTACTGCTTGAAGGCAATTTTGTCCAAATGAATACATGTAGAATCTATGAGAAAAAAAAGAAACATCTTGCAAAAACTGGCATAAATTCATAAGCTACAGATACAAATTCCAACATACAAGATATGAATACATCAATAGGCCCAACCAAATAGCCACAAATCAAAAGTCCAATCTATTAAACCCAACTGTCACTCAAGAAAGACATGTTCATCCCTCCTTTAGTGCTTCAGTTGTGATGAAATTTACCCATGCATATAAATATGTGAGTTATTAATACAAATATCTATCTATGTTTATTTATGAGATATTCAAACAAATTATGTCCAAGTTTATTCACTCCGGTAAGAACGTCCATCTTACTCAAAGTCGTCGTTCACATTGTCAAAATCTGATAAATATCCTGCCATGTTGCACAAAACTATCAGCAGCAAACTCTGTGTGAAGTTAGCCGACTGTCACAGAGCACGGAGTGAATAAACTGTGCTGCAGGGGGGCGTGTGGATGAAGTGGTCCCAGTAGAGTGCCTGTGTAGAAATCCCTCCGTTAGCTCTCCTATAGCTGAAAGTAGCCACATAACAGCAGCTATGAGCTAACAGAGCTATAGCACACGTTCATTCATTCATTCTTCTTAAAGTATTGGTGAAATAAAGACAGATAATGCCTTATTTAGAGGCTGCATCCTCTAAGCCCCGTTCACTCCGTTATATGGATCTCCAGTTATCTAAATATCTCCTGAAGGACGCCGACTTTCACCAAACTGTTCTCAGTGAGCAGATGAACGTATTTCATGCAGGAAATAAGGTTTAAAAATGCCAGAGTTCCCCTTTAACCAGTGAGCACAGACACCCAATGACAAGATTCAGTTTGTGGTTTCACAGCTTGAGTTGGCTGTAGTGAACAAATGCTTTGTGATCAATTGACTGAGAAGGCATTACGAGAATATGGGATGGACTGTCACAGAAATTGGACTTAACTGACATTCTGTCCAACGCTGGGTCATTAAGGGCTGCAGTGGCACAGATGGCAGTAGCTCCTGCAGTCCAGTCTACATGTAATCATCCTCCTAACGTTTTCCTTTAGGTGCCGCCACATGCAGCCTCATGCTGTGCCACAGCAGCTATTTGCTGCCCATACTCACCGGGGGGGTAAATCCTCCTCCACTGATTTATGTGTCCACAGATTACGTCCTTCGTGGTGTCGCCAAACTACGAAATCGTCTTTTTTTCCTCTAAAATACACGAAGTGGTCAACATTGTGGATTTTTTGGATGGCACAGTAACTGTGAGCTCCGTGATAGATGATTTAGAAAAATTCCAAAGAGCCGGTGAGTGAAGCGTGCAGATTTACTGTTAAAGCTGGATCTTTCTGTGTAGCTTGACCCTCTGTGTGTCCGACTTAAAGGCCACACTGGAACAAATCTAAATCTTGTCTTCAAGACATTTGAGGAACGCATGGCTTTCATAAAGCAACGAGGTGGAGACGAGAGATTTAAGGAGCATCGTCACGTCATCATCCTGTTTACAGATGGTAATTCTCACCTCCAGGTGTTTCCAACAGATGAACCTTTACAACAAAGCTCTCCATTACTTTCACAGGAAGAAAAGTGTTATTTTAAGTGATGATTTTCTTTTGGGAGAATGATTTTCATTTGGGAGAATGTGGCTTTTGGAATAAAGTGATTGATGCCACACTCTGTACAGCCAATTAACTTTGCTTAAAAACGTATTTTTGCTTTTTCTTTTCATTTAAAAGCAACTTAACTGACATCTTTCCTGCTCTGCAGGTGCCTATAACATGGGGGGGTCCCCTGCACCCACTGTTGAAAGAATAAAGAATATGGTGTACATGAACCAGAACGATGGCTCCAGAGATGAATTTCTCGGTGTGTTCCAGCTCGGATTCATGCAGTTTTCTGTTGTTATTGTGACTTTTATCACCACCTAACCTACCAGGCTACATATCGCTCTGTTGCAGACATTTATGTCTTTGGTATTGGGACTGTACTCTATGATGACGACCTGCAGCCCCTCACAGCAGGAACCGGAGGCCATCATTACTTCAGACTGAAATATGATACAAACTTACACGAAACCTTTGATGAAATAATCGGTAAGTTATCTTTAAAAATGATGACGGAACATTGTATCATATCATCGAGCCGTAAGGCAGCAGAAGGGAGATATATGATGAAAACCTGTTCATATGACACGGGAGGAAGGGCAAGTTATCTGAAACGAGAGGAGCTGTTAATTTCAAAATAAAACAGGAAGTGAGAAGATGAGATACAAAAAACCTAAGAGCCTCTGTGAGACCTGACAGTAAGGCAGCAGAAGGGAGATATATGATGAAAACCTGTTCATATGACACGGGAGGAAGGGCAAGTTATCTGAAACGAGAGGAGCTGTTAATTTCAAAATAAAACAGGAAGTGAGAAGATGAGATACAAAAAACCTAAGAGCCTCTGTGAGACCTGACAGTAAGGCAGCAGAAGGGAGATATATGATGAAAACCTGTTCATATGACACGGGAGGAAGGGCAAGTTATCTGAAACGAGAGGAGCTGTTAATTTCAAAATAAAACAGGAAGTGAGAAGATGAGATACAAAAAACCTAAGAACCTCTGTGAGACCTGACAGTAAGGCAGCAGAAGGGAGATATATGATGAAAACCTGGTCATACATTCGCATCTGTGAACATGAGCAGCATCAGTTTGGTGTTTCTAATCGTAAAACATTGTTTTTTCTGCAGATGAGAGTAAAGTTGTAGGTCTGTGTGGTCTTCACAGAGATTACGAACTGACAGATGACAGAGTGAGCAAGCAGAAAAGATATCCGTGGATGGCGTTTGTTTTTGTCCAGGTAAAGAATTCAGAACAATGCTTTATCTTCATGTTGTTGCTGCTGTAAGATGTCCAGACTCACATAATGAACTCATTATAAACTATGTTTGGCACTGGAGGCAGATGCAGGGTAGAATCAATAATATGGTTTTATTTATATAATGATAGTCTCTTTGATGAGTAAAGTAATAGATTATAAACTCCTAACCCACTGTCCTCGATACCTATGGTGAGACTATAAAACTTATCAAAAGAAAACTCTCTCCACGCTAGGAGGAAAAAACAAAAGGTTATATAAATTTCACAAATTAATTTATCCCTCTCCGAACCGTTAGAGGCTCTATAGACATTTAATAAATAAAAAAAAACCAGAAAGAGACTCTTTTTAAGGGAGAAGCTATGAACATTAAAGTTATAAACCAAAAAACACTCCTCTACCGGAGATCCTACCGATAAACAAAAACTTCACTTGAGCTAAATCTATGACTATGGCAAAAAAACTGAGGAAATCATCAATAAACAAGATCTTTGATACTTATACTTTGGTTACTTTGGAGGAAGAACGTTCGAGAGACAATTCAACACACTGGCAACGAGACGCAGACTAAATACACCTGAGGAACCAAGGGAAACAGGGGGAAACACTTTGGGAATCAGGGAAGACAATGAGACGCACAGGAGGAAGAGCAAGTTATCTGAAACCAGAGGAGTTGTTAATTTCAAAATAAAACAGGAAGTGAGAAGACAAGCTACAAAAAACCTAAGAGCCTCTGTGAGACCTGACAATGTTGACAACCTAACATAATGAACTCAGTATAAACTATGCTGTAGAATATTAAACAGTACAGTTAGACAGTAAACTACAGGCCTGAAATTCTATAATTAAGTTTTATTTCTTATCTTTTTAAATTTAAGGGTGAATCGCCAAAGAAATGCCTCGGCTCCCTGGTGGCACCTAATTTTGTCTTGACTGCTGCCCACTGCTTCCAATTTACTGATTTACCAAAGGATGTCACAGTGGAAATTGAAGATAGACCTGGTAGCAGAGGTAATAATAGTGAAAAAGCCTTAGGCCTTCATGGGAAGTTTTTGTTTAAATACAATGCAAACATATTGATATTCTCTAGTACACCAACACCTGACTGCATCTTTTTTTCTTTCAGTAAAAAAAGTTAAAAAGATCACGCCACACCCAAACTACAATGTCAAGGCTCGAGTGGATCAGGGTGTTGCTGAGTTTTATGACTTTGACATCGCGCTCATCCAGCTCGAGGAAGCTGTTCAAATCTCCAGTCAGACAAGGTAAGAAGCTGCTATTTGTCCTCAGATTTCACTCAAGTCAAATGCACCTGTGAAACGTCTGTAAAACGGTGACATCTGTACATAAAACTAATAAGAAAAGTAAAACATATGAGCCGAGACAGATAAAAAACGTGTAAAAGCAAAAAAGATAACACAAAGTATTAATAAAATGCTTAAGAGTGTTCAAAATACTAAGATGGTGAAATGCAGAGAAAGCCAAAGGAGGACAAATACGTCCTCAGCTGTGTTTTAAAACTGTCGTTAGAGCAGGCAGACAGTGGTGGGCTGCTCCAAAAGCAGGTTCCCAGAGGATCTAAGAGGTCTGGAGTTCAAGTAAAGACAGAAGGGTTCAGGAATAGATTCAACCCATGTACAGCTGAAAAACCAGTTCTGTATTTAACTGGGAAGAAAAAGGCTCTTTGTCGTGGCACCAGTTGGGAGCCTGGCTGTCCTAAAGTTCTCCATCAAGCTTTCTGTTTGCTTCTCTGCCCTGCTGCCCCTGGATTTCACTTTTTATCTGTCAAATTTCAGATTAGCCTCCAGATAAAACACGATTTGGTTTAAAATCTTACTCCTGCTGGAGGTTTACTGATGAAACCCTTTTTGCTGTCTTGTGTAAAATATTCCTGCTTTTTCAGACCTATCTGCATTCCTTGCACCCAGGAAACCAGCAACGCTCTAAAGCTGTCCGGCGCGTCAACCTGCCAGCAACAAGGTGCGCTAACTCTGCCGAAATGCTCTGCCATCCGTGCACAGCAGGCATTTAATAAATGAAAAAACACCTTTGGGACACTGTGTAAACGGCTTCCTCTTTGCCACTGTCTGCAACGCCATTTCCTGAGGTTTTACAAGCGATATGTGGATATAGTTATTTATGCCTCCACCCAGATGTTTTCCCCTCTGGACCGTGGCGCACTGGGATGATCGGGAGCCTTATAAAGAGCATAAAGAGCATCTGATTCCCCACAGCGGGTTTTAAAAGATGCAAATCTTCCCAAACACAGATGATTTCTGCAGTTTCTTTTTCAAGGACACAGAGCACAAATACTGAAAGTATACTGAAAGTATAGTAAAGATAGTGTAGTGGTATGATTGCCACCTTCAATGTGGGAGACCTGAGTTCAAATCCCTTGCCTGACTCCAGTAGGGGTCCTTAGGCAAGACCCCCTTACCCTACATGCCTACCTTTGGATAAAAGCTTCTGCTAAATGCATAAACATTAACATAAATATGAAATTCTGCCTTGTGGTTTAGCTCTGACTCCTCAGGTGTTTCCAAAGTGTCTTCAGGCAGCGTTTTTAGGTTTTATGGCCTTTCTGGCATGTAGATCTTAGCCGTAGTTTCACCTGAAGCAGGTAGTTTTCCAGTGGGGCATCCTGTCTGTGCATCAGGGCATTTCCCTGAAGAAATGCCACCTGTCTCACTAAGGGACCCCACTGTGTGTCAAAATGGGAAACTCTGCAGAAACAAATACTTGAACAGTGTTTGGACACAAGGCCAAAGGCGGTTTTTGAACAGTTGCTCATGTCATCAAGTAGGGGCAGAAACGAAGGGACAGAGGGCATCTTTGCCCCTTTTTGGGCCAGAATTCCTTCACAACTACAACATTTTAACATTGCACAAAGTGAATTCTTCAGTTATCGATGCTAAATTTGTTTCTACAAACTATTTAATCAGTTTTTTCACGCTTTAGATTTGTTAAATGAATAAATCTTTCAGGAACCAGAAGCACGGGTCCCAACAACAATCATGAATAACTAACCGTGGACCTTAGGACAGCAGGCATTTAGCAGCTCCACACACCGCTCATTCGGTGTTGCTGGGGAAGCGTGGGCCTTTTACTGCACTTTCACAGGTGCCTGTGCACAAAAACATGCAGCTGAAAGCACGAAACATCCTGCAAGCAACAACAGAACCATCACAGACCTGGAAATAGGCCGAGTCGGGTCATTACAGAACCACTGAAGCCCATAACTGGCAGCCATAATGCCCAGCTCTGTCAAATGAGTGGTCAGAGCATTTTCTTCAGGGTGACATATGAAGGGGGAAGATTAAACCAAACCGTTTAGTATTTCAATACCACCCCCCCCCCCCACACACAAAGGTCAAAGGTCAAAGGTTATTGTTTTGTGCTCACATCCATAGAAGAACTTCTGCTGAAGACTCACCGTGAAAGACTCAGTTTCCTAACCAGGGCAGCCCCCCTGGTACAGGAAAAAGGTGTCTTTGCCAAGCTTGGAGATAGCGTGAGTTGTCATTTGTGTGCATGTGAAGGTGTCTGTATGTGCATGTGAAGGTGTCTGTATGTGTGCATGTGAAGGTGTCTGTATGTGTGTGCATGTGAAGGTGTCTGTATTTGTGTGCATGTGAAGGTGTCTGTATGTGCATGTGAAGGTGTCTGTATGTGAGTCTCTTTGCTTCTGCAGAGAAACAGCTGCATCAGCAAAGCACTGATGGCTCCAGGTATCACGGCAACGGACCCAAGGCTGGCGGTGACTGATAGCTTCCTGTGCACGGGGGGCATAAATGGTCACAGGGATCACATCGCGTGTAAAGGTGAGTTTTATGGTTTAAACACCAAAACATGAGCAGCAGGGGTGAGGGTTGGTAATGCTCTGCGTGATTTTATTGGAACAGGAGACGCAGGAGGAGCTGTGTTCAAGAACTACGAGCAGCGCACGATACAGGTAAACATAAACAGAGTCTGTGTCCAGCAGCTCCTGAGACGATCCAAACTGAACAGAAACACCTCTGGAGGCAGCTAAAAACACGGAGATTATTTCTGTCTTTCTACAGGAAAAACCGTATTTACAGCCATATGCATCACCTCAGACTTTATACTTCAGCTTTAAATATGAATACCCAGTTTGTACGTTTATGACTAACCTTCAAAGATCCCGTTACCTCGGTTACTCGTTCAGCCGCTTTGCATTACTAAAGATAAGAAAGATCAGACCATACCTGACCCAACATGCCCCCCAGCTCCTGCTGCAGGCCATGGTCATCTCCCACTTTCACTACAGCAACGCTCTCCTAACTGGTTTCCTAACTGGTCTCCTAACTGGTTTCCTAACTGGTCTCCTAACTGGTCTCCTAACTGGTTTCCTAACTGGTTTCCTAACTGGTCTCCTAACTGGTTTCCTAACTGGTCTCCTAACTGGTCTCCTAACTGGTTTCCTAACTGGTTTCCTAACTGGTCTCCTAACTGGTCTCCTAACTGGTTTCCTAACTGGTCTCCTAACTGGTTTCCTAACTGGTCTCCTAACTGGTCTCCTAACTGGTTTCCTAACTGGTCTCCTAACTGGTCTCCTAACTGGTTTCCTAACTGGTCTCCTAACTGGTCTCCTAACTGGTTTCCTAACTGGTTTCCTAACTGGTCTCCTAACTGGTTTCCTAACTGGTTTCCTAACTGGTCTCCTAACTGGTTTCCTAACTGGTCTCCTAACTGCTCTCCTAACTGGTTTCCTAACTGGTTTCCTAACTGGTCTCCTAACTGGTTTCCTAACTGGTCTCCTAACTGGTCTCCTAACTGGTTTCCTAACTGGTTTCCTAACTGGTCTCCTAACTGGTTTCCTAACTGGTTTCCTAACTGGTCTCCTAACTGGTTTCCTAACTGCTCTCCTAACTGGTCTCCTAACTGATCTACTAACTGGTCTCCTTACTGGTTTCCTAACTGGTCTCCTAACTGGTTTCCTAACTGGTCTCCTAACTGGTTTCCTAACTGGTTTCCTAACTGGTCTCCTAACTGCTCTCCTAACTGGTTTCCTAACTGGTCTCCTAACTGCTCTCCTAACTGGTTTCCTAACTGGTCTCCTAACTGGTCTCCTAACTGATCTACTAAGTGGTCTCCTTACTGGTTTCCTAACTGGTCTCCTAACTGGTTTCCTAACTGGTTTCCTAACTGGTCTCCTAACTGGTCTCCTAACTGGTTTCCTAACTGGTTTCCTAACTGGTCTCCTAACTGGTCTCCTAACTGGTTTCCTAACTGCTCTCCTAACTGGTCTCCTAACTGATCTACTAAGTGGTCTCCTTACTGGTTTCCTAACTGGTCTCCTAACTGGTTTCCTAACTGGTTTCCTAACTGGTCTCCTAACTGGTTTCCTAACTGGTTTCCTAACTGGTTTCCTAACTGCTCTCCTAACTGATCTCCTAACTGGTCTCCTAACTGGTTTCCTAACTGGTCTCCTAACTGCTCTCCTAACTGGTTTCCTAACTGGTTTCCTAACTGGTTTCCTAACTGGTCTCCTAACTGGTCTCCAGCCTGTGAAACCTCTGCAGATGGTCCAGAACGCGGCGGTGCGTCTGGTCTTGGATCAGCCTAAAAGAACACGTCCCCCCTCTGTTCATTGAGCTCCTCTGGCTGCCCTTAGCCGCCTGCATCAGATTCAAGTCCCTGATGTTAGCTACAAAGAGCTTAATGGAACGGCTCCATCTACTTGAATGCTCTTGCAAAGGCTTCTGTCCCAACTGGGTCCCTCCGTTGGTCCCAGGATTGTCTCTAGCAGCTCCTACACCACGCCTAAGACAATCCAAACTCTGTTCATGTGTCGTCCCACGATGGTGGAATGACCTACCGAGCGCTACCAGAACAGGGGCGTCCCTGTCTATCTTCAAGAAGCTCCTGAAAACCCAGCTCTTCAGAGAGCATCTCCTATCCCAGCACTTACCTTGTACTTCCCTCCCCCCTCTATCTCTGCACTTTATCTTTCTGCACTTCCTTCTATGCCTGCACCCTATCTCTACTCTGTCCCCTCTGACAGAGTCGGACTCCTGGGTTCCTTCTATGGAGCTTATTGTTAGCTTTTTATAAAGCTGTTATATCTTCATGTGTAAGTTGATTTGGATAAAAGTGTCTGATAAATACAGAAACAGAAACTCAGAGTCACTTGGTGGCGAATGTTCACTGAAAACCTGCTGACTGTGTAAAGCAACCAGCTGTTTGTTCCACAGGTCGGATTGGTGAGCTGGGGAACCCAGGAACTCTGCAGTTCAGGTGGTCTAAAAGATTCCAACGAAGACTCCAGAGATTTCCACATTAATCTTTTCAGAATGGTCCCTTTTCTCAAGTCCATTCTTGGAAATGACGATCAGGACGACTACGCACCTCTCAAGTTTTTGAGTGATTAAACACTTTTTAATCGTCTATTTACAAAATACATTTGCTCTTTTAATCGCTTTTAATCGACTGTTTTGACGCCACCCGTCCTTAAAAAGGCACATCTGGGCCTCACAGTTATGAACGACCTGCATGTTCTGTGGAAAAGTAAATAAATCAGGCTTCAACCAGCTTCTCGTGTTTGTTTTTTTTAACAAAATCCTAAAGGTTAGGTTTTGAGACCGAGATATTTTATGATCTTTTACCGCTGTTGTTGTTCTGTTAAAAGAGAAGAAATGTCTCTTTTAATTTTACTGACAGGGTGGCCTTTTTAGCCAAGAAAGCAAACAGATAACAGAGCCTGGAAATGACAGATACTAATGCCACAGTCCATTCGTGAACTGATACATGAGGAGAAAAGTCAACAGAAGAATCTGCTGATGTAGCAGAAGCTGCCCGAGGTTACCCGGGGTGACAGGAGGCGCTGGCGTGCTAAAGAGGTGAGGTATGGAGAGAATAATGTGATATTCAGCTAGTATCTGAAGGTTTTTGATTGTCATCCCATGTCTCTCCAGCCTCTGAGCTCCACCTGCTGTGTTCAAAGACCCAACTTTAGAGGAAAGGCGGCCTGATCAGGTCCCAAACGCTGGGCTGCAGTCAGAGAATAGGTTTATAAATGCCATGAAAGCGATTTCTGAAGAGTTAAAGAGCATGAATGATGTGACACAAGCTGCTCGTTAAAGCAACCGGGATAAAAAATCATGCCAAGTGTGACCTTACTGTCACAGTCTGCCCTTTCAGTCTAAGTTTTATCGGTCACAGCTTATGTTTAATCATGGTTTCAGTTATGTTTCAGTTATGTTCTGGTCCTGTTTTTCCCTGTTTTTCCCTGTTTTTCCCACCTCGGTTCACTCACCTCACCTGGCTCATTGTTCACAGCTGCTCCTCCTTCACTGATCCCTCCCTCCACAGTATTTAGCCTCCTGGTTTCCTTTCAGTCACTGCAGAATCCTTACCATCCCTTCATGCTTCCACGGAAACGATAAGTTTGATTGCCAGCCTCATAGCCTGTTTAATATAGCCATAACCATAGTGTTTTTTCATGTTAAGTATTTTTGATAAACCTTTTGTTCCTGCTCCCCGTTTTTGTAAATAAACCTTTTGATTTTGGAAAAGAACTGCATCTGGGTCCTACCTCTCCGAACCGTGACACTTACAGTATTTATTTAATATATCAGCGTATTTAGAGCAGAATGAGAGAAGAGCAGCCGTCAATATGACCAGTGATCATGATCAGTCCCAGACGATAAAAGCAGAAACATCTCAAGAGTAATAAATAAACGGGATGCAGCTCCCTGATCAGGCTGATCCTTCTCATTTGTGAGGAGGAAACTGTGAAGTGATGCATCTCTTGGGGCTTCTCCAAAACCCCGTATAAAAGGAATGACATATATTACTTATAGCCCTTAAAAGGTTTCATCAAAATGCTTTTATGGCCGCTGAGCTCTGCTGATAGAGCTGTCCGGCTCCCTCTGGGTCAGTGACTCAGGCCCGTTTCCAGCTCTGCGGACACGCTGGCCGCCATCCAGAGTCAGATCATTCAAACTGGATTTAGCGGAGAGTTATTCTTCTGTGTGTAATTAAGTTTTCTTCTTCTCTTTCTGGCTTTCAGATCAACGTCAGCTGAAATTGTCGGCTGCTGTGTTTTTACAGCCCTGACAGAAACAAGGCTGTTACATTAAAAATGATTTGCTGTGGCCACAGCCAGTTAAAGGCTTCAGATCATTTCATTTTACCACAGAACAATCCACATCTGGATCAATAAAAGTGTAAACACAGCGGATCTCTTTGCTGATGCATGTTGGCTGCAGCATTAGTTGGGAATCACCTCTCATCTCCTGTGATGAACAGGCTTCCCATAAGGACATTCATCTGGTTTCCCTTCAGCTAACCGCGGGAAAGGGAGGAGGTCTGAGAAAAAGAGGCAGAAGAAGACAGAGGAGGGGCAAGTGGGGGGGTCTTAATTGAATAAAACCCTCTTCAGGTCTCAGATGCAGCGCAGGAAACAGCTGGGACTTTAAACCAGGGTCTCCCTGCTCCATCTTTTCTTTCTTTTTCACAGAGAGCAGCAGTAATGTCCATATTTCTCACCCCTCCTTCAGGTTAAACCAAGCTGAACCCCTGCTTTGACTGGAAATATTCTCCCTAAACTGATTAGTTTAGTTAATTTAGTTCAGGGCAGAATCCCTGCTGTTTAAACTCCGGCTCACCTGTCTCTCTGCAAGCCCTAAATAAATCTTATGGGCCTTCATTTCAGAAATTGCTGCCATTAAGAACCGCACGCAGACACTTTTCTCCTTTTTTTGAGCACTGAAAGAAGATTGCTGCAGCTGGAACTATGAAACCGATGCTCATTCAGCTGTTTTATCTCGTTGAAATCAAATAAATCACACATATGACACAATATTGTTTCATCTAACAGCCGAACGTTTTGGTTTTGCAAAATAAACTTGTAATTAATCCCAATTTTCTCTTTTTCAGCTCAAGCACAGGAAGAAAAATCATGGAATCATCGACCAAAAAAAGACGAATTAGCACTTTGCCACATCTTCTCTGGTCTTTTTGAACTCAACTCATTTAATAAATGTCTTCCGGCCATTATTGCCTTTAAAGCCGTGCTCGTGATCTTTCTGAAGTGCACCCTCCTCTGTCTGCCTGAAACTGCCCGGAGGCTGAGTTCAGCAGAAGCAGAGTTAGCTCCTCGTGGCTAACGACGGATAATTCGCTCCATTGTTCCATCATGTCTGATTTGCTTGGCTCTGTTGGTAAAGACGCTGATGTGCAGGTTTAAAATCCATCGTTCTCCCTCTGCTTTGTGTGAGAAAACTGTTTAGATTGATTCTTATAATAAACCCAATTAAACACTCGTATTCTCGGAACGTTAAAACCACATCTGTGTCACGTTATTCATCAGAAGTCGGCTTTTAAGTCCTCACCTCAGGTCCGTTTCACGCTAAAATGGAAGTAAGTTCTTCTCAGGTAAAATTCCTTGTCAGCTTTAGCAAATTTCACAACAAAATCTTAAAATATGAGCTTTTAAAATGTTCTCTTGCAAAACTCGGCCCTGTAACATGTATAAAACGAATTATGCTGCATGTGGATTGATTTCACACAGATTAAAATCCTTCAAAAGGGTAAATCTGTTGGACTGTTGGATGCAGGCGTGTGATCCGCTCCTCGGTGCAGCCATCAGCTGGAGAGAATCTGCTGATGTAGACGTGTCAGATGATGCTGGAGCCAGGTCTGATACCAGGGGAGCGATGGCCGCCTCAGAGCAGATCTGCAGTTTAACAGTTCTAGATGTTTCAGTTCTAACTGGTCTCCTAACTGGTTTCCTAACTGGTTTCCTAACTGGTCTCCTAACTGGTTTCCTAACTGGTTTCCTAACTGGTCTCCTAACTGGTTTCCTAACTGGTTTCCTAACTGGTCTCCTAACTGGTCTCCTAACTGGTCTCCTAACTGGTCTCCTAACTGGTTTCCTAACTGGTCTCCTAACTGGTCTCCTAACTGGTTTCCTAACTGGTTTCCTAACTGGTCTCCTAACTGGTCTCCTAACTGGTCTCCTAACTGGTTTCCTAACTGGTCTCCTAACTGGTTTCCTAACTGGTCTCCTAACTGGTCTCCTAACTGGTCTCCTAACTGGTCTCCTAACTGGTCTAACTGGTTTCCTAACTGGTCTCCTAACTGGACTCCTAACTGGTCTCCTAACTGGTCTCCTAACTGGTCTCCTAACTGGTTTCCTAACTGGTCTCCTAACTGGTCTCCTAACGGGTTTCCTAACTGGTTTCCTAACTGCTCTCCTAACTGGTCTCCTAACTGGTCTCCTAACTGGTCTAACTGGTTTCCTAACTGGTCTCCTAACTGGACTCCTAACTGGTCTCCTAACTGGTCTCCTAACTGGTTTCCTAACTGGTCTCCTAACTGGTCTCCTAACGGGTTTCCTAACTGGTTTCCTAACTGCTCTCCTAACTGGTCTCCTAACTGGTTTCCTAACTGGTCTCCTAACTGGTTTCCTAACTGGTTTCCTAACTGGTCTCCTAACTGGTTTCCTAACTGGTCTCCTAACTGGTCTCCTAACTGGTCTCCTAACTGGTTTCCTAACTGGTCTCCTAACTGGTCTCCTAACTGGTCTCCTAACTGGTCTAACTGGTTTCCTAACTGGTCTCCTAACTGGACTCCTAACTGGTCTCCTAACTGGTCTCCTAACTGGTCTCCTAACTGGTTTCCTAACTGGTCTCCTAACTGGTCTCCTAACGGGTTTCCTAACTGGTTTCCTAACTGGTCTCCTAACTGGTCTCCTAACGGGTCTCCTAACTGGTCTCCTAACTGGTTTCCTAACTGGTTTCCTAACTGGTCTCCTAACTGGTCTCCTAACTGGTTTCCTAACTGGTCTCCTAACTGGTTTCCTAACTGGTCTCCTAACTGGTCTCCTAACTGGTCTCCTAACTGGTTTCCTAACTGGTCTCCTAACTGGTCTCCTAACTGGTTTCCTAACTGGTCTCCTAACTGGTCTCCTAACTGGTTTCCTAACGGGTCTCCTAACTGGTCTCCTAACTGGTTTCCTAACTGGTCTCCTAACTGGTCTCCTAACTGGTTTCCTAACTGGTCTCCTAACTGGTCTCCTAACTGGTTTCCTAACTGCTCTCCTAACTGCTCTCCTAACTGCTCTCCTAACTGGTCTCCTAACTGGTTTCCTAACTGGTTTCCTAACTGGTCTCCTAACTGGTCTCCTAACTGGTTTCCTAACTGGTCTCCTAACTGCTCTCCTAACTTGTCTCCTAACTGGTTTCCTAACTGGTCTCCTAACTGGTCTCCTAACTGCTCTCCTAACTGGTTTCCTAACTGGTCTCCTAACTGGTCTCCTAACTGCTCTCCTAACTGGTTTCCTAACTGGTTTCCTAACTGCTCTCCTAACTGGTTTCCTAACTGCTCTCCTAACTGCTCTCCTAACGGGTCTCCTAACTGGTTTCCTAACTGGTCTCCTAACTGGTCTCCTAACTGCTCTCCTAACTGGTTTCCTAACTGGTTTCCTAACTGCTCTCCTAACTGGTTTCCTAACTGCTCTCCTAACTGCTCTCCTAACGGGTCTCCTAACTGGTCTCCTAACTGGTCTCCTAACTGGTTTCCTAACTGGTCTCCTAACTGGTTTCCTAACTGGTCTCCAGCCTGTGAAACCTCTGCAGATGGTCCAGAACGCGGCGGTGCGTCTGGTCTTGGATCAGCCTAAAAGAACACAAGAGGAGAGTTTTAAGAATCACCGTCACGTCTTCCTTCTCTGTGCAAATGGTAATTTGGACCTTAATAAAATAATAAAGTGGACCTTTGGGAGTTGGGGTTGAAGTGTAGCGACACCTCAGTGAATCAGGAAGGCAAGCAGGGATTCTGCAGAGAGGAAACAGAGATAACCCTGAAGAAGATGCAAAGCCAAAGGATGTTTGATCCAAAAAACAGGCTTCATGAAACAGGCAGGATGGACGGTGGAAGCCTTTTGAGGCAGAGACCAAAGCTTGTGGAAAACAGTGATCTGTTCAGGTGAAACAGACAAGCATCCTGCTGTGGGGGCGCTTTTCATTCCTTCAGAATTGAAGGATTGATTGATAAATGGAAACAAATCCTCGTGAAAGAGCCCGTCTGTCGGTGGCCACTAACCAGCAGAAACCTTCCAGCTTGAAGGAGCCAGAGCAGTTTTGGCTTGAGGGACGGGCAACAATCCATGTGCCAAACTTAATAAGATATACCTCAGAATAATTGCTGCTGGAACTGGTATAAAAGCGGACACAAGGCATGCTGAGTAGATTAAATGATACTTGTAGGGCAACAAAATATGCCGAAATGCCAAATGAGGTGAAAACTTTTGCAAAGCACTGTAAGAATAAACTCTCACTTGATTAAAACTTGCCTAAGATGTAAAGCAGCCCTCATCATTACATAATGTTTCCCATTCTCTTCTAAAAGCGAGATCAACTGCCACAGGAGTCTCTCACATGCACTGTGCTGAGCTTGCAAAGAGTCAGCAACATTGTGCCTGGACCAGCGTTAGCATAGAGTTGCTCTGCAGACTGTGGGCTCAGTTTAGGGGTGTAAGGATTCACATGGGGGTGCAGCTGCAGAGGTCTGTCGATGGCTGCTGGCAACGACTTTGCTGACTTGTTAAAAAATGTGATATACTGCAGTTAGTTGGCTTTATTTAGACATTTAATCAATCACTCGGTGCAATAAAATGACAGGTTAGCGCTCCGAGGAAGTCAGTTTTATCAGGGGTCAGAAATATGATTTAAATGTGGAAAAATTCACGAGTGTTTTCTGCCCAAATGGTTTGTCTGAATAATGCATCAAGCTTTATAGTTAATTCAAGGCGTCTTTAGAAGCACGTTCGACACACTCCACACACAACACGTGCACATCTACTCTAATCCGGTTTGGCTGGAGCACAACGCTGAAGTGCAAATCATAATCTTGACTTTTATTTCTCGTGGGGGTCGTTTGGCTTGTTCTGGGAATACTTTATGCTAATAAATGGATGAAAAAACAACCATAAGCAGTTTGAAATGTGTTGCATTAGCAAAGTATTTCACAGCCGTTACACGAGTTTACATGTGTTTGCAAAGATGTGTTACGGCTCCACAGGTTTCATTCAGCGTGCTGAAAAGCTATGAAATCCTCTTTTTCTCCTCTGATATACTTAAAGTTGTCAACAATGCTGAGTTTATGTCACAGTTTATCATCACCTCCAACTTAACCTCCCAAAAACTGAGCTGCTGGTCTTCCAGCCAAACCAACCAAACACCACAGCATCTGCATCCAAACTGAATCTCTGGCTCCATCAAAGGTTGCTAGAAACTTGGGTGTCATGATTGGTGACCAACTAACCTTCAAAGATCCCGTTACCTCGGTTACTCGTTCATGACGCTTTGTATTACTAAACATAAGAAAGATCAGACCATACCTGACCCAACATGCCCCCCAGCTCCTGGTGCAGGCCATGGTCATCTCCCACCTTCACTACTGCAACGCTCTCCTAACTGGTCTCCTAACTGGTCTCCTAACTGGTCTCCTAACTGCTCTCCTAGCTGGTCTCCTAACTGGTTTCCTAACTGCTCTCCTAACTGGTCTCCTAGCTGGTCTCCTAACTGGTCTCCTAACTGGTTTCCTAACTGCTCTCCTAACTGGTCTCCTAACTGGTCTTCTAACTGGTTTCCTAACTGGTTTCCTAACTGGTTTCCTAACTGGTCTCCTAACTGGTTTCCTAACTGGTCTCCTAACTGGTCTCCTAACTGGTTTCCTAACTGGTCTCCTAACTGGTCTCCTAACTGGTTTCCTAACTGGTCTCCTAACTGGTTTCCTAACTGGTCTCCTAACTGGTCTCCTAACTGGTCTCCTAACTGGTCTCCTAACTGGTCTCCTAACTGGTCTCCTAACTGGTTTCCTAACTGGTCTCCTAAATGGTCTCCTAACTGGTTTCCTAACTGGTCTCCTAACTGGTTTCCTAGCTGGTCTCCTAACTGCTCTCCTAACTGGTCTCCTAACTGGTTTCCTAACTGGTCTCCTAACTGGTCTCCTAACTGGTTTCCTAACTGCTCTCCTAACTGGTCTCCAGCCTGTGAAACCTCTGCAGATGGTCCAGAACGCGGCGGTGCGTCTGGTCTTGGATCAGCCTAAAAGAACACGCCCCCCCCCTGTTCATTGAGCTCCTCTGGCTGCCCTTAGCCGCCCGCATCAGATTCAAGTCCCTGATGTTAGCTACAAAGAGCTTAATGGAGCGGCTCCATCTCCTTGAATGCTCTTGCAAAGGCTTCTGTCCCAACTGGGTCCCTCCGTTGGTCCCAGGATTGTCGTCTAGCAGCTCCTACACCACGCCTAAGACAATCCAAACTCTGTTCATGTGTCGTCCCACGATGGTGGAATGACCTACCGAGCGCTACCAGAACAGGGGCGTCCCTGTCTATCTTCAAGAAGCTCCTGAAAACCCAGCTCTTCAGAGAGCATCTCCTATCCCAGCACTTACCTTGTACTTCCCTCCCCCCTCTATCTCTGCACTTTATCTTTCTGCACTTCCTTCTATGCCTGCACCCTATCTCTACTCCGACCTAACATGTCTCTTGCACAGATAAATGTTTCTAGATTCTCTGAATCTTTTGATGACATGATGTACTGTAGATGATGGAATATTACCAGTATAAATCAGCTGTGCACCAGTATTAATCAGCTGTGCACCAGTATTAATCAGCACCAAAAGCTTCTGCTTGTACGGTCTCGTGCACTGCAGATCCTGTTGGCACGTTGGGCAAATTTACAACGTAAAACACGCAGTGAAACTAAATGCTGCATCTTTGCAGCATTTAGGCAAATGTGGCACAAATAAGAGCCTTAAAAGAGAAGTTTAATAATTCTGAGTCACAGCAGACAGTTTACTAAAGTAAGTAGAGCTTTACTGTATGTCCAGCAACGCCCCTGCGGTTAGGGTTAGGGATGTTTTCCACCTATGAAACAAACTAAGATGCGACTCAAACCCTGATGTGGAACACGGAACCGGAAGCAAACACAACAGAACACACGAGGGTCAAGATCTACAAAGTATAACGGGACGCAGAGTCACTGAGGTGCAAAAAGCACGCTATAACAAGACATGAGAAACTAAGATAGACCTTTTTTTTATTTTAAAAACACGGCGTTTCTGCTCTGCAGGTGGTTCCAACGCGGGCGGTTCCCCTGCACCCACCGTGGCCCAAATAAAGAATACGCTCTGCATGGACCATGCTGATGGATCCAGAGAGGAATATCTTGGTGAGTTTCAGTTCTGAGTCGTGCAGTTTTTCACTGATAAACCGGATTTCATCACTCAGTCATGTCAGCATTTCTGGTTTAATCCCAGTTTTACGCGTTAAGCTATTGGTCTGTTGCCACTTGGGTTGAACTCTTTGATGCCGACCTGCTGCCCCCCCATCAGGAACCAGAGGCCATTACTTCAGACTGAAATATGATCGTTTTACATGAAAGCTTTGATTAAATACTTGTTAGTTTGAGTCTGTCCCCTGTTTGTTGCTTTATGAGCTTTTTTATGTGTTAGTCGTGGTAATGTGTGAAGTTTGCATGTCTGGGTTATCTTCCACTGTCCAAACACATGCATGTTAGGTGATTCTGCTGACCGTGGGGGTGAATGTGAGCATATATGGTTGTCTGTCTCTGTCTGTATCAGGCTGGCAGCCTGTGGGGGGGGGGTGCACTCTGCCTCTCGCGCAGTGGTGGCAGCGACAGGCTCCAGCTCCCCCAGGCAACCCTGAATTGGATAAAGTGGAAAATAGATGGATTGGCAGTAGCTTTCATTATCAATAAAGCAGCACAAGGGAGATATATGAGCATATCTGCAGGCCGGCTTGTTTTTTGTTTCCTAAAGTACTTGAGAGGAAAGCAGAACCATCTCTCTTGATTTTGTTTGACACCACTAATGTAACAGGGATGGACCGATATGATCCAGCATCCCTCTGGGCCACATAATGTAGTTTGATGAAATGCAATCGGCTAAAGGCACCGAACCTCAAACAGATTGTAAAGTTTAGTTTAAGCTTGGAGCCTATAGTGACACAACCATGAAAGTATCTGCATCTGTGAACGTGGGCAGAATGAATGTGTTGTTTCTAATCTTTGGACTTTTTTACGCAGATGAAAGTGAGGCCTTCACAGAGAATATGAAACCCCAAACGACAAAGAAAGCAAGCCGAAAATATCTCCGTGGTTTGTTTTTTACCTGGATATATTTGGGCCGGAATGATACTGGAATCGGCTACAATCTGTCTGACATGGGCCTCAAATTATCGGAATATTATAATATTATAATTTTCTATCAAACGTCCCGTCATTCCGACACTTTTTCCTGCTGTGGTCGGAATTACGTCATTTTTTAAATTTTTTTTAAACATCCCACCATTCCGACAATTCCTTTAACAGCCTGTTAAAGCCTGAAGAGTCTGAAACATGTTAGATTAAGCAGAAACACGGTGTCGGTGCTGTATCACAGCAGCTGGAGCGCAGCGCTCCACGGAGCCGTCTTTTGCAGGCTGGCGTCATTTTCAACATTAATAAGTGAAATTACAGACATCAGTGGCAGCTCACCTGTGTCGGATGTCCTCGTGCTGCAAATAAAACCATTTTCATATAACAATACCCAAAACGTATTATTATTTTCTTCATTAGTTTATTGGTTTTAAATCAATAAGTGAACAGTGTCTGTCGCTCCTTTCTGTGTAATAAACTATTTGAATATCATTCATTTGCTTTTGGACACCTAGATGCCAGCTGTTACCCGCAGATTTATAGTGAAATAGTAACAGCACAACTTTTATGGATGGATCCTGAGTGCCATCATCTTTTATTCTTATTTTAAAAATCTGAAATAAGCCACCTGACCCTCCCCTCTGACTGTGGATTTCACCCTTAAATCATCATTCAGTATCAGTTTAATATCATTCAAACACCACAGGCTTTGAAGAATAAAGGGTGGGGAGCTTTAATTACGCTTTTAAAGACTGCATCACATCTGTATAAGTCTTAAAACATATGACTGCTATCTGTTGAGTAACGCACATATTCCTTATAGCCTCGTCGGAATAGCGGTTGCCGATTCCCACTGGAATCCATCCCAGTAATCAAAACCTTCTCTTATAATTAGAATTTCATGAAAAACCTTCAGTCTCTCCCATATCATCAGCTGTAAAAACACGGCTGGCTGTAAACTGTGTTGTGCTGCAGTGTGTTAAACTTTAAGAGGAAAACTATCAAATATTTCTATTTATCCTTTCAAATTTAAGGGTGAATCGCTAAGGAAAAGTCTCTCTTTGTGACACCTTCGTTTGTCTTGACTGCTGCTCACTGCCTCCAAGCTGGTGACTTATACCAGAGGATGAAAACGGATCTGAAGGTAATAATTAGTATTTTTATTTAACTCTTATCTTTACTCACATAGAAATATAGAATTATAATGATGATATACCGTTTTAGCCCTTGAATAAGTGTTGAACACCTGAAAGTTTCTTCTTTTACAGTCAAAAAAGACGAATCTTTGGCAACAGATTAAGTGAAAACTTTCTATGAATTTCATAGAAAATGGATGCAGAAGAAGCTTTTCGCCTAATTTCGCTGCCTTTCTATCCGAGGCTCCAAAACATTCCCCACTGCGGCTTCTGATCAATGGTTTCATCAGTATTTACAACAAAATAAAAAGTAACTGAATGCAAAAAAATATTTTGAAAGTTTCACCTGATGAGATCAGACACGGGTCAAAACTCAGCAAAAAACAACTGGAAAACTAGGTTATGATGTCATAGTCGCGTCACAGTTCACGGTGGGGGGGTGGAGCTGGTGCAAATGAGGTTAAACATACATCCATCGGGTTGTTTCCGTGGATATTTTGCTCTGTGGATTGTCCGGATTTACAAGAGAAACCAGTGTAAAAGAGTTAGTTTTTCTTTGTAATATCAGCAAACTTCTCATCCACAAAACAACATTTCAGTTATTCTTCATCAATAATGGTTGAATCAACACATTTATGCTGAAAAAGGGACATTTTATGAATGAATCCTTGAGGCATAGACTGAGCTGGGATTTATTTCGAGGTGATTACAGGCTTAAAGACTAAATGTCCCAGCAGATAAGAACCAAACCTGCTGATTTCACTGCAGAAACTTAGAATCTGACTGCTGGGACAGGCCTCCAGCCCCCCCACGGCCCGACTGACGGGTTGAGCGGGTATAGAAGATGGAAAGTTAGAATCTGTGTGCAGCATTTCGTGTTTGAATCGGAATGATGACTTCTAAAAGTCCACATGTGTCCGGTTCAGAAGCAGCTAATAGAAGACATTGATTGGTTGTTTCTGACACGTCATTAACTCTGGGCTGAGATGTCGGCTTAAAGAATTACTTCAGCCCTTAAAAGGTTTCATCAAAATGCTTTTCTGGCCGCTGAGCTCTGCTGATGGAGCGGTCCGGCTCCCTCTGGGTCAGTGACTCAGGCCCGTTTCCAGCTCTGAGCAAACGTGCGCAGTGCGGAGACGCTGGCCGCGTGCCAGAGTCAGAGCATTCAAACTGGATTTAGCGGAGTTAGGTCATTTTTGGGGGGTGTAATTAAGTTTTCTCTTTCTCTTCTTGGCTTTAAAATGCAAATCAGCTGAATTTCTCAGGATTTTTACAGCTCTGACAGAAACAGGGTCATTAAATTTAACAGGATTTGTTGTGGCTCGTCTCATTTTGCCACATTTATATGAATAAAAATGTAAACACAGCAGGCCTGATGCAGTGGGGATTGTTCTGCATTAAGTCTGAACCACCTCTCTTTGCATGTGGGGGGGGCTCTGTGATGAACTGGTTTAACTGGGGACATTCATCTGGTTTCTGTTTAACTAATTGGGAGAAAGGGAGGAGGTCAGGGAGATGAGAAAAGGAGGCAGAGACAGAAGAAGACAGACTATGTGAGAGGGGGGGGGCAAATGGGAGAGGCTTAATTGAATGAAACCCTCTTCAGGTCTCAGACGCTGCAAACAAGGAGGAAATCTAGACCCAGGTCCATTCCTTATTGAATCCCCCCTGAGGACTCCCTCCTCTATTACTCAGAGCATCATTAGAGCTCCAATGCCTCTTACCCCTCCTTCAATTTAACCAAGCTGGACCCCAGCTTTGACTGGAAATATTCTGGCTAAACTGATTAGTGGAGTTTGCATAGAGCAGCAGAAGGACTGTGATTACCAGGAGAGTCTGGCTGCCTCCGCCCTCAGCAGCATATCCCTGATGAAGCATCCTGCTGCTTAAACTGCCGCTGATCTGTCTCTCTGCGAGCCCTAAATCAACCTTATGGGCTATTTCAGAAATTGCTGCCACTAAGAACTGCACGCACACACTTTTTCTCCTCTTTTCAGCTCTCAAAAGAGGATGGCATGCACCGAATCTTTGGTGTGTGCTGCTACATGCTGTTAGCCCGGTTTTTTCATTGGAAGCTCAAGAACAAGCTGGAGAAATCGTTCATTAAAAAAGTATTTATTAGTGGTCACATAGTAAAGTATATTGCAGCTGGACTCGGAGTGCCAGAGCAGGAAATCCGTCAGGCCGAGCCCCGATATCCAGAAACATTTCATATTTATATTCAGCTTTATCTCACAGAGGTTGGATTCACACTTGTCAGAGTATAATTGGCCAGTTTTTAGTGGCCTGATCAGGCCAGCTGCTGTCCTTGCTGTGTTCTTTGGATGTGATAAACTGTTTTAGGCTCGAATCTAATGTACCAGACCTATCTGCCCTAATACAGATGTTTTAGCTTCTAAGGTCTTGGACCATTTAAGGTCATCAGTATGAGCAGAGTGGAAAAGTACCAGCTAGGAACATAGCTTATTTAGGAAAATACAGAATATGAATTTATAATGTCTAAGATCAAAGCCAATTATAACATGCAGTAGATGGAAACCTTTTCTGCTTTAAAAATGTTCATTTTTATCATTTTCTCCGGTCTATTTTGGTTAAAAGATGCACAAGCACACAGTTAGCTTAGCTTAGCTCAAAGACTGAACTCAGGGAGCACCAACAAGCCTGGCTCTTGCCGGTAATTGCAAAATAATCAGAGAATCCCACACAGACACAATCTTTGCTCAAGTAGACTTGCATAAACTCAGATAAAGATGTAGATAAAGGGTTCCTGCAGCTGTTCAGTACAAAGCTAACTAGACCCACCAACTTCAGACAGTTCCCTAATATGAGGCCATGGATGAGGAACTTCTGGTTAACTCAGTTACCGTAGTTTCTGGCTCTTTTGTCACAGAGATTAAAATAAAGACGCTGGGTCTGTTTAGTTATTATCAGCTTATGTCAGGGAGCAGAAAATAAAATAGAAGTAGCAGCAGAAAATCAGTCTTAAAAGGACGTTTCGTTTAAAGTCTCATTGATTGGAGGCGGGCGGGGCTTGATTATAGGACGGTGAGGTCATGTTTGACCACAGTAACGAAGAAATAAACCGTAATAAATAAAGCCTGACAATAAGAAACGCTGGAGTTTAGAGAGTTAAAGGCATTTCCATCCTTCCCCAAAGTCCACATTGATGCAGAGCTTGTGAAGGAGCTCGTTCCCCGTCTTGGATTCAGCAGCTTTACAATAAGTGAGAATGCAGCTGGGGAGACGGGACAGAAAATGCTCTACGGTACCCTTTATCGGGTTAGAAGGGATCATTTTCATGTATCACTATTGTAATGTTGATCCCAAAAAGCACGAGCAATAAAAGACGGAGTGAAATCTGCCTCTTGTCAGCGTTTACGATGAGATGCACTTGCATGATTAGATGTCTTCCGATCGATGCAGCCTCCTCTCCCAATCATTAAGACTGCTCTTAACAGATTACAGCCCCCTCCCAAACACACCCAGCCCTTTTCCTCCTTCCCCTGCTCCTCCTCCCGGACACACACCCTCTCTTTTGACCAGACAGACCGGGACACTTGCCTCTGAGGCACATCCTTATTTTCCCCTTGAATTTGAAGCTTTTTTTCAAGCATTTTCTCACACATCTTCTGGTTCAGTTCATCTGGGGTGACGTCCCGACCGATGAGTGGACAGCAGAATGAAAAAGACTAAGGTTGATAACTAACAAAGATGGACCTACTGGCTCTTCTTTGTCACCTCCTGCTTTTATGCTTTGATCCATCTGCAGCCAGAAGCCTCATTACAGGTAAGTTACATCCAAATACACACAGAAGAGTTAAAAAACCCTCGACTCAGCTGTGGATCCATCTTTCCCCACATCCCGACTCTACCCTGGACCTTTGGCTTTTGAAGCAGACATATTTGAAGCCAGAGGTATGCAACCAACTCCTGAATTGGTAAAAATTCCCATAATTTCCACAGACGTCTTGTAACAAGAGTTCGAACGCGAGTTATTTGGCGACTGCTTTTAGGAACACGAGGGAAACTTTGCCACCTGTGTGTGTGTTCAGGCCAACGCGTGTGCAGGGCCGGAAGAGGGAGGCCGTGCTACAAGTTGGCCTATTTCTCCGAGCTCCGGCGGAAGCTGAACTTCGCCCAGGCAGAGCTCGCCTGCAGACGAGATGGAGGCCAGCTGCTGAGCATCGAGTCTGCCTCAGAGCAGAAGCTCGTAGAGCAGCTCATCACGGAGCTCCGCCCAACGGACGGAGACTTCTGGATCGGGCTCCGACGTAACCATGGAGACGAGGACAACATCTCCGACTGCTCCTCTCAGTACTACTGGCTGGACGGCAGCAAGTCTTCCTTTAGGTGGGGGCTAATTGTTCATTTTTCTCTGGATTGGGTTGAAGTTTAAGCTGAAAACCCAGAGAAAGCCCAATGATAATTTACAGCTAAACGGCTGTTGCTTCAGAACTTTTTTTTGCTTGCAGGGCAGATTTCTGCGTGATGCTGAAAGTCACTGCTCACAGAGTTAGTTAAACCTGTGAAAAGTTGAGTAAAACACAACAGCTCCACCTTAAACTCTGCTTCTACAAAGCTTTTACATTTAGGTGTGATCATCCTGAAGGTATTCATCTACCTTTGGGTTTTTATTCAGGCACCTCCCCCAACAATGACCTTAATCTGGTTGCAGGAACGTGACATCAGGTTCCAGATTTGTCATTTGGGTAGAAAAATGTTCTTTGCAAAACACAGCAGCAGCTTTGTGGTTGAAACTCACTGAAAAAATCACTGAAATTATCAAATTTAGTCAAACTTCAACTGTTCGTAAAGAACTTTACGATCCAAATCTTCACAGAATCCCTTTTCCAGCTAAGAAAATGCAGGTTTCTGTTCATTCTAAGGCAGCTCTGTGCTCACCTTTGTGTCCCAGGAAGTGGCACTGGGACGAGCCGTCCTGTGGCTACGAGGTGTGTGTGGTGATGTACCACCAGCCGTCCGCCCCCGCCGGACTCGGAGGGCTCTACATGTTTCAGTGGAACGACGACAACTGTGAAACCAAAAACAACTTCATCTGCAAATACACCGCAGGTACCGCTACATGCTTCTGTTTCTGTGTTTATCAGACGCTTTTATCCAAAGAGACTTACAAATGAAGATATAACAGCTTTATAAAAAGCTAACAATAAACTCCATAGAAGGAACCCAGGAGTCCGACTCTGTCAGAGGGGACAGAGTAGAGATAGGGTGCAGGCATAGAAGGAAGAGCAGAAAGATAAAGTGCAGAGATAGAGGGGGGAGGGAAGTACAAGGTAAGTGCTGGGATAGGAGATGCTCTCTGAAGAGCTGGGTTTTCAGGAGCTTCTTGAAGATAGACAGGGACGCCCCTGTTCTGGTAGCGCTCGGTAGGTCATTCCACCATCGTGGGACGACACATGAACAGAGTTTGGATTGTCTTAGGCGTGGTGTAGGAGCTGCTAGACGGCAATCCTGGGACCAACGGAGGGACCCAGTTGGGACAGAAGCCTTTGCAGGAGCATTCAAGTAGATGGAGCCGCTCCATTAAGCTCTTTGTAGCTAACATCAGGGACTTGAATCTGATGCTAAGGGCAGCCAGAGGAGCTCAATGAACAGAGGGGGGGCGTGTTCTTTTAGGGCAGCCAGCTACATGCTGGTTGTCCGTTCTTTGAAAGTGTTTAAACATGGCTGACCGATGCCTTTTCCTGCAGAACCGGAGCCGACCCGCTCGTCCAACAGCACCCAAACAGGTAAAACAGCTGATTTAACACTGATGTGAGGACCTGTTCAAGTCTCTGAGCATCATGAGTGACGTTTGTTGCAGATGTTTCCCCTTCTCCGGCGCTCCCGTTGGATCCAAAGGACCAGAATCAGGACAGAACAGGTCAAGCTGACACATGATGTATTCTGTGCCGAGCCTTCACCACAGTCATGTGCATCTGAAACATCTGTGTGTCTTACAGTGGTGAACCTGGTTTACGTCATCATTCCCACCATCCCACTCATCCTGCTGCTGCTGACAGCGATGGGCGTCTGCTGCTTCAAGCTGCTGGTCAGACGGTGAGGATCCAAAAGGAATGTGGATACTGCCAAAGATGAGACACATTTGCTGTTGTAAAAACCTTTTAAAAGGACTATATATGAGCTACTTTTCTAATTAATCCTCAGATGAACAACACTTCCTGTTATTAACGTACCAAAACCAGGTTGTAAAACTCCTTCTTTACTCTGTTGCTTCAGTGCACGAAGGTTCCTTTCAGCGTAAGAAAAGACTTTGACTGGACTCTGGTTCCTGTCTTTTTCAGCCGTTCTGCTGCAGATGAGTTCATGGTTAACGGTAATTCCAGAAGTCTTTTCAGAGAGAAGCGGCTTTCTCCTGCAACCCTTCCAAACAAGCCTTTATAACTGCTCTGCTGTGAACGTTAGCATTTATGTTTCTGTATTTAGCTTTTATCCAAAGGCAGGTAGGGTAAGGGGGTCTTATCTAAGGACCCCTACTGGAGGTCGTACCTTTAATGCAGGGGATTT